>NC_047088.1:198890166-199225166 GCF_902459505.1 Geotrypetes seraphini | reverse complement strand
CCGATGAAGGAGGGCATCAACATTGTTTTTTCCAAACGGCGATGGCCCCCTCCAGCATTGATCGGCAACATGGGCCCAATCGGCAACGCAGCCCCCCCCCCCCCCCCATCGACAGAAAGTAAGAAAAGCAAGCAACATGGGTACGAAAGGCATTGGGAACTGTAATTGTGCAAGCAGTGCTGCTTGCCCAAAGCTTTCCTCTGACGCAGCTTCCTGTTTCTGCCTGGATGCATGTTGGGGTGGGGCGGGGCAGGGGGCCCAGTGTACTTGTGTGGCTAGGGGCCCTCGATGAAGTAATCCTGCCCTGCTGTTGCAGTAAATGCACCAAAGCCCATTAAGCTCTTATGGGCTTCGGTGCAGTTATTGTAGCAGCATCGCTACCACAGCTTTATTAAAGGGGCCCTAAGTAGTTAGAGCTGAGAACCAGGGCAGCTACAGTTCATATGCTGTACTGGGACAGATTGCAGATCCATGAAGTCCAGTATCCTGTTTCAACAGTGGCCAACCCAGGTCCTAAGTACCTGTCGAGATACCAAAAAGTAAAACATATTTCATGCTGCCTATACTAAGAATCAGCAGTGGATTTTTCCACATTCCTTTTAATAATGGCTTATGGCCTTCTCTTTTAGGAAGTTATCCAAACCTTTTTTTAAACCCTGGTAGGCTAACTGCTTTAACCACATTCTCTGGCAACAGTGTTTAATTACACATTGAGTGGAGAAATAGTTTCTTCTGTTTGTACTAAATCTGATACTTAATTGCTTCAGTACATGCCCCTCACCTCCTAGTATTTTTTGGAAAGAGTAAATAAGTGACTTGCATCTAGCCACTCCACTCCACTCAATATTTTATAGACCTCTATCATATCTCACCTGAGCTGTCTCTGCTCCAGGTTGAAACACTTTAGCTTTTCCTCATAGTGCAGTTGTCCCATCTCTTTTACCATTTTTGTCACCCTTCTCTACCTTTTCTAATTCTTCTATATCCTTTTTTTTGAGATGCAGCAACCAGAATTGCACACAGTATTCGAGATGCAGCTGCACCATGGAGCAATACAAAGGCATTATAACATTTTCATCTTTGTTTTCCATTTCCTGATAATTCCTAACATTCTGTTTGCTTTCCATGTGCATCAGTTGTAAATCACCCTACTGCACCTGCATCATGATCATGGTATTACCAAGAGGAGTGTGACCTATATTCCTCACTATGAAATGAAGCTCAAATAATTTGTACAAAATTTAAATGCTTAGACAGGCTTAGAAAAGGAATCTGGAAGTTGGCACTGATTTCTCATCATTGACTGGCGGCAGTCCCCGAGTTACAGCTGTCTGACTTGTACTTAAGAATGCAGTTGTGGCTTCACTTGATTACACTGAGCAGTATTTCTACTGGCATTGACTCCTACACTTGTCCTGCAGCAGATTCAGGAATGATGCATGGCTATATTAAGGACTGTGTTTAGTTGTGCATTTTGTACCTGAGAGGGAACACGGGTAGGGACAGTTGGCCTCTTTTGTTAGCTGAGAGCAGAGAGAAACATCAAGAATCTTAAAATCTACAAATTCTGAGTTTCACACAAATCTTATTATCACCATAGTACCCCTACCACCTGTTAATCTACTCCACTCAAAAACAATGCCCCACAACTACCCTCCCCCCCCATTGCTTCCCCAATCTACCCTAATGCCCCAAATTATCCCCTACATTGGCCCTACCCTAAAAACTAATATCCCATTGTCCTGCAAACCACTCCCTGTGACTGCTATGCCATCTCACAAACTGCCCCAAGAGAAGTATATGCATGTACCTCCTTTCTTCAGCCCTTCTGTGTTTGGCCTTGGTATATTCATTTACTGCAGGCCCGTGGCAAGCTAAAGCTCTTGGAATATGAGATTTCCATAAAGTTTCCAATCTATGCAAATTTATGCCATGCATAATCATTGTGGGTAAAGTAGTGAGGTTGCAGTATTAGTCCTAAATAAATAATAACAAAACAACAAAAGAAATACTTGCGATTAATTTTGGGGATACTGAGAGCAATATAAGCAATGATCTAATAGCCACAGAGCTTCTATAGTGAAATATCAACATGAACTGGAAAAAAAAAGGAGAGAAATCATAAAAGATCTAGATCCAGTGCTCCAGGAGAATGAGTGACTGAAAGAGAGGTTTCATGCTTTGCCAAACTATGCCTTTCAACAACCGCCTTATCAACTTTTCACAAATTTTTGCTTCAAGCTCCCAAGGGAAGCTCAGCAAAAAGAGTGCCAGAAATTCCTGCAGTAGACCAGGTTTCAAACTGTATCAGCACATATCACAGGACCCTACTGTTAACCTACCATCGGCATCCCCCGAACGAGAGTGTGAGTGTAGTGGGTGGGGTTCCTCCCATAACCCTCCCCCTCTCAGAGCGGAAGAGCCGGGAGGAAAGCGTGACTTTTAAGTGTACTGGGGGGTTCCCCTAACCCCCCCCCCCTCAACAGGAGTGCAAGGACCTCTAAGTGTATTGTGGGTACCCCCCCAACACCCCCCTTAGAGCACAAATGGGAAGGCCTGAGAGTGGTGGTGCACATTTGTCCTGCGTGAAAATGTCAGGGTGTAATTGTCGGCGCACCAATGCCCTTTTGACGGGTCACCGGGAAAAACATTCAATATAAGGGAATCCTACTCGTGATCCTCCTTTAAGAGGAAGAATGCAGTTGAGAGAGCAGGCCAGATCTTAAAGACAAGAATCAATTCACTCAGACATCAGATCAGAAGTTGCAAAGCAGATGAAAGTGACAACTCTATGGTGAAGCGCTTCTCAAGACCAGAATACTGCATCTGTGATCATGAACTGTAAAACAATGAAGGACCCTAAGATTTGTGAAGTTAAAAATGATCAGATACTTTGAAACTAACAAGAAAAGATGTAAGACAGATCTGTGTTTTCTAACATATAAAACAATTACAGAATATCATCCAAGGTGTGAGTACATCTGAAATAATCAATGCCCATATATATCAAAGCATAAATTGTACTAATGAAATGCTGCAAATACTGTGATTATCACTCCAAATGTGATAATTGCAGAATTTGCAGCATTTCATTAGTACAATTTATGCTTTGATATTATATCTATGGGCATTGATTGCTTCAGAAGTACTAACACCTTGGACTCCTGATGCACACACTCTTGCCAAAGCATGGCTCGTATCAAGTCCACCGCATGCCTAGATGATAGTCTGTATTTGTTATATTGGTTGCTATTAAAGTGTGGTTCGCTTGAAGACCTGGATCATTCTGCTCCTAACATATAAAATCATAAAATTATATTGCCTGTCACCACTGTAGTTAGATTTATGGGTATACTAATTAGCATAACATGAACAAGTCACGTGTCTCTTAGTTGCTAGGGAAACCATAAACTCCTTATCCCAGGGTTCTATACTCTTTGCCAACTTATACAAAAATAGAGACCAGGGCTTTATGAAAAAGTTTTATTATAGATATAAAAATATAATTCATAAGCTAGCAGTAAATAATAACTAATTATTGTTCACACACTGTTCGGATACATACATGAAACTCAGTACATAATATCACACAATACTTACTAAATAAATGAGTAAATAGAACTAATTCTTACACACTAAATAATTCCTTATAATAATAATTCCTAATTAGCAGCAATCTATATCAGTTTATCAGAGTAATTAACAACTCCTTTCCTGAAAACCAATCAGAGATCTACCTAGCCCAGTTGATAAGGAAAATATGATTCCTAGTTCACCATTCTGTAGGTCAAGCCCCAGGGAGATAGAATCAGTCCTTTCTTGGCGTGGCACAATGTAGAATTTCTCTCAGTCAGCAAGGGTCCGTTATTTACTGAAGTGAGCTGTAAACGTCTGTCAGCAATAGTTCCTTAAGTGATATAAACACCAGGTCTGGATAAAAGTCCTGTTCCTTCACTCCCGGGAACAGAGCTAATCACAAGAGGTAACTTCTCAGGTCTTAATTATTATAGAAGGTGTGCAGAGAATCCTATGTTAAGATGCAAGCTCCCTTACACCTCAGCACAGAATAATTAATTAGGCACCTTCTCCTTAGTTCTCATCAGATGACCTCTCAGAATCAATCCAGAAACAGAACTTGGATGAATAGCCTTTCTGTGTAAAGTCTCATGCAGGCCTTGGGAAGAGGCGCCTTCTTAGATAAGAACAGCATAGAAGTTGATGACTCCCACAGCTTCACACAGGCTGAGCATGTAGGCATAGTCAGATGTCCTTGACTAGAGAAACACACAGTTCTGTTGAACATACCCAAATGCATCTGGCAGGAAGCAAAGATGACTTCTTCTTTTTCTCTTCTTGCATGGTTCATGCTGGAAAGATTTCTTGCAGACAATGGTTCATGCTTTATGATGTCAGTGAGAGGGCTAACCTTCAGGTGTGAGGAAGGAATCACCCCTACACCACTTAATCATTCATCTGTTTTGTACTCTCCCCCTCCCCCCTTAACACCTTTTCACTTTCATAATCACTCAAATATGTTTATGATTCACATACCGGTACATAAATCCTACTAATACCATCATCTACTTATTCTATCCTGACTTAAGAAAGGGGAATTTTCTAGCTCACCTCTATTTAGAAATCATGGAACATTTGGACCCAAATATTTATACCTGCCTTCTGACCTGGCGGAACTGATATGATACAGACTTTTAAATACTTGGAGATACAGATACTTGTATCTACAGAATTGAATCTTTTTCAGAAAAGGGAAAATGGTAAAACTAGAGGGCAAAAATTGAGGTTGAAGGGTAGTAGGCTTAGGAGTAATGTAAGATGTTTCACTTCGACTTCCCAAGCTCTAACCGAATACACAATGTCCACCTGTTTGCCTATCTCTCCCCAAAAGGATGCATCTACAAAAGATTCTTGGACAAAACCCTCTCTTTCCAAGCTGGCAAATGGAATGACTGCTTGACCACCCTCATCTCTCTTGCCCCAACCTACCTATCCTTCAGGAAATCTCTCAAATCATACCTCTTTGATAAATTCTTCTAACTCCCGCCCTCCCAACC
This sequence comes from Geotrypetes seraphini, assembly GCF_902459505.1. Lineage (NCBI taxonomy): Eukaryota > Metazoa > Chordata > Amphibia > Gymnophiona > Dermophiidae > Geotrypetes > Geotrypetes seraphini. The sequence continues at coordinate 199,220,094 of NC_047088.1, read as the reverse complement.
AAACCACTAATCTCAACCTCACCTTCCCCCCCTACCCTTCCTCCCCCTCTTCCACGGTTATTGTTCGCACCCCCCCCCCCATGCAACAATTATCGGATCATTTTGTAATAACCACTGGTTTATACCATACACTTGATAACTAATTCTCTGTACCCTCATTGCATAAATACAGTCCTTATCTCCTGTAAACTACTCTGAACTGTTTTCTGATACTCTGTAACTTCGCTGTAAATGTACAGTCTCTTCTCCTGTAAACCGCTCTGAACTGTTTTGTGGTATTGCGGTATACAAAAATAAAGTTATTATTATTATTATTATTATTATTTTTCACAACTGGAATGCCCTCCTGATGGAGGTGGTAGAGAGGAAAATGGTGACAGAATTAAAAAAAAAAAAAAAAAAAGTGGGATGAACACAGTGGATTTCTAATGAATGGCATTAATTGAAGAACAAGGGCTGCTACTAGGCAGACTTGTATGGTCTGTGCCCTGTATATGGCAATTTGATTTATGATGGGCTGGGGATGGCTTTGATGAAAACTCCAGCAACTTAGAACTTGAGGAAGGTGCTGGGCAGACTTTTATGGTTTGTATCCTGCAAATGATGTGATGGTTTGGATAGGCTGGAGGGAGCTTTGACAGCATCTCCAGTAGTTGGAACCCAAGGTATCAAGCTCCAGTAGTTCTGAATGAACTTCTACGGTCTAGAACCCAGTAATATTTTTTTAAAAAGACAATTCAATTTAAGCATGAATTTATAATGAGTGTAACTGTAAGGGCAGACTGGATGTACCATTTAGGTCTTTATCTGCCATCATTTACTATGTTACTAACTGCAGGCATATTAGTGCTGACTTATGCTGGGATTCTATAATGTCACTTTGGTGCCCGCTTTCTATATCATTTTCAAAAATATGATCATAGAACCCCTCTCCTTATCAAATTACATTGACTGACAGTTCATTATACAATCTAATTTAAGGTTTTATGTTTGACCCATAAAGTTCTTCATTCGGTTGTCAGTGGTTCCATATATCCATACTTGATCAAGATCACTAGATTTACAATGTCTGGTTATATTTTCACTGGATTTGGTGCATTATGAATGCACATTGCACACGTCATTCAGTCTTCTTTTTTTTTTTTTTGCCCATGAGCTTTGCTTTTTTGCCCATGAGCTTTTGCAATTGTCTTCTTTTATATATCCAAGAATTGTCATTTAAAAATTTCAAAATGGCCCTTAAAATGCATTTTTTCCATGTGGATGTTGGGTGTTCACTGCTGGGTGCTGATGTGTGACCAGTTTGCCTTGATGATGCTTAGTTATTTACCTGTATTACTATGGAAAACCTTTGGGATTAATAATTGCTTTGCTTTTTTCTTTTATTGATTAATTGGCATTCCTTTCCTTTTTCTGCTATAATCTGAAAATGCTTTTGATCTATATTTCTTTTAGTAAAGGTAGTTTAGTAAGTGTTCCAATAAACAATTATAGAATCACTACGCTTACCTTGAAACACCCCGTCATAAAATTGTCCTGAAAGTGACTTGCTCAAGGTCTTAAGAAGCCTCAGAGGGATTTAAACCTGATTTTCTGTAGCTCACACTAGAGAGCTGCACGGGAGTGAGGTTAGTGGGAATTGTGTGGTTACCACAGAAATCCTCTCCAGATCCACAGGACTCCTGCAGAGATCCCCTGCAGGTTCACAGAAATCCCACAGGGATAGACGCAGGTCCTGCAGGGTTCCCATGGAAGTGTAGGGTCAGGCCAGCCTACCTATCCTATGACATGGGGACAAATTTTTCCCCGTCCCTGCAGGAACTCAATTTCCATATCCTCGCAAGTTTTGTCGCTATCGCTGTCCCTGCCCTATTCCTGTAAGCTGCTTTAACCACACAAGCCTCAAACACTTATGATTTTAAAGAACTACACAGAGACCTAAACAAACTGAGTGAGTTGGCAAAAAGATGGCAGATGAGCTTCAACATAGAGAAATGTAAACCCGATGTATAGCTATATGATGGAAGGGAGGGTACTTGGGGAAGGCAACCTAGAAAGAGACTTGGGGGTATTGGTGGATAAAACAATGAAGCCGGCGGCGCAATGTGCAGCGGCCTCAAAGAAAGCGAACAAAATGTTGGATATTATCAAAAAGGGTATCACTACCAGAACAAAGGAGGTTATTCTACCACTGTATCGGGCGATGATGCACCCACATCTGGAGTACTGCGTCCAATACTGGTCGCCGTACCGTAAGAAGGATATGGCGATACTCGAGAGGGTCCAGAGAAGAGCGACAAGGATGATAAAGGGCATGGAAAACCTTTCGTATGCTGAAAGGCTGGAGAAGCTGGGGCTCTTCACCCTGTAAAAGTGGAGACTTAGAGGCGACATGATAGAGACTTATAAAATCATGAAAGGCATAGAGAAGGTGGAGAAGGACAGATTCTTCAGACTAGTGGGGACAACAAAAACAAGAGGGCATTCAGAAAAATTGAAAGGAGACAGATTCAAAATGAATGCTAGGAAGTTCTTCTTTACTCAGAGGTTGGTGGACACCTGGAATGCGCTCCCAGAGGAGGTGATAAGACAGAGTACAATACTGGGTTTTAAAAAGGGATTGGATGACTTCCTGAAGGAGAAGGGGATTGAAGTGTACAGATAGAGAGTAACTATACAGGATAGTAAATGAATAGGGAATAAACGATTTGGGTGAACGATCACGTGCAGGTCATGGACCTGAGGGGCCGCGGCGGGAGCAGACTGCTGGGCACGATGGACCCCTGGTCTGATCTGGCAGAGGCAATGCTTATGTTCTTATGTTCTTATGGCCTGTGCAGTTGAGGATGGAGCTTGCAGGAATGGGGCAGGGACAGGAAAATAACTCGTGGGGATGGGATGGATGGTAACAGGTGAAATTTCTGTCCGTGTGCAACTCTCTAGTTCATAGCCTGTTGCTCTAACTACTAGGCCATTCCTTGTGCATGAGCTAGAAAACTTTCTGTTGGGCAGTAGTACCCACTGATTCAATAGATTCTTTATTTGTATATAACACCATTTGTCAAATATATCTTACACTATAGTTAGAGTGATTTGCTGCTGATTGTTTCCTCAAAAGACTCTTGCCAGTTCTGCTCCATGAGCTTTGACGGTGACACCCTTTGTTTTCATGTAATAATTTAACAAGCGCACCTTCTCGTTAATAGCAGTGAAGTGTTTTCATAAAATAATGTAACTTACATTGATACTGGACTGCATACAAAAGCATACTTAGTATTTGCTAAACTCATACTCTGTTTTCTCCAGTACCATGTTTCAGATAAAAATAATCTGATTTAGTCCTGTTACTGTGGTTACAGCAGAAGCATTTATTTCTGTATAATGGAACAGCTAGACTGCAGCCCCATCCTTCTTTGTAGAAAAAGTTAAGAGATTGGATATACTGCCTTTCTGTGATTACAATCAAAGTGGTTTATATATTACGTGCAGGTACTTATTTTGTACCTGGGGGCGATGGAAAATGAAGCCCGGATTCTGTAACCGGCGCCGTTGATGACGGCCACCTTAAAAGCGGCCGCCCGTCGCGTGTCAATCATGCAATGGCGCCAGGTGCAAAATTGCGCCTCTGGCAAAGGTAGGCCAGGATTTTCTGGGCCTACATTTCCAGCACCTACCTTTGATGTGAATCTCACCTCTGTAGGTGCTTTAGGCCGCCTAATGCCACTCCTGTTGGTGTGATGTTGTATTTTTATATATGGGAATATTTATTGATGAAAGGGTGATGATGATTATTATGATGACATATAAATAATAACAATTATTTGTCTGAGTGTATTTGATAGTTTTCAATAGCTTCATTAGAAGAGAAGTTATGAATATTCATGAGAGAGATTTGCATAAAATACATGTGGTAGACATGCAAATTTCTCTCACACATATTTATTAGGATATACTGAAAACCTGACCTATTGGCAGCCCTCAAGGACTGGGAGTGAAGATCACGGTTTTACAGTGTCACTTTTATTTAAGGGAACTTCTTTAACCTTTTAAAGAACTGTACCTCAACCTTGCCTGTTAACATTTTGGCGGGTTATCAACAAGATCACGGGGAGGGATGGAGGGAAGGATCAAAGGAGATTAAACTGGAGTGAACAGAGGTATATTTTTTTACTGGATAAGGTAGAGCCTAGAGGACTGAATGGGGAAATAGAGTGAATGTCGGTGATTGGATAATCTTCTAGCCAATGAGGATGGGGGGAGGGAGCATTCCAAATGTAGATCAAGACAAGTATAAAGACGCCAGGGTTGAAGCCGTCGCCATCTTTCTCTTACATTTTGGAGTCGGATGACGACGGCACTCTCGGTGAGTCATACTGAAACAAGACCCCATGAAGTGGATAGGACAGGCAGCTGGGTACGAGTGGGTTTTCACAGCACTTTTCCTTACTTTGTGTTTTGCAGGGGGACCCTTGATACAGCATTTCATGCGAAACATGTCGGGTCAAACTCCTGGGTTTTGGCTGTATTTAAGCTAAGTACATAAGTAATGCATAAGCACTTTATATTTATTTATTTGAGTGGTAACACAGTATAAATTCGTAAATGACATAGAAAATTTGCATAACATTTAAGAAAACACGCTAAAGAAGTGGGCAGCCAATGATGAGACACCACGTAAAACTTCTCGCAAATTGAAAAGGTTTTTGCGGTGGAGTGGTGGGGGCTGAGGCTTCCTTCTGACAACATACAACTATATAGAGTCCAGGATTGTAGGCACATATATATAAACAATACATGTGCCTAAGAGAGAACATTTTACCTGTTGGCACTACAAGGCCCTATTACTAAATTGATGAAATCTGAGCTTAATAAATTTTAACATGGGACTTTCCCACTTGCCAAGCTTTGCTTTAATGTGGTACTTGGGGAGGAGGATGATTTTTTAAAAAATGCTTTAATGTAGATTGTGTACTAATATTGGCACTATGTGCATCAGCTACGTACTGTTAATGCAGGAGCACTTACTGCCTCCTACTTAGGGAGCACTAAGGGCTCCCCCATTAAGTTTGTATTATCTAGTTATCACACACTCATCCCAATGCACTAGCTGGATAACGTCAGAACACCGAGGCCCAGATTCTAGAAAAGACTCCTAAAGTTAGGCACTGATCTAGGTGCCTAACTTATTTAAAAAGCTTAATTAGTACTGATTACAAGCAATTGGCACTTCATAATTGGCTTAAATTTAAATTAATTAGATGCTAGATGTAGTTAGGAGTGGATCGTGGGTATGTTTGGCATGTAAGTGCCTATTTTGGACTTAGGCGCTGGTATTTAGGTCAAGAAAATCCTGGCATAAATAGGGTGCACCTGAAGTTAGGGCGCCTACTGGTGCTTAAGTCAACTTTAGGTGTCACTAGGCACAATTCTATAAACGGCGCTTAACTTAAGCTTGACATGCGCTAAGCACCATGTTCCTTGGAGCCTATGTTGTAAGCATTGTTTATAGAATCAGGGCCCTAATGACCATCCTTGAGAGTGTGGCATAGTGGTTAGAGCTAAAGCCTCAGCACCTTGAGGTTGTGGGTTCAAAGCCCATGCTGCTCCCTGTGACTCTGGGCAAATCACTTAATCCTCCACTGCCCCAGGTGCATTAGATAGATTGTGAACCCACCAGGACAGATAGGGAAAATGCTTGAAGTACCTGTATGTAAACTGCTTTGAGTATGGTTATATAACTACAAAAAGGCAGTATAGAAGTCCCAATTAGAGGTCTGCATGGGACGGGAATCGTGGGAATCCTGTGGGTCCCACAGGGATCCCCCTAGGTCGGGGGTCGGCAACCTGCGGCTCCAGAGCCGCATGCGGCTCTTTTCCTCCTTTGCTGCGGCTCCGGTAGTGTGTCACGCAGGCATGTAGCTTACAAGTCCGGCGTCGCGGCGGGAAATAGCCATGCTGAGCAGTGAGCTCAGCACATACACAGATGAAAGCCTTGCTTGCTGATTGGTCCGGCGGCCCCGCCCCGCCGTGCCGCCGGACCAATCAGCAAGCAAGGCTTTCATCTGTGTAGTGCTGAGCTCACTGCGCTGACCAGCATTCCGCTCCCTGACGTCAATTCTGACGTAGGAGAGGAAGTTCCGGGCCAACAAGGCATTTCTCCTCATTCCATCCAGCCTGAGCCCCATCTCTCCTTGATCCAGCATTTCCCTTCTGTGTCTGTCAGAATTACCATTCCACCTATTTTCCAGCATCACCCTTCTTTGTGTCCATCTCACCTATATCCCTATCTCACCACTTTTTCAGAATCTTCATTTGTCTCTGTCCTTATCTTTACGCCATGTTCACCATTTGCCCTTTCAATGTCTTTATCTCCCCCCACACACTTTTTCAGCATTACTTCTATGTCTCTATTTCACCTCCTCTTCATGTCCCCTCTATATCTCTATCCTTATTCAGTAGGTCCTGCTTACCCTTTCTCTTCTTTGTGTCACTATCCCCATTTTCAGCTTTCCCCCCTTTTCCTTTGTTACTGCACCCTGTAGCCAGAATCTTTCCACCCTCCCTCCACTCCGGCCCAGCCCAGTATGAAAGATTTCCTTTTGTTTCCCTCCCCTCTCTCTTCTCCTCCCTCACCCACGAGTCCTGCATCTGGCCCTCTCCCTTCTACCTGCACCTGGCAACACCCCCCTGCTCCGCGGCTCTCTTCAGCAACTCAGCAGCAGCGATCGACACAAGCTTCTGACGTCGGGGCCTACCCTCTGCGAGTCCCGCTTGTTTCAACTTCCTTTTTCCACAAAGGCGGGACTCGTAGAGGGAAGGCCTCGATGTCGGCAGCTTGTCTTGATCACCGCTGCTGACGAGTTGCTGAAGAGAGCCGCGGAGCAGGGGGGTGTTGCCAGGTGCAGGTAGAAGGGAGAGGGCCAGATGCAGGACTCGTGGGTGAGGGAGGAGAAGAGAGAGGGGAGGGAAACAAAAGGAAATCTTTCATACTGGGCTGGGCCGGAGTGGAGGGAGGGTGGAAAGATTCTGGCTACAGGGTGCAGTAACAAAGGAAAAGGGGGGAAAGCTGAAAATGGGGATAGTGACACAAAGAAGAGAAAGGGTAAGCAGGACCTACTGAATAAGGATAGAGATATAGAGGGGACATGAAGAGGAGGTGAAATAGAGACATAGAAGTAATGCTGAAAAAGTGTGTGGGGGGAGATAAAGACATTGAAAGGGCAAATGGTGAACATGGCGTAAAGATAAGGACAGAGACAAATGAAGATTCTGAAAAAGTGGTGAGATAGGGATATAGGTGAGATGGACACAAAGAAGGGTGATGCTGGAAAATAGGTGGAATGGTAATTCTGACAGACACAGAAGGGAAATGCTGGATCAAGGAGAGATGGGGCTCAGGCTGGATGGAATGAGGAGAAATGCCTTGTTGGCCCGGAACTTCCTCTCCTACGTCAGAATTGACGTCAGGGAGCGGAATGCTGGTCAGCGCAACACTTCTGCAGGGAAAGCTTGGTACGGCGGTGGCTTGGGGGCTGTTCCCCGATTGCGGTGGCAGCAAACCGAGTGGCTTGGGGGACGGCACGGAGACAGAAAGAAGGGGGAACAGGGAGACAGAAAGAAAAAGTTGGGGGAGAGAATGAGGTCTGGAGGAGAGGAAACATACAGGAGGCTGAAAGAAAGGAATAAAGATTGGATGCACAGTCAGAAGAAGAAAGTGCAACCAGAGACTCATGAAATCACCAAATAGCAAAGGTAGGAAAAATGATTTTATTTTCAATTTAGTGATCCTGTATATAGCATTAAGATAAGAAACAATATATGCAGTGTTAGATTTGTTTTATAATGGTTTTGCGGCTCCAAGTTTTTTTTTCTTTTCGAAAACGGGTCCAAGTGGCTCTTTATGTCTTAAAGGTTGCAGACCCCTGCCCTAGGTCAACAGGACTCCCACGGGGGCCCCTCCTAGGCCCATGGGACTCCCATGGGGACCCCTCCAAAGTTGATGGGACTCCCACAGGGACGGTCTCGGGGTTCCTATCCCAAGGCCTACCTAATTTCTGATCTGGGTCCGGCGCCGAGCTGAGATCCCGAGTCCTGACGAATCAGTAGCAACAGTCTTTGTCACATAAGCAGTGAGTGCAGCACGTAGGCACACAGACTCTGTGTGTTTACGTGCTGAGCTCCATGCCTACGTGACAGAGACTGTTGCTGATTATGGGGAGGTATCACATGAAGGCTAGAGCGGGCGGACAGAGTCCTCCTCCTTCCCCCCCGGGACAAACCCAAAATGAGCTAACTTCGCTGGTCACGCGCAGTGTGCAGGGCCCAGTTCTGCTGCACAAGCCGTGATCTGTGGCTCAGAACTGAGTGGGGATTGGTGGACGTTGAGGGCTCTGAGCCGAAGCTACAAAAACCCAGCGAGGAGCTGCGAATGAGGATGAAAACTGCTGTGCCGCTACTAGAATGATCCAGCTTTCTGAAGCCCCGTGAGCTTGGATAGTCTGCTCTGTCTACCAAAACTTGCCATTTCTTTCCCTCACTCTGGCTCTCTTTCCACTTCTTCTTATTTCCTAGTCTGTCACTAATTCTATCATCTTTCTCTCTCATCATTCAGCATTTCCCCCTCTCTCGCTGCTCCCCTTCTATCCAGCATTTGTCCTTTCTCTCTCTTTTCTTTCCAGCATCTTCCCTCTCCTCCATTTCCATCCAGCATCTGTCCTCTCTCTCTCTCTCTTTCTCTCTCCTTTCCATCCAGCATCTACCCCTCTCTCTCCTGCTTCTGCACAGCATCTGATCTGTCTCCTCTCTTCCTCCTTTCTGCCCCCTCTGTCACCCCATCCATCATCCACCCTTCTCTCTCCCCCTTCCATCCAGCATCTGCCCATCTTTCTCTCCCCCTTTCAGCCCAGCATCTTTTTCATTTCTCTTTCTCTCCCTTCTATTCAGTGTCTGTCCCATCTTTCTCTTTCCTCTCTTCCATCTACATCCACATCCTCACCCTCTCCTCCCTTCCATTCAATGCCTTCCTCCCTCTCCTTTTCGTTACATCCATCATCTGTCTTTTTCTCTCTCTCCCCAGGCATTCCAGCTTGTCTGTTATCTTTCCCCTTTCATCCAGTGTGTCTGATCCCTCCCTCTTTCTATCTACGGTCTGTCTCCTTTCACCTCCTACATCCAGTATCTACCCCCTCCCACCTGACACCTCAGCCACCACCAGACTGACACGAAACCTTCCCTCTGACGTCAGCTCTGACTTCGGGGGAAGACTTCCGGGTCGGCTACATATGGCATGCTGCAGGCTGCCTCCAACCCCTGCTGTTATCTGGGCTCGAATGAAGGGGTGGGAGGGAGTGCATTTTTGGACACAGAAGGCATGAACTTGGGAGAGAGGAAAGAAGAAGGGAGGGAAAGAGATGATGAAGTGGGGGAGGGAATGTGTTTTTGGACACAGAAGGCATGAACTGGGGAGAGAGGAAGGGAGGGAAAGAGATGCTGAGGTGGGGGAGGGAGTAGAAAGGGAGAATTGGGTGTGGGTGTGTCAGTGAGCAGAAAAGAGAGATGGTTGTATACACAGGGGGAATGGAAGAAAGAGGAGAATTTTTGGTCATAGGGAGGGAGGGAGGTACAGATGATAGGGAAGAGAAAGATGAGAGTGAGAAATGTGGTGGAAAGGGAACAGTGGGACAGATTGAAAGGGATGCAAGAGGGAGGAATGTTGGACATAGTGGTGAAGGGAATGGAGGGAGAGATGTAGCATGGTGCTGGAGAGGGGTGATAGAATAGAAGGAGAAATATTGAGCATGGGGCTAGTGGGCAGGGGCAAAAGATGAGAAAGGGATAAATGCTGGACCATGGTAGGAGGAACCAATGGACAGCAACAGAAGAATTTACAGAAGATGGGAAAGCGGAAAATAGAAACTGGGACCAACTTGATGGAAAAATAAGTTTCCAGACAACAAAGATAAAAAACGGAATTTATTGACTAAAATATGATAGCTTTGGGAAATGTATATAGCAGATGTCTTTGTATTGTGGTCAAAAGAAAAGGAAATGCATTTCTGGTTTTATTTCTACAGTGTTAAAGTACTTGTTGATCCTTGCTGTGGCTGATGGGGATCCCCAAGCATCGCCAGCAGAGGATCTCCTCTAGAGATGGCCAGAACTCCCCTTCACCGAGCGCAGCAGTTGCTGGCAGCATCCATGAGCCACTGGGGTGCTAACGTCTGTGACTCGGGTGGTACTGCTGCCTGCCAAGCTTGGCAAAAGGGGTCCTCAGCTGACAGCTTAAGGGTCCTCATCAGCTGAGTATTTATATTTTATATTTACATTAGAGGCTATGGTAGAAACCCATTTACAAAGTATGTATTCTTCTCAATTAATATTTCCAAGAGAACCTTAAAATCTGCATTACAGCATCTTCTTCATGTCCCATTCCTAAAAATCATTAGTACTTGTAGGGCTTCTTCTTTTGTAACGTTAGCCCCATCATATTTAAGGTCTGAACAGAATTTGTATAAATTCAAGGGTGGCCTCAAAAGCATCTTATGTAAAGATGCATTTGACTGTTAATTGACTTATGGGTCCTTCCTTGCTTATTTTCAACACCAAAATTTATTTTTCCCTTTCCCCTTGTTATTATCCTTAATCGTTCTCTTTTTCATTCAAATTGTATTTCTCTCCACTATCCTATTGTCTCATGTAAGTAAAGTTATGCCATTAATAGTTTGTTAACTGAACCTCTTTTTTAAGTATTTTTATATTGTTAAAAGCTTAGAATTTATGATTAGCGTTTTATCAAATTTTTAAGAAACTTGAAACTTGAATTAATTAAAGTGCCTTTGCTTATTTGTAAATGGGTCTATCAGAGCCTTTAATTCAGTAATAAATGAAATAACTACTTCTGAAGTTTATATAGGGATGGGCGGGGGATGGATTTAATTCCAGCGTGAATGGGAGGGGACGGATTTCATTCCAGTGGGGACAGGCAGGGACGGGTTTGACGCCTAGCCGGGACAGGTTTGATTTCTGTCCCCACGTACTTCTCTAGTCCCAATCCCTTTCCTCCTCCAAAAGATAATTTTACGTAATGTGTGGGTTACCATACACTAACAGGCAGAACACCTCAAACGCCTTAATACATTTGCAGTAACCTGTTCTCATACATTCACCTCATGGTAAGAACTAATTGCCCTTTGGGAAAAGGACTTCTTAATCTCTAGGTTCACTTCAACCAAAAGTTAAAAGCCACTCAATGTTCAGTGCACATGCAGAAAGTTGCACCTCAGCAAATAATGTTTTTATTATATATTTTTTGCCAGATTTTGTGTATATGTTCTAGTGGCTCAGGATTATATTTTTACTTACAGTATTTATTTACTGCTTCTTAAAGAAATTTTGTCTATTTTTCTTGGCATTCCCTTCTGTTATAACACATAAGGAAGGGCTATTACTTTGGAAACTGTATTAAGGTATTGCTATTGAATGTAAAAAGATACTGCTAAACAATCCAGCAAATATACAAGTATTACAGCATGCAAATCCCTAGTAGACTGCATAGAATGAGAAATGAGGAAATTAATTGTTGATGGCACATGGCTTAAACTGTTCTGGTAATCATGTTGAAAAATACAATATTTATTCATTAGATCGAATTTAATGAGGCCTCCTGGCAGTAATTATAAAAATTACTGTAGCAGTAAATCACTAATGAGTTGTAACTTGTGATGTGTTTCCTACCTGTGAGGAAGGACTGGGGGTTGAAAAAGCCTGTGATCCAGACAACATTAGGGAGAGAGAGGTCCTAAGTCCAATAATCCAGCTCAAGGCAATAAAGGAAAAGATTCCTCCCTCCTCAAAAAAAATAGCAAAAAACAAATGCCCCCGCCCCCCCCCCCAACACACACAATAAAAGAGGCAGCTATAATAGCTCTAAGAGCAGGGGTGTCCAACCTGCGGCCCCGTGAAGTATTTTGTGTGACCCCGGTCGAGGGCGATGCAGTGTTTTCCTCTGCTGCCCCCGGGTGTTTACCATCTTTCCGGCTCCTTCCTCTGTCTTACTGCAGCATTTGCGCAGTCCCCCAAATTTTTTTTTTCAGCCAATGAGGCCCAGGGAAGTCAAAAGGTTGGACACCCCTGCAAATCTAAAGGAACAGCTACAATGGGCCGCTGAAAAGTTCTCAGCCCAACCAAATCTCCTTAGAGGGCTATACACTCAGATCAGTGATTTTCCACTCTTTTCATTCCATTGGAAAAATACGGACCATAAAAAGTGGAATATAGCTAGACTTGCAGCCCTCGATGAAGACTGCCCCAACTTTATTGGTTGGGCTGAGAACTTTAAAGCGGCCCCTCGTATAATACCCAAGTGAATAAGTGAGTTTTGGTCATCAGTTTAAATAAAGGGCTTTAAAGTTCCAGCATTACACAGACTGAATAAGTTCCATTATCCAGCACCTTACAAGGAGTAAAGTGTACACTGTGAGAAAGTATTAATAAATCAATATTAATTGCTTGTATTCGTAAGGTCTTTTGGAGAATCACTTTTTTGTAAGAACATAAGAATTTGTCGCTGCTGGGTCAGACCAGTGGTCCATCGTGCCCAGAAGTCCGCTTCCGCGGTGGCCCCCAGGTCAAAGATCAGTGCCCTGAGACCAGCCCTACCTGGAGAATCACTTTTTTGTGAGTGAACTCAGCTGTTCTTGAAGACCTGTAAGAAGTTATATATGTCAACCTAGAGAGAAATGAATTCATTGTTTGGGATTAATGGAAATACTGTGTTGTCTATTACGTTAAGCATTTTAAATTATTACCTCAGTACCATACTTAACATTTAAAAGAAATGGTTCGAGAAATAGATGTTTCAAATATGCTCTTGAATGAAAACTAAAGGTAAATTCAGGGTGAGCCAAGAAAACATTTCTGAAGAAAAGGGACAATGGGAAGTACTGAGCTGCAATTCAATAAATAATAACCACTTGATTACAGATCTGCCTAAAAAATGACCTTTGGGAAAATGTCAAAGATTGCTTGTATGCTAATGGAGTAGAACCGTAGATGCTTTAGCATTACTTACACAGGTTGGGTGTTTGTTTTAACGCTGCTAAAGTAGTATGTTTGGTGTTAAGGGTGAAAACTGTATAGTGCAATCTTGTACAAAAATAGAGACAAGCGACACCAGTAGACAAAAGGAGGTAATAATGTCTTGTTACTAATGGTTTTAATTTAACTTCAAGTTATTTTAAGGCTGTATTTTGCTAAGAATATTAAGACTTGAAACATTTCAGAGAAAGATGACCAAAATGGTGTCACAAAGGGAGTTTTGCAGGAGTAATCCGACCATACAAAGAAAATACAAATTTAAATACTTGAAAAGTATTAACGAGCAAACAAATAGTTTTCAAAGAGGGAAATCTATAGAAAGAAGACATAAAATGAAATTGCAATGAGGTAAGCTTAAAAGCAACATCAGGAAATGCTTCTCTTTTTTTTTTTTTTTTTTTAATAATTTTTATTGATAAAGCAGCCAATACAGAAACTATAGAACATGATCATGTCACAAAAAGATCCAACAACAATGCAAACAGTCCAGCAAGGGTAACAGGAGGGTACTTTCTTCATGCTCCCTTTATAGCCTATATCGGTGGTTCCCAACCCTGTCCTGGAGGATCACCAGCCAGTCAGGTTTTTTTTGAGATAACCCTAATGAATATGCATGAGAGAGATTTGCATATAATGGAGGTGACAGGCATGCAAATCTGCTCCATGAATATTCATTAGTGCTATCCTGAAAACCTGACTGGCTGCTGGTCCTCCAGGACAGGGTTGGGAACCACTGGCCTATATCATTGGTGACTATATCTAGTTCAGTGATTCCCAACCCTGTCCTGGAGGAACACCAGGCCAATCGGGTTTTCAGGCTAGCCCTAATGAATATGCATGAGAGAGATTTGCATATGATGGAAGTGATAGGCATGCAAATTTGCTTCATGCATATTCATTAGGGCTAGCCTGAAAACCCAATTGGCCTGGTGTTCCTCCAGGACAGGGTTGGGAACCACTGATCTAGTTCACTAGAGCAGTGATTCCCAACCCTGTCCTGGAGGAACACCAGGCCAATCGGGTTTTCAGGCTAGCCCTAATGAATATGCATGAGAGAGATTTGCATATGATGGAAGTGATAGGCATGCAAATTTGCTTCATGCATATTCATTAGGGCTAGCCTGAAAACCCAATTGGCCTGGTGTTCCTCCAGGACAGGGTTGGGAACCACTGCACTAGAAGACTGCTGAGGTACTCTTTTCTCCTGTGTGCTTTGTATATGCTGCTATTTTACTGCTGGAAATACTTTTAAACACCCTCCCAGTGGAGGCGGCTGGACAAAATGTGACAGAAATCACTGTGGGATAAACACAGAGGATTATTTTCTAGTACGAGGATGGAGATCAAAGGAAAACAAATGACATAGAATGTATAATCTACACCAGGGGTGTCAAAGTCCCTCCTCGAGGACTGCAATCCAGTTGGGTTTTCAGGATTTCCCCAATGAATATGCATGAGATCTATTTGCATGCACTGCTTTCATTGTATGCTAATAGATCTCATGCATATTCATTGGGGAAATTCTGAAAACCTGACTGGATTGCGGCCCTCGAGGAGGGACTTTGACACCCCTGATCTACACAGAGTGGCAGGTACAATTCAACAAAGCCAGGGCTGCCCAAGTCCGGTTCTCAAGATCTACTGGCAGGCCAGGTTTTCAGGATATCCACAATGAACATGCATGAGAGAGATTTGCATACCAAGAAGGCAGTGCAGGCAAATATCTCTCATGCATATTCATTGTGGATATCCAGAAAAACTGGCCTGTCAGTAGATCTCGAGGACCAGACTTGGGCAGCCCTGAACAAATCCATAGAGGAGGTAACCTACATGATTTGCACAGAATGGCAAGTTTTTTTTTTTTTTTTAATTTGAGTTTAATATATTTACAATATCATAAAGATATCAAGAAAAAAGGGTTTCCATACAAATATTTCAATAACAAATCATACAACAAACAATCCTTTACAAGCCCACTAAACGGGGAATACATGTTGCTCATTTATCAACTAAATTTAAGGAAAAACAAAGAAATGAGTTGAATTCCAAAGAACCCAAATCATTCCCTACTAAATTTAGGACATGGACTTACCTACCCTATTTTTCTCAATAAAGAATGAATGAAAACGAAAGAGAAAAAGAGAAAGAAATCTCACTTCTGTTCATGAGCTAACAAAAATTGTTGCAATTGAATGGGATCCCTAAAAACGAATTCAGTATCTTGTGTCTTAACCAAACATTTACAAGGAAACTTTAAATAAAATGATGCTTCAAGTGCTAATACTCTATTTCTCAATTTCAGAAATTCTTTCCTTCTAAGCTGAGTAGCTCTTGAGACATCTGGAAATATACTAACCAAATCCCCGCAGAACTTGGTCAGTCTATTTTTAAAGTAAAGTTTTATTAACAACATTTTATCTGTCTCACTCATACATGTTAAAATCATTGTGGATCGAGTCTGAATAACATCTTGAGAATCTTCTAAAAACTCTGTTAAGTTAACATCATCTGTTACCAGATGGTCCCCATCCTGTACAGTTTCCTTTTTCTTCTGGGGAATGTAATAGCAGTTGTTTATCGGAAAGCTATCCGCATTGGGTAATCCCAGTATCTCCTTGAAATACTTTCTTAACAATATTTCTGGCAATAACAGATGAGTTACTGGGAAATTAACCAAGCGGAGATTCTTCCCCCGATGCATATTTTCTAACATTTCCATTTTTAAATGCATTGACATGGAATCTTTTACAGCAGATAGTGAAACAGCTTGCAATGTGTTACTTTGCGTTTCAATCACACCTAATCTAGCTTCCAAACAATTTAAATTTGCGTCCACATTCTCAAACTTTTGAGCCACAGATTGTGAGAAATCAGATGTTTGTTTCATTGATTCTCTGAGAAACCCCTCAACCCTAGAAATACCTAACCAAAGATCCTTTAAAGTAATACCGTATCCTGTTTTTCCACAGCTAGTAGTTGTTCATCCACTACACTAGTAAATTCAAGTGGTTTAGGTATATCAGTAAACATCAATTTACTTGTTGAAGTGGATGATGCCACAAAACCTGTGGAACTAGTGGGAGTTATATTCCCACTTATACCGGATATTGGATGAAGGGGGGGTGTCCTCTGTAGAGGACTCATCGATGCTCCGGATATGGGTGAGTTCAAATCAGATACATTTGGCGCTGGGGAGTCTAAGGAAAAAGTCAAATGCCTGTCCATAGGACCTGTGACAACAGGAGTCGAGCTTTTAGATTTAACTTTCCTTTTCCCCATAGTCAATTAGCTTATACGACCTAATATCCTGCTCCACGATACTCCACGGTGCTTCAAGGGGCTCCGCCACGCCCTGCGGCCGCAGACCGCAATTTAAAGCAGAATTTGAGGCACACAAGATGGACTCGGTGACGTCAGAGGGTCCGTCCTTAGAGATGCCTGTCTGATTTTGTAAAGTAGCTGCAGCTGCAGAGGGCTGGTCGGGGCAGCGAAAACGATCCTCCAGGCGTCCCAAAACAATAGCAGCAACTGGCTCCCCCAGAATGGCAAGTGTGACTTTTGCCCCCATGCTGGGCAGACTAGATGGATCATGCTGGTCTTTATCTATCATCTGTTACTATGTCATTAGTTCATTTTTATCAAATGTATTTTATTTATCTATTTATTTAATTCATTTTCTATCCTGTCCTCCTCAAAGAGCCTAGGACGGGTTACATTATAGTTCAAGGCAGATAACAATGCAGTTATAAAATCTAGCCATTGATAAAATTTGCACCTGAACATGATCAGATAGAATCCTCAAAACGAACTCCCCTCCCCCTTCTACAAATCTGTGCAAGAAGTTTTTAGCACCAGCCAGTGCACTGAATGCTCTGCGCTGCTCCAACGCTCATAGATTTCCTAAGAGCATCGGAGCAGTGCAGAGTATTCAGCACACCGGCTGGCACTAAAAACCTCTTGCACAGTTTTGTAAAAGGAGCAAAAGACAAGTTTGCAAAACATAGGTAGCCTTAGGTATAATATCTTATATGAGTAAGCTTGTTCCTGAAGAGATCAGTCACATCACTTGACCAAGCCCAATAGGTATCTAAGATCCCTAGAGAACATTGAGGGTTGGACAAAATGGCCACCACGGCGAAACCTCATGATCAACTATATTAAAATCTATTTGTGTATTAAGCTATCTATTTCCCTGAGTAGCAAACTATCAACTTAATAATATATAATTATTAGGAAGGTATCTAATTCAAATCTGAAACACTATATATTTCTTTATTTATTGGGATATATTAATCACCTTAATGAAAAGATTCACTCAGTAGGTGTAACAAGCAGATTCTTTCAGGAATGTAACAAGCAGAGATGAGGTTTATTTAGTGTTACCATATGGCTCCAGAAAAAAGGGGACAGATTGAGACATCCGGGTTTTACTTCCATTGAAAGCAATGGAAGTAAGGAGAACAGATTGAGACATCTTGGTTGCTTTCAATGGAAGTAAAACCCGGATGTCTCAATCCGTCCCCTTTTTTCTGGAGCCATATGGTAACCTTAGGTTTATTTAGATGAGAGCACAGTACAATATGTTTTTTCCCAGTGTGGGAGGCTGTACCTTTCTTTGACATTTCTGGGACATAGACCGCAGAAATCCACCCGGCACTGTCCTTGCGTTCCAACTACTAGAGTTGCCTTCGAAGCCCACTCCATCTTGTTATTTGTGGGTGATCACAGATGATAAAAGTCTGCCCAGTACTGTCCTTATGTTCCAAGTTACTGGAGTGTCACTTGAGGCTTTCTCCAGCCCATTAAACTGAATTGCCATTTAAAGGATACATGCTGTGCAAGCCTGCCCACTACTGGCCTTAGTTCTTCAGGATATCTCACTTGTTAGGAACCCCATTGTGGGCCAACCAGATTTGAACCTATGATCCCTGCATTCATAGGCAACTACCTTCCAAGTAGAGCCTTGTACCTTGGTAATCACTCCTTGTCTTTCAGGGCTGCCAACAGGTCAGGTTTACAGGATATTCCTAATGAATATACAGTACTTGAGAGGGATTTGCATGTACACTGCTTCATTATATGGACATTTCTCATATGCATATTTATTAGGCATATCTTGAAAACCTCACTGGTAATGGCCTCAGGAAATGGGAGTTGAATATTACTGGTCTGGTGTGATGACAGCTTCAAGTGACCAAAGCAAAAATAACAAGTGAAGAAGAAAATTGAACTCAAAAAGAACTGGGTGGCAAAGTTCTCAATTTTTCTATCAATGACAGCATTTCATAGTGTGATGCTGTTACTGATGGTGTAATTTCTCAGACATTGATTGCAAGCACAAACAGGAAGAGTTGCCTAATTTTCACATAAACATCAATTGTTTAATGGCAAAACTTTTTTGTTGCTGTGTGGTTTTATTTCAAAAGAAAGAAATGTATAATGTAAAAATAATAATTAGTTTGTTGACTGCTAATAGTTTATGGAACATCATATATTCTATGCTTTTTCAAATAGTCACATGCTTTCTGCTATGTTTCTGTGTTTGCTCTCACATGCTTATAAAAAGCTGTTATATAATTTTAGAAATGGTAAAGGAATTTTACCACCAAATACCAATCTTCCAAAAACAAAAAGCTCTCACATGGTATCATTACCCATTTGCTTGTGTGAAAAGGGCAGGAAATAGGCACTGAATTGTTTTTTGGATTTAGCTCACACATTTTTCAGTAGTAGCATAAGGTGAGTTATGGTAATTCAGGCACATCAAATATTTTTCTGCCCCCAAAGGGATTTCAATCTAATTTTTGTACCTGAAGGAATGGAGGGTTAAGAGATTTGCCCAAGTTCACAAAGAGCAGCAGTAGTATTTGAACATATCACCTATAGCTTGCTTAGTGACTTTTCATGTACTAAACTATACGATGGTCTTCTAGCCACACAGGCAGCAAAACTAGACCACCAACTCTCCAATCTACTAGTTGCGACCCCAGACTATAAAACTTTCAGAAAATAAATAAAAATCCTGCTATCAAGAAGTTTCAAGTTTCAAGTTTTATTAGTGCTTGATAAATCGCTTATTGAATATCTAAGCGATGTACAATTCAAATAAAATAGAAAGACAAATACAATGACTTTAAATAAAAACATACTGGGTTAATATACATGAATCGTGAGGATTGGGGGGGAAAATTGCAATATGTTTGTAGAAGAAAAAAAACATTAAATCCATGAAGACTAACTAACCCTGTATGAAACATTTCAATCCTCTGAAGCAACCCGCTCTACTCTTTAACACCTCTGGACATGTCCAGAAATCCTCTTTTGTAATCCGCCTTGAATCGAAAGGTAACGGCAGAATAAAAATCACTAATGTAATGCAACGTAATTTAAACCCAGCCAGCTATGATGCCATCAGCGGTGTAGCAGTTTGTTCCATTATGAGAAGAGAGCATAAAAGTTTGTCTTTAATTTTGTCAGGTTATGTTTTATGACCTGGCAGTCCTGCTCCTTAGTTTACTTTTAGAGATCAAAGTTAAACAGTAAGACTGATAAGACAGCTTTTGAAGGAAGAATGGTCTCTCTCTGTTCTTAAGTCAAGCTGGGGTTATCAGTTGCTGGAGTACAAAGTCTTCACTGGACCTGTGAACTCTCACACTTTTATAATGGAAAACTGAAATCTACACATGAAGTTCGTTAAGAAAGTACACAAACAGTTGGCGAAGAAATAAAGCATCAATTGTTTCCTGCCTTGTCCTGCACTGTATGATGTGTATATATAGCAAGGTGAAGAAATAAAAGGAAAATAAGATTAGAAAATAAACAGAAGGAAAAACAAAACAATATTGGGAAACAAGGCAGAATGAGGTGAAAGTTTTCTGCAGTCAACTACTGTATTGTGCATGTGCCGTTGATAGGCTTTTAACTTTGGATTAGAGAATGACACGGTGACGGTTTACCCGCGGCCACCGCATTTAAGCCGCGGGTCACCGCCGAAAACGGGGAAGAAAACTTGCAGTCGCTGCGGTGACGGGGACAAGGCCATTCACCGACCGCGGAAACGGTGAACAGGTTTGTCCCCGCGGGCCAATATACCCCCTTCTAGGAACCGCTATTTACCTGTGTTTCACCGCTCCTCGCTCGTCTGGCCAGCAGGCCTGCCTCCGTCCAAATGAGGCGGGCCCGCCCCTCCCCTCCCCTCCCCTGCCTCCCAATGGCCTCCCCTAAGATCGCCGGCAGGAGGGTACCCAACCCCTCCTGCTGGACCCCCCCCAACGAACCCTCCCACCCCGGAACCCCCTTAGTCTTACTTTTCAAGTTGGACCGGACAGCTCCTCGCTCGTCTGGCCAGCAGGCCTGCCTCCGTCCAAATGAGGCGGGCCCGCCCCTACCCTCCCCTCCCCTGCCTCCCAATGGCCTCCCCTAAGATCGCCGGCAGGAGGGTACCCAACCCCTCCTGCTGGACCCCCCCCCCCAACGAACCCTCCCACCCCGGAACCCCCTTAGTCTTACTTTTCAAGTTGGACCGGACAGCTCCTCGCTCGTCTGGCCAGCAGGCCTGCCTCCGTCCAAATGAGGCGGGCCCGCCCCTACCCTGCCTAACCCACAGGATCCTAGGGCCTGATTGGCCCAAGCACCTAAGGCCCCTCCTATAGCGGGAGTGGCTTTAGGTGCCTAGACCAATCAGGCCCTAGGATCCTGTGGGTTGGGCAGGGTAGGGGCGGGCCCGCCTCATTTGGACGGAGGCAGGCCTGCTGGCCAGACGAGCGAGGAGCTGTCCGGTCCAACTTGAAAAGTAAGACTAAGGGGGTTCCGGGGTGGGAGGGTTCGTTGGGGGGGGGGTCCAGCAGGAGGGGTTGGGTACCCTCCTGCCGACGATCTTAGGGGAGGCCATTGGGAGGCAGGGGAGGGGAGGGTAGGGGCGGGCCCGCCTCATTTGGACGGAGGCAGGCCTGCTGGCCAGACGAGCGAGGAGCTGTCCGGTCCAACTTGAAAAGTAAGACTAAGGGGGTTCCGGGGTGGGAGGGTTCGTTGGGGGGGGTCCAGCAGGAGGGGTTGGGTACCCTCCTGCCGGCGATCTTAGGGGAGGCCATTGGGAGGACCGGCAGGAGGGGTTGGGTACCCTTCTGCTGCGATTGTCGGGAGGGCCGTTGGGGGGGTCTACATGAGGGGTTGGGTGCCCTCCTGCCGTGATCGCTGGGGGGAGGGGAGACTTGCAGCCGTAGCCGCGGTCACTATGCTAATCACGGCAGCATTTAAAGTACATGTCGTGTTTGTTTTTGCATTGCTAGCCCCAGGGGTGGTGGAAGATTAGTGATTGAAAAACTGTATGAAAAATAACTATTTTAAATTTAGTGATCAAAATGTGTCAGTTTTGAGAATTTTTATTAATTAATTTTTTCTCTGCGTGTTTTGTTTTTGTATAGTTATTAACTAATATTTAACTAAGTTTTAAAGTTTTAAAGTTTTAAAGAATGTTTCCTTTATACGTAAATAAAGAAAAGTGAATGGGATTGCAGTGGCGGTGACGGGGCGGTGAATGGGGTGGCAGTGGCGGTGACGGGGCGGTGAAGAGGATGGTGAGACGGGGACGGGGCGGTGACGGGGTTGGTGAGACGGGGACGGGGCGGTGACGGGGATGGTGAGACGGGGACGGGGCGGTGACGGGGAACAATTTTTTCACCGTGTCATTCTCTACTTTGGATCTCTGAATAATCTCACTTTTATTTGAACTGAAGCAGAGGGGCTAGAAGTCTGGTTCTGGTCTTAAGGTCAGAGAAAAAAAATAAAAGAACTCAAAATGTAGCCTCCTCCATTTCTTTGGCAAGGTGGTGAATGACTCCTATTGGTTGCCCCTGGCTACATTCATTTCTTCTGAGGCTGGTGGGTTGAACTTCATCTGCCATTTTGTGTTAGTATAAAGAGCAGTTTTTAAAACTTGTGGGCCTTTAGGAAAAAGGAGGCATTGATGCCCCTGTATAAACTCTGGTGAAACCTCATTTAGAATATTGTGCACAATTCTTTAGGCCGCACCTTCAAAAAGATATAAAAAGGATGGAGTCAGTCCAGAGAAGGCTACTAAAATGGTGTGTGGTCTTCATCATAAGGCAGATTTAAAGATCTCAATATGTTTACTTTAAAGGAAGGGCAGGAGAGGGGAGATATGATAGAGACTTTAAATACCTATGTGGCATAAATGTGCATGAGTCGAGTCTCATTTGAAAGGAAGCTCTGGAATAAGAGGGCATAGGATAAAGTTAATTGGTAATAGGCTCAGGAGTAATCTTCTGGCAGTGGCAGAGCAGCGTACAAGGCAGGCGCACCTGCCTGGTCCTGCGCCGCTCACTGAATGGCTGCAATCAGTTCTCGCGGGACTCGTGAAAACTGACGGCAGCCATTCAGTAAGCGGTATGGGACCAGGCAGACGTGCCGCTCTGCCGTTGCCAGAAGACATCAGGATAGGAGGCAACTGCCGAGATTAAAAAAAGGTACTGGGGGGGAGGCTGTATTCGCTACGGTACTTGTTTCTTCAGCGGGCCCCTGAAAATGGGACAATTTTGCATCCCGAAGCTGTGCTTGGGGACAACGGGACAGGCTATCTAAAAATGGGATGGTCCCGTTCAAAACGGGACTTATGGTCACGTTAACAATAATCAGACAGACAAAGGCACAGCAGCTCAGCTACCAACTGGATCAACAACCAGCTCAAACTAAATACTTTTGGCAGGTCTCCCTTCTACTTGCTGAAGTAGCCCCAGTAGGTTCAAGGTTGTATTTATTGAAGTTTCTCCCTTCTGGGGGCCATTGGAGAAAGGCAGCAGCCAGGGTTCAGGGATCCTTCAAGCCAGGATAGAACTCTTTCTCTGAATTCCACAGCAACATCATACCTAGTGAGTCAATTCTTCTCACAGCACATACAGACTGTGGTATCATGGTCTGAACCTGGACCAACATCCCTTACTCTTGATCATGATCATCTTGAAGAAGAAGAAAGGTAAATTAAATAAGGAAACTACCCCAGAGTGCAGAACCAAAGATGAGCATCTTTTTCAGCTGGTGCTACCTTAGATCTCCACTATCGATAACTTGAATGTTAGTAACACTATGTATTTTGTTCTGCAATTTAGAATAATATCTATGAAACTGAATTAGAATATTTTTAATATTATCTTGTAATGCATACTGAATAAATCTGGCTATTACACTGTTTTTTATTCCTGTTCGTTTTGTTCCTTGATATTCACACTGTGGTGATAATGCCCACTGCGGTGTACAGTTCTGATAATCTTTCTGCCAGTGGTTCTCAACGCAGTCCTTTAGGCACACCCAGCCTGTCAGGTTTTCAGGAAATCCACAATGAATATATATGAGAGAGATATGCATGCACTGCTTCCTAGGTATGCAAATCTACAGTATCTCATACATATTCATTGTGGATATCCTGAAAACCTGGCTAACTGGGTTGAGAAGCATAAGAACATAAGAAATGCCTCTGCTGGGTCAGACCCGAGGTCCATCGTGCCCAGCAGTCCGCTCACGCGGTGGCCCAACAGGTCCAGGGCCTGTGCAGTAATCTTCTATCTATACCCCTCTATCCCCTTTTCCAGTAGGAAATTGTCCAATCCTTTCTTAAACCCCTGTACCGTACTCTGCCTTATCACGTCCTCTGGAAGCGCATTCCAGGTGTCCACCACACGTTGGGTAAAAAAGAACTTCCTAGTATTCGTTTTGAATCTGTCTCCTATCAACTTTTCCGAGTGCCCTCTTGTTCTTTTATTATTCAAAAGTTTGAAGAATCTGTCCCTCTCTACTCTCTCTATGCCCTTCATGATCTTATAAGTCTCTATCATATCCCCTCTAAGTCTTCTCTTCTCCAGGGAAAAGAGACCCAGCTTCTCCAATCTCTCAGCATATGACAGGTTTTCCATACCTTTTATCAGACGTGTCGCTCTCCTCTGAACCCTCTCTACTAACGCCATATCCTTCTTAAGGTATGGCGACCAATATTGGACGCAGTACTCCAAATGCGGGCGCACCATTGCCCGATACAACGGCAGGATAACTTCTTTCTCTCTGCAATCGTACTGTAGATTCTGATGGCTTTTTCTAGTATCTAGTTCAGCAAATGAAATCAGATTTCTTTTCCTGGGGCTTTCCCTCCCTGAAGGGTTTGTATTAATACTTGTGAGGACAGACGGATTGAATTCCTTTGGACAGGTATGTAAAAGGATAGCCCCTGCCTAAATAAGGTCATTCAAATGTGTTCCTCGAACCATGTAATTACACAGGATGAAGCGTGATGCGCTACACATGATTTATTTGTAGAGTATAGTATATTGTACAAGGCTTTATCAGGCTTCACAACGTGACTTATTGGCCAGTGCACACAGCCACAAAACCTAGACATTCCGGTTCCTATCCAGGCTGTGCTGTTCTCACTGTGTAGCCATGAGTGAGGTGCTGTCTGGCCTTCTTTGTACTCTTGTGCTGCGCTGTGCTATTTCACTCCCGCTAGTCGTTTATGACAATTTTCTCTATTGTGCTGATGAATGAATATGCACAGCACTTTGGTTCAAAAGTGCTTTAAGCACATAATAATAATACTAATAACGAAGAGGCAAAGGATCCAGCCGAGGAAATGCAATGAAACTGGTAAGGGCTCCATTTTCTTTTGATGATAGGAAATGTTTCCTGCGCTGATGGTTGGTAAATGGTAGAATGTGCTTCTAAGGGAAACAATGGTAATTGACTTTTGATGCCTGCTGCCTCCTTCGTGCTTTTTTCCCCACTTTCATTATTCTAACAGCCTCCTAGCTGGTCTCCCAGAATCCTCTATTCTTCACTGCAGTGGCTTTGCTTCTTTTTATCAGTCAGGTATCTCTGTTTACAGTTTACCTCCAGTGGCTCCCTCTCAGATTTCATTCAATCTTTAAATATTAGAGATCTGATATTCAAATAGCAGCACCTGCTAAACATATAAGTCTGTTTCAATATTAACTGCTCATAAGCATATACTGGTAGCCTAGTAGTTAGAGAGCCATGCTTAACATCTAGGGGAGCTTGGTTCAAATTCCACTGCTGCTCTTTGTGATCGTGGGAAAGTCACTTAACCTTCTATTGCACTCCAGGGACAGGGAAAGATCTAGTGTACCTGAATATGGTTTACCTTTAACTGCATCAACAAACAAAAGATGCAACTTGACTGCAGTGAAATATCGAGACGAAGAACAAAAAAACAGAAACTGCAGTAATGATGTACAGGATGCAAAAAAGTGAGAAGAAAAGACGCCACGGGAAAACATCATTTAAATCTGATGTTTTCCCGCGGCGTCTTTTCTTCTCACTTCCTTGCCCTGCATCGCGCAAGAGCACTAATGGCTATTCACAGTTTTTACTCAGTTGTTATCTATCAGTTTATTTTGTTCTGATACGCATTAGGACCCCTGAAGAAGGAGTGTTTCTTAGAAACATGGAACATGTCGGGTCCGGTCTTATCAGTCCTTTTGGAAACAAACTTTTATGTTACATATGATTGTCTAATCAAGTCTTGGCGTCCTATACATCATTACTGCAGTTTCTGTTTTTTAGTTCTTCACCTTGAACTGCTACAGAAAAATGTTTGAGCTAAATCCAAATACATAAATATATATTGGTTATCTGTGGATTTTTCAGTGCCATTATTCTGACAAGATAAATGTATATCATAGCTGCTACTCTTATAGCTACGCAGTATATTATAGGCCTGCACAAAAGCAATCCTAAATTAAATGGTTTAGCTACATATGTGATGGGCAATTCTGTATATCATAAACTCATACTTCCATGTGCTATATGCATAAATGTGTAGAATTCCCCTACCTGCTAAACATCAATATCCGTCTTATCATTCCCTCTGTAATTTCCCCATCTGAGCACTGTGTATTGATGAACCTTCTTGTCCAGTTTGTCTGTCTTGACTAGTTTGTAAACTCTTTTAAGCAGGGACTGCTTTCTATGTTTTGATGAACAGCACTGCGTATGTCTAGTAGCACTATAGCACTCCCTGTGGGAGTGGCCTAAGGGATCTGTCCAATCAGAATCTTAGGCACATCCCAGAATGCACTGGGAGAGAGGCTTCAAATTCCAGTTAGCCCAGGTGCCTAAGGCCCCTCCTAAGGGAGGGGCTTTAAGTGCCTGGGCCAATTTTATTTTATGGACGCATTAGCATGTAGCGCATGCTAATCATTAGCGTGCGCTAAATCGGTTAGCGCGCTTTAGTAAAAGGACCCTATAGTATGGCAAAACACAGTATGGTAAATATGGTATATAGTATAGTAGGACAATGATGGCGAACAGTATGACAGTGTGGAAGAACAATGTATGAGAAAACATGACATGGTCAGACATAGGACGAAGTACATAGCGTTTGACACTCAGTGAAGTTAGTAATTAGTAATTCCTCCAGTACACTGTTACTTCCTTGTCCATTACTGCCATAGGCGTTGGAATGGAGGAGGCCTTCCCAAAAATTGGTAGTCGACAGTTGGTGTCTGCCCTCCCACCTGTTTCCCGATGATGTACTTTATATCTTCAGGGCAGCTCTCGACTCCATCTCCTACTTCCTCCTGGTGTTGTACTTTAAATCTTCCGGACAGCCGCCACACAGAGTCAATAAGCAGGCCTGCCCCTGGAAGTAGAATGAAGGATTCCGGGACAGGCCTGCTCATTGACGCTGTGTGGCGGCTGTTCCGAAGATTTAAAGTACAACGCCAGGAGGAAGTAGGAAATAGAATGATGGGCTGTGCCGCAGGATTCAGCTGGGGCTAGGGCAGAGCTCCTGGGCCCCCCAACCAAATAGTGTTCCAACCAAATAGTTAACTAAGATTGCTACTACTATTTTGTGCAGTGACAGGGGAACTTGTTTTGGTTGCTTACCTGCTGGTGAAAGAGTATATATTGTTCCTGTCCTATCCTCTTTTATCTCTCATACTTTCCAATACTCTAACACAAGCATGTCAAACTCGTGGCCCACAGGCCACATACGTCCCACAACCAACATCGTTGCAGCCCAGCCAATGTAATCCAATAAGTCATAATTAGAGTCGTGAAATTTCTCCCGCAATCCATTAGCACCGAGCAGTTGCCTATCTAAGCCAGTTGATCACAACAATACAATGTACGAGTATAACCAGTTGCTTATTCTTATTAAGTACTATGATATGAAAGACAAGTTCACGCCTCTAGTCATAATGCACCATTTCCCCCCACTAATACTAGCAATGAATCAAATGATAATAATACCTACCACGCCATTAGTCTTGTATCGACTTGCTTGGTGCACCTAACAGAAAATATTTTGCCTTGAAAGAGACCTGGGGGTGATGGTAGACACAACATTGAAGGCGTCGGCACAATGCGCGACGGCCTCAAGGAAAGCAAACCAAATGTTGGGTATCATTAAGAAGGGTATCACGGCCAGGACGAAGGAAGTCATCTTGCCACTGTACCGTGCAATGGTGCGCCCGCATCTGGAGTACTGTGTCCAGTACTGGTCGCCGTACCTCAAGAAGGACATGGCGGTACTTGAGGGAGTCCAGAGAAGAGCGACTAAACTGCTAAAGAATATGGAAAACTTCTCATATGCTGACAGGCTGAAAAAGCTGGGGCTATTCTCTCTGGAAAAGCGGAAACTTAGAGGAGACATAATAGAAACCTTCAAAATCCTGAAGGACATAGAAAAGGTAGACAGGGACAGATTCTTCACACTGTGGGGAACCACAAGTACAAGGGGGCACTCGGAGAAATTAAAAGGGGGCAAGTTTAGAACAAACGCTAGTAAGTTCTTTTTCACCAAGAGGGTGGTGGACACATGGAATGCGCTTCCGGAGGCTGTGATAGGCCAGAGCACGTCACAGGGCTTCAAAGAGGGTTTGGATAGGTTCCTAGAGGATAAGGGGATTGAGGGGTACAGATAGGAGTTGAGGTAGGTTATAGGAATAGTCAAGGCCCATTGCACAGGTGATGGGCCTGGCGGGAGCGGACCGCTGGGCGGGATGGACCTCTGGTCTGACCCAGCGGAGGCAAATTCTTATGTTCTTAATACAATAAAAATATGAGTATAGGTTTATTTATGTTACACTTATTAATTTGTGCAATTATTCTGTGTCTAGTAAGTTAATAAAATAGAAAAGATATTGATTTTTATTGAAATGTTTTATTTTTATGTGTTAACGATTACTCATTTATTTTAGCTCTTTGTGTTCAGTATCGAAACCAAGTGGTAGTAAAACTAAACAAAAAATTGCTGATGAACATCAAAATTTTCAAGAAAAGTGGGAATTGTGTTAATCACGCATTGGCATCCTGTAAAGAATTCTGTCTACTGTTACAAACAGATGTAGGCCAGCATTTTACAGCATTAAATGTAGGCCAGCATTTTACAGGCCTACAATTAAGGCATCTGTCTCGCACCTACGGAGATTCATAGGGAAGCTTAAAAAACATCCAAGGCTACTTCTGGTGAAGATCATGCCCATGTCATGCCTTGGGTATCCATACACATCTCTACATGTCTCCTTAGGCGTGCAATATATGCATGCAACATATGTGAACAGAATGCTAGGAATCATAAAGAAGGGAATCACGAACAGATCAGAGAAGGTTATCATGCCGCTTTACCGGGCCATGGTGCTCCCTCACCTGGAGTACTGTGTCCAGCACTGGTCACCATACATGAAGAAGGACACGGTACCACTCGAAAGGGTCCAGAGAAGAATGACTAAGATGGTTAAGGGGTTGAAAGAGCTGCTGTACAGGGAAAGATTAGAGAAACTGGACCTCTTCTCCCTCAAACAGAGGAGATTGAGAGGGGATATGAACGCAACATTCAGGGTATTGAAGGGAACAGACTTAGTAGATAAGGGCAGGTTGTTCACCCTCTCCAAGGTAGGGAGAATGAGAGGGCACTTTCTAAAGTTGAAAGGGGATAGATTCCGTACGAATGTAAGAAAGTTCTTCTTCACCCAGAGAGTGGTAGAAAACTGGAACGCTCTTCCGGAGTCTGTCATAGGGGAAAACACCCTCCAGGGACTCAAGACAAAGCTAGACAAGTTCCTGCTGAACCAGAACGTATGCAGGTAGGGCTAGTCTCAGCTAGGGCACTGGTCTTTGACCAGAGGGCCTCCGTGTGAGCGGACTGCTGGGCACGATGGACCACTGGTCTGACTCAGCAGCAGCAATTCTTATGTTCTTATGTTCTATTTCTGTGTCGCTCATACCTAGGAAGGCTCAAGGCGACTTATAGAGAGGGGCAAGGAAGGAGAAGGGGGGAGGGGGAGGGAGAAGAGAAGAGGTAGGTAGGAGGGGGGTAGGGAGAGCATTTTTTCTAAAAACATGCATCCCGATTGGCTGTGAGACGGTGGTAGGATGCCTACAATTGGGATGCTCATTTGGAGAATAAGCCCCAAAGTATCTTGTGTTCAACCCAAAAGGGGGTGTGGCCATGGGAGGAGCATGGGTGGGTCAGGGGCATTCCAAATATTTAAGCACTATGTTATAGAATACTAGGCTTATGTGCCCAACATGCACACCAGGATTTACACCGTTTCAGCTGGTGTAAGTCTTCTGCACGGGAATCCGCTCTAAGCACTCTTCTGTAAAGGGCACTCAGTCCAGAGTACCCTTTATAAAACAGCATTTAGTACAGATTTTCTTCTATATGTGTACAGCGTTTCTAGAGCTAGTGAAATAGAGAGGTAAGTATATGTTGCCATTGGTAGTGAATTTAATACAGTAAAAAGGAGTAGTTGTAAATAAAATAGTTCCAACACAGTATGGCATTCACAAATTTATTGAAGATATAAAGGGCCCAATGTGGCTACATTTCAGCTATCACCTACATCAGGGGTATGAGAAGCTGTAATACATAAAATAACAAAATCAAAGTCATAAAAGCAACTTTTACAAATTTCAATAGGATCATAATCCTACATCAGGTCCTTTAGAACTTCAACAAAGTGTTGTCTATGTCATACTTTGTTGGACAGTTTTATGTATACTTGCTCTTTTCTATTGCATTCCATTTGCTGAGATTGGCTTCTGTTTGTTTTTACAGTGAATTTAACCCTTCAGAGGCTGTCCCAACATAATGATGCAACTAATGAGCCTACTTTCTGTGCCAGAGCGGACATGTGGTGGCAGAATGACCGTTCCAAAGCAGTTGCCTACTCTGTCTAATGAGAAGACTGTCTCTGTTTTTCAAGAACATTAAAGTTACCAACTCTGTCTCTGAAAAGAACTTGAAAGCCTCTCCTCTCTTCATTTATGCTAGCTCTTTGTAATAGGGAGAGCAGCAGTGGAGGCATATGGGTGATGGCCTGATCTGTGAATTTAGCATATACACTAAAAACTCACAGTTGCTCTGTCCTCCCCCCCCCCCTCACCCAGGCTTTCTTGTCAAATAGGAAATTGGCACAAGAGAAGCAGCTTGGACCAGTGCAGGACCCATAGGCACACACTCCACTCACAGGCACTGTGTATACCCCTACTGCAGCCACTTGATAGGAGACGTGATCAATGGAAATGAGAAGGAATAAGAGGTAATACAGTCACATAGTAAATGATGGCAGAAAAAGACCCTCACAGTTCATCCAGTTTGTCCAACAAGATGACCAGAGCCACGTTTGAATGCTGGTTGTGAAGTCACCACCATGCCAACCATGATAGGGATGATATGTGGTATATTGCTGACACTATTCAACTTACCAGTCAAGATGTCTTCCCCTCTGTCCACACTGGAGTTGTTGAGCCTTCACCGGTTTCTCGCCATGTGTGGGGCACAGGTTGTACAAGTCTGTTCCCCCTTGCTGGATTTGGCTTCTCTTCTTTGTCTCATGCCACATATGGGACACAGACCGTTCAAGTCTGTCTGGCATCAGGTTCTGTTCCCCCATGCTGGATGGCATCTGCTGCTTGGGTGTGAAGGTTATAGACTCAGGGAAGTATTTGCTGCCATAATAGAGTGATTGCTATCATCACTATATTCCATTCCATGTATCAATTTAAATTTTGTCATGATACTTACATTTTGGAGATCCATCTGGGATCAAGTGAACAAAATAATGGAAAATCCAGTGGCATTGATGTACAATACCATCTTATTTGGTACGTTAATGAGGGCTAAAAGTCAAATATCTGCTCTGAATAACAAACTTCTCTTTATAATGACAGGGGTTGCCATACAACTTATTTTGAGGAACTGGAAAAACTGGGATTGGTTAAATTATACTTTTTGGTGGGAATGTCTATGTCACACATTTAAAATGGAACGTATGGTGGCCATACAACAGGGACATTATAGGAAGTTTATGGATATTTGGGAACCATTGGCAAAATTTTGTAAGGAATGATTGTTGATTTTCCCCTTTGATAATACACGTCCAGGGTGGGTGGGAAGATTTTTTAAAAAAATTTTGAGTGCAAATTTTTGGATAAATATAAGGGGGGGGGATGATATATGTATTTGTCATAGAATATAATTCTGATTGAATTTAAGTGCTGTTAAAGTGTAAGATGACTGTATAATATGTTGCACTTATTTTTGGCTTTAAAATGAATAAAGATTTATTTTAAAAAAAAATTGTTATAATCAACCATAACATTGCCGATTTTAAAGACCTACTGACTGTCCACCTTCCTTCAGCTAAACTGTCTCACCTCAATGAATATCAAACAGCAACCCATAATAACCTCCAAAATTCTTTTCTGCCATTTCACAGAAAAAAACTTTATGACAACCTAATAGCTCCAAAGCAGCTAAGTTGGACAGACAACTCACCACTCTGTTATCTTCATCTACAGATTACAAAACCTTCAAGAAAGATATTAAAACCATACTCTTCAAAAAACACGTTAAACCTATCCAGCACAACAATCCTAACCCAGCATCCAACACTCTCTATACCCTTAGTACTCTCTAATATTTTTTCTATTTACCAAACATTATATAAAACCCATAATTCTCCCTTAAAATTTTATCTCATCGCTTATTCTATTACTTCAAAGTTGAAATGTAATTCTTGTTTTTGTTTTAGTTTGGATGTAATCCGCCTTGAACCGCAAGGTAATGGCGGAATAGAAATCATTAACGTAATGTAATATAACTGTTAAATATCTCTTTCATGAACATTTTCCTACCTGCCAGTTCAGAACCAAAATTTTAACACCATACAATGAAATCAACTGCCGAACAAATAATATCTAGGACCTTTATCCTGTACAGACAAAACCTTTTCAGCTATCCTGTAGCTGTAATTTAAGGTTGGGAAAAGACAATAGCACAAACTGTTGAGGTCTCTGTGAAAGAAATATTAATATAAGGTTTTTGGCCTATGTACAACAGATCTTGTTTTCACTCAGGTAATTTTTCTTTTCTTTTTTAGTCAAAAATGCCATATTTGTTTATTTCTTTTTTTTCTCTTCTTAAATATACCATGAAGGAAGATTCTACAGAATCTGCTTGTGGCAGGTGGCCTGCTCTTGCATTTTCCATCTGATTTAGGAACACAGCTCTTAGATTTTTTATTTTTTTTTATTTTTTTTTTTCATAATCCATGGTACTCTATAAAGGTCAACTACACTTGTCGCTGAATTTACTGCCCCATTGTTCGTGCATTATTTTACATGTTCTAGTAGACTTTCTTCCTATTCACTCAGCACTCTTTTCAAGCTAAAAGTAGTAATTGGTGACCTTTCATACAAAACACTTCTGACCCCCTGATTTCCTAACCATTTGCAAAGGTTTTGAACATTGTCTTTGCAGTTATAATGGTGTTTTTCTGTAGTTTTCCATGTTAACCTCAACCCACAGTATAAGGTGATTTGCATGATAAGAATTTGTCATGAATCAGGCACATACTATATTAAACAATTTCTCCACTGGTACATTATGCAAAAGCATGTAATTTGTGAATGCATACTATTTTTCCAGTGAGTCAGACCTATAAATTGCCACCTTTAAATCTTTGCCAAAAGCATT
Source organism: Geotrypetes seraphini (assembly GCF_902459505.1). Taxonomy (NCBI): domain Eukaryota; kingdom Metazoa; phylum Chordata; class Amphibia; order Gymnophiona; family Dermophiidae; genus Geotrypetes; species Geotrypetes seraphini. The sequence goes on along the minus strand of NC_047088.1, from coordinate 199,186,988 downwards.
TTCATTTTCCAAGGAATTAATTCTAAAAGTCTTATTTTTAACATTAATTGCCTATATATCTCATTCAAATCAATGTTCAAACAGGGAATTCAATAAGATATTTTTAAACAGTATAGAAATTTTTTAAATAACTAAAATAGAATGCATTATAAAGGGCAAGTACATTTTAGAGCAGTGGTCTCAAACTCGCGGTCCGGGGGCCACATGCGGCCTGCCAGGAACTATTTTGAGGCCCTCGGTATGTGTATCATAACCACAAAAGTAAAATAAAACAGTTTCTTGATCATATGTCTCTTTAGCTATAAATTACAATATTATTATTAAGACTTAGCCAAAAGGAAAGATTTATAAACTATAAAGAGTTTTATCTCATGCAAAATTGTAATTTCTTTACTAAGACATTTTTTCTGAGGTCCTCCAAGTACCTATAAATCCAAAATGTGGCCCTGCAAAGGGTTTGAGTTTGTGACCACTGTTTTAGAGTACCAAATTGATTGAAATATTTGAGGGAAGGGTGGGTGGGGAGGGAATAAATTTATGTATTTACGATGACAATAGAAAGAAATTCAAGTGATGTGTAAAAGTTTTAAATGATGTAATATTGTGTACTTGTTGTAAGATGAAAAAATGAATAAAGAATTTGAAAAAAAAAAAAAAAGAGTACTCAAGTCTGCAACTTTTGGAAGCTATTTTCTGAGAAAATGAGCTCTCTGAAAATCATCCTCCCTCTATGTGGGAATAAAGCATGTCTTATGGAGGGCTTCCTGGGGATATGTTAGGATGGGGGAGGAATGTAGCATGTGTAAATTACATTTTCAAGTCTACTTGGCAATTTTCTTTGGAAAATGTAGTCACAGAAAAGGCAGATGCAAATGTCTGTAGGTCCTTTGGCAGTTAATTCTGTAAAGTGGGCACTAAAATTTATAAGCCAGTTATGTGTGTTTGTATATGTTTTGAATACTCTCACCAAGATATATATCAAGCTCAATATATACCTCAAACTCCTCACCTCTAAAATAAAGTTTGTGAGTAAAAATTGATAACGGCTCCAGTGAGGAGGTAGTACATAAAGCCTAGGGCTGTGAAAGCTCTTGAGCCCAGGTGGTACTTCTGAGGAGCTAGGGATTATATATTAGAGGTGAGGAGTTTGAGGTATATATTGAGCTTGATATATATCTTGGTGAGAGTTTGATTGGTGATCCTCACAAGAACATTTATATATAAAAATTGAGTGCTGCTTAGATAAATATGTTTAGAATACTAGCATATATGTGCATATGTGCACACATACATGCATAAATGTCAATATGCTGACAAAACGCTATTCTCTAATGAAGTTCATATCTCCAGCTGCAAGTGGGCAAACACCTGAGTGTTCTCTGGGTGGAGCATAGGACCACATTTATACATAGTACTTGCAGAACATTTTTTTTTTAAATTCAATATATTTACTGTTTATAAAGCTTACAGTACATAATTGAGTACATGATAAAATTGTGACTAATAATGATCAAAGAGAAAACAGTCAATAACAATCAGACGACAGTCCAAATCTAATATATAAATATATGGGTAATGCTTCGGAACATAACTTAGAAACCAATAGAAGTAAGTCAATCCTGACTTAGGGCTCCTTTTACAAAGTCGCGCTAAGGCCCTAACGAGCGGAATAGCGCGCGCTAAATTGCCACGTGTGCTAGCCGCTACTGCCTCCTTTTGAGCAGGTGGTAGATTTTCGGCTAGTGTGTGCTATAGCGAGCGCTAATCCGGTGCGTGCGCTAAAACCACTGGTGCACCTTCATAAAAGGAGCCCTTAATGCTTCACAGAAAGCAGTCAGAGGCATCCAAATCTTATCATGCATATGAATACACCCATGTTTTTCAGCAAAACATCTTTCATAGTGCATAATTAAACATACATTATGCCACCATAAATTGTAGGATAAATTGTCATCATTTTTCCAATTAGTCAATATAAGTTTTATAGCTATAAGTAACAGACATTTCAGTAATTTAGCAGATCTAGAATCAAGGATAGATTTTAAACCACATTGTCCATATATAACAATGGCTAGCATTAAATCCTCCTCAATACCAATTATCTCAGATATGGTTTTCCAAATTTGCAACAAAAATGTTCTGATTGTGGGACAATTGAAGATCATATGATGCAGTGTGCCAATGTCCGATTTGCAAGACCAGCAGTAATTATGGCGAGCATTAGGGAGTTTAGCAAGTTGTAAGGTGTCTAGAATATATGGTGTAACAGGAAGTAAGATGACTGGGTAATTGTTGAGGCGTGCATAGAAGAAGATGATTCCAACCAAATCTTATTCCAAGTTTTGGATTCTAAATGAACACTTGTATCACGGGACCAAATATCACAAATCCCTAGCTGGGAATCAAATTTATGAGACATCAGCACTTTGTACCAAGCAGCAGAATGACCTTTCTGTTTCAATGACAAAAGATCGCATATCTTCAATATTGGTGGGAGGTCTGTTTTGAGCAAAGCAACATCAAAGCCTGCTCTAATAGCATGGCACAACTGTATCCATCTGAAATGATGGGTAGCTGGAATATTATATGTGGAGCATAGTGTTTCAAAAGGAATCCAGAAGTCATGTTGGTAAAGCTGATTTACAGACCATATGCCCAAACCCTGCCATGAAGACCAGTTTATGGTCTTCCCCTGAATTTTAATTTTAGGGTTATTCCATATATATATATTGTGGCCGGGCCAGGCCCCAGATGAGTGGGCAAACCCATCTCGGACCGCAGGTAAGATTTATGTGTGCGCTTTTTATATGGTAGGTGGAAGGAAAACCCGGACACTGGATTTCTTAACCAAAACTTAACCGGGTTTATTAAGGCAAAAGGCAAAAGTCCCAAAATAAGCAATTGCTTCTCCTAGGCATGGATTATGCAGTTCCTTCTCACTTAAGTCCCATTCACTTTTTCTGTGCCACAGTCCAGGGACTGGACAGTCCTTGTCCCCAAAAAGGATAAATCAAACTCAAATATGCTTTTCAGTCCCTTCAATGTCCAATATTTTCCCTTCTCTGGGTAATTGGCTTCTATTAGCCACAGTTCTTGACAGCATGGCTGAGCGCTGTAGGTGCCAGCCTTCCTTTCAAATATCTTTCCAGTCAGAGAGAAAAAGAAACGTCTTCTCTCCCACTATTTTCCCTCTTTAGCACTTTGTCCCCTTTTAGGACACAGCCCTACCTTGCAGGCTGTGTGGAGCAAGCCTCCCTTTACCAAGGTCTCAAGTCCCTCCCGATATGCCCCCTAACATCCTTTAGCTTTAGTTCTTTGGGAACTTGGCGAAATGAGGTTTAAAGAAACACTGTTTTAATTAGGCACGGCTACCTTATCACTATCTGCAGCCTTACTCTAGCTCAGGTTTCTTTGGCAGAGACTTGTCTCATTGCTGGGAGGAAGAAAGTAACCACACACTGTTCAATTATATGTCCATGTCTTCCTCCAGCACACTTTCGACTGGGTCAGCTTCAATGTACATTTCCCATTCTGTATCTCTGGGACTGGAGGTTTCCATTAAGTCCTCCACTTCCTGCTTTACTTCCCATCCCCCCTCTGAGTGCTTGGGAGCTTTTCTGAACAGTTTTCTTCATCATCACAATAAACTTCCAGCCCTTCCCCCAAGGCTTAATTGGAAAGTTAATATACCTCCCTGGAGTTAGGCTTTCTTTCCTTGCTGGCTGGCCGCATGAAAACCCTCTTTCCTGGTGGATAGGAGAAGTTTGGAAACTGCCCTCCTTGTGTGGTGCTCTGCTTCTTCAATTGGGATCAGCTGTGTCTCCCTGCTCTCCCTGCAGTCTTACTACTTGAGGCTTACGAGCCTGAAGCCACGGTGGCTGACTCCACCCCCTTCTGGGTTGGTTTCACGTTTCTCCCCAGCTCTGAGAAAGGAGTAATAGGGGATAGACTCTGTTTTCTGTGCCCTCCCTGCCTGAATTCCTGGCTGCAACATCATCTGGTTTTTCTCCCCTCTTTCTTGTTGTACTGAACTACGGCTGTTAGCAGGGTGTCCAGGCTTTATTCTGTGGATTACAGGTTTAAGGGCTGCACTTTGAGCTGGGCTAGCAGTCTTTTTAACCGTGACAGGAGCTTCCCTGTCTTCAGTAAATTATCCATCTCGTGAAGGGCCAGCTTAGTAGAATTGATTGGTTCATGATGATCAGCCACTGCAGATGACCCAGTAAATGTGTAATATTGAAGACCAAATGTACCTACAGTATGTTTTTCCATTGTAACCAAAGGGGGGGGGGTCAATAGATTACTGGATTTGGAAAGCCAACGAGACCCCTGTCTGAGCAGGAAGGCTGAATGGTATTCAAAGAAGCTTGCAAATTTTACACACCCTTCGGTCTTATCCTTTTTCAGTTCTGCAAGCTAATGCAAGGGGGTAGAGTTGTTCCACAGAAATTTGAATAGCAGAGATTCAAAGGTTTTGTATGAAGATTTCTTCAAATATACAGGGAGCATGCTCAGCATGTAGTTGATGACAGGGGTTATCATCATCTTTATCATCTCAAGTCTGCCCCACCATGATAGTCGTAGTGGTGACCATTTAGCTACTAGAGTATTGAAAGTAGATATGAGATGGTCTGTGTTGTAAGTTATAGTTTCCTTGATAGTCGGACCAAAGAAGATCCCTAGAAATTTAATCTTTCTTCCCACCCATTGGAGGCCAATCTCTTGAACAATATTATAAGCTTCAGATGAGTTCAATGATATGACCTCTGTTTTGGAAAGATTAAGCTTGTATCCAGAAACAGCTGAGTATGCAGATATGGTATGGATAATAGGTTTAATGGAGTCTAGTGAGATGTAAAGTAGTACGTCATCTGCGTAAGCAGATACCTTTATTTCTTGCTCTCCAAAACACACATCCTTGATGTTATGATCATTCTTGAAGGCAATGAGGAGTGGCTCCAATGCCATATTGAAGAGCAGGGGAGAAAGCGGGCAGCCCTGCCGGGTACCTCTGGATGGAGTAAATTGCTTGGACAATAAGCCGTTGATATAGACTACATATACAACACTTGTATCATCTTTATGAAGTCCTGATGGAAGCATACCACTGTAGGACACGGAACAGGAAGGGCCACTCGATCCTGTCAAATGCTTTCTCTGCATCAAGGCTCATAGCAACCATAGGGTCATCCGCAGGGTCTACTCAATCAATCACGTTGGTAAATATACGAGTATTGCCGCTAGACAACCTGCCAGGCATGAATCCATCTTGCTCAGTCTGGATGATATTTGGAAGCACCAATTGTAGGCAAGAGGCCAACAGTTTAGCAAAGATCTTGGCATCTGTGTTGATTAATGATAGGGGCCTATAATTGTGTATTTTAAGTGGATCTTTGTTAGGCTTTGGTATAACAATGATGGTTACATCAGTAAAAGAGCCAGATACATCTTTAGAGGTGATTAGATAGTTGAAGAATTCCAACAAATGAGGCAGCAGTTGTTCCTGAAAGGCTGAGTAAAACTCTATCATTAAACCATCTGGGTCTGGAGCTTTTGATTTGGCCATTGTTTTAATTGTATCAACCATCTCTGAAGTAGACAGTGAATTGGCAGGTAGTAAGTTGTCAAGAGTCCTCAACAGTACAGTGTGGTAAGGAGGACAGAAATCCATCAATATCACAATTGGGATTGAGATCCGAAGAGTATAGGTGTTTATAGTAATTTTGAAATTGTGCTAATATGTCTTGATGCTCAGTTAGCACTGTATCATCCTCAGACTGTATGGCTGTAATATTAGTCTTATGTATTTTACCCTTAAGATATGTAGCTAGATAGTGGCCACTCTTGTTGGAATCAGAATAGTATTTAGAATGCTGAGCAAAAATTTGTTTGGCAGCAATTCAACTAAAAGTAATGTTATAGGAATTACGCAAAGTCTGCAGTTTATGCAGCGTAACCTTATTAATTGGATTAGCACTATGAAATCTTTCCAGATTTTTAATCTCAGATTACATCTGTGATAATTCAGCCATAGTGATCTTCTTTTTAAAAGCCACATATGAGATAACTGAACCCCAAATGGAGGCTTTAAATGCATCCCATACAATAGGCCATCTTGTGTCCATAGGGGAGTTGAACTGAAAGTATTCATTAATAGCTTTTGTGATATATAAGTTAAATTCTTGTATGAGGGAGTTGTTAAATCTCCATTGGGATTGTGACAAAGGTTTACAAAGGGCATTTAAGCTTAGTAAAACTGGAGCGTGATCAGACACACTAATTTCTTTTATATCTGACGAGTGGATGGATTGTACAAGGGATTGGCTGATCAAAAAGTAATCAATCCTCGAGTACGAATTGTGTGGGGCAGAATAAAATGTGAACTCAGAATCATCCAGATGAGTAATTCTCCACAAATCTACAAGTTTAAATTGGGAAAGAATATCTTGTAACATCAGTCAATTTTTGGATTTTTTTATAGGTCATTGCAGATTTCTTATCTAAATTAGGATCTTGTATGACATTGAAGTCTCCTCCAATAATGTAGTGATAGTCTTTGTAAGCATTGATGTGATCAGCTACATCCTCATAAAATGTAGTATCATCAGTTTTAGGGCGTATATATTCAAGACTATTACCTTCTGTCCAGCCAAATCTAATAGTAACTGGAGCCAGTGGCCTTGGGAATCAGTAATATGTGATAAAATGGTAATATCTGGTCTCTTTCATATAATCATCATTACCCCATTTTTTTTTTTTGTCAACAGCAGGAGAGTAAAGGACAGGAAAAGACCATTTTTTAGCTTCAGATTCCATAAGATGCGATTCCTGCAATAATATGATATCAGCAGTGAATTTGGAAATATAGTTATTGATCTTTTTTCTTTTAATTGGGTTGTTCAACCCTTTTACATTAAGTGTTAAGCATAGAAGAGGCATGAGTAAACAATCATTGATGTGAAAACATGATATAGAATGCATACATAGTACATTTCCTGTTGCCATGCTTATGAGCTAGCAGTTGGTATTAATTAGTAGGTGAAATAGAAACTCAAATATGTTGATATTGAGGTATAAGTTGAGTAGCAATATGGAAATTAATAATAAGCATAGGAGCCAACTTTTCAAATGACTGGGGGTGCTCGACTCGCCACAAATTACCAAGTCCATGTAAAGGAAATTAAAGCATGGTGAGTTGTGAACATAACTGGCCAGGCTGTCTTTAAATGAAAAGCACAGCAAGTGATGCTACCTAGGTAGGACATGGGTAAAAGAAATGCTAGTGGTAGCACCGCAAGTGCCACCAATCTCTCTTCCTCCCCAACCCCAACTTATTGCCATAGTTTACCATCCCATTCTCTGCCCATCTATGCCACACTCATGCTTCCAGTCCACCTTGGTCCATCTAACCCCCTCCTAGCCAGTCCTTCATGAGGAAGTGACGTCAGACGGAGAACCGAGACTGACGTGGGCAGCAGGTTGCAGATGCTGCTTGTGCCAGCAAAGAACCAGAGAGGTATGGGAGGGGTTTAAAAAAGGCACACTTGCGGTGGAAAGAGCAGGAGGCAGAGAAGAGGGTGGCAGGTGCAACCATCCCATGCGCCTCCTACCCTTGCTATGCCTCTGGTCAGGAGTGGTATCGGAGGACTGGAGAAGGGTGGATATGGTTCCTTTCCATAAAAGTGGAAATAAGGAAGAAGTAGGGAACTACAGGCTAGTACGTTTGACTTCTCTGGTAAGTAAATTAATAGCAATGTTTTTTAAAACAGAGAATAGTGATGTTTCTGGAATCCAGTGGATTACAGGACACAAGGCAACATGGATTCACTAGAGGCAGGTCTTGTCAGACAAATCTGATCAATTTCTTTGGACTGGGTGACCAGAGAACTGGATTAAGGTGGAAGGTGACAGAGGGTAGTGGTCAATGGAGATTGCTCTGGGGAAAGAGTTGTTACTAGTGGTGTGCCTCAAGGTTCTGTTCTTGGGCCTGTTCTTTTTAACATTTATGTAAGCATTATTGCTGAAGAGCTGTCAGTAAGATTTGCTTCTTTGCGGATGATATCAAAATAGGCACCCTTGATGGTGTGAATAGGGTTATCAGATGTCCAGATTTCCCCGGATATGTCCTCCTTTTGAGGACATGTCTGGGGGTCTGGACTGCTTTTCAAAACTGGGTACTTTGTCCGGCTTTTGAAAAGCTTCCCGACAAAATCGCATCGGGAAGGGGCATCCGCGCATGCGTGGACGCATTGTAGTGATGTCATGCGCAAGCATATCATTGCATTGCATCCATGCGGATGCCTTCTGGAGCGGGGCTAGGTGGTGGAACAGGGCGTGACAGAGGAGGAACTGGGCGGTCCTGGGGACATGGCCATGGGTCTGGATTTTTCCGAAGGAAAATCTAGTAACCCTAGGTGTGAATAACATGAGGAAAGCTTGAAGAATGGTCTGAACGAAGTGTGGCAGCTAAGATTTAATGCTAAGACATGCAAGGTCATGCATGTGGGCTGCAAAAACCCGAGGGAAAGGTACAGTTTAGGGATGAAGAACTTTTGTGCATGAAAGAGGGCCAAGACTTGGGTGTGATAGTACATGATGATCTTAAGGTGACCAAACAGGTTCAAAAGGCAACAATGAAAGCTAGAAGGATGCTAGGGTGCATAGGGCGAGGTATAGCCAATAGGAAAAAGAAGTAATTGATGTCCCTATATAAGACTCAGGTGAGACCTCATTTAGAATATTGTGTACAGTTCTGGAGATCGTGCCTTCAAAAAGATATAAACAGGATGGAGTTGGTCAAGAGGAAGGCTACCAAAATGATCGGTGGTCTTTGTCTAAGGCATATGGGGACAGAATTAAAGAGCTCAGTTTGTACAGTATACTTTGGAGATATGATAGTGCCATTTAAATATCTATGTAGCATAAATAGGCATGAGGCCGGTCTTTTTCAAGTGAAAGGAATCTGAGGCTTTTTCTTTCGCTTGTGAGACTGTCTTGGTGTATAGCTGTTGTGGGTCGTATTATTAATGGAGTGAGTGTTTTTGCTTTTTTTGTCAGCCATTGTATACACAAACTCTCCTTACCACTATAGACTTGGTTTGGATGTATCTCAGTAACCAATCTTTTGCCTACACTCTGTATCTAACAACAATCTGCCTTAATGTAAATGGTGGGAAACACCAGCTATACCTTTATAAGGGTAAGGGAGTTCCACCCTTCTTTCTTTTTTTTTTTTTTCTTCAGCAAAGCATGTTTCTGGATTCAAAATTTCACACTTTATGAGGACTTCAGAATGCAACAGTAATTGAGAGAGTCTTAACAGAGGAACTGTGCAGACCTGGGCCTTTCATTAAACAGGTCTAGTGTTTGCTTTAGTTATAAACATCTCTAGAAGTGAATGGTAAAGAAAGCCCAGTGGCCTTCATTAATTTATAGGAACAAAAAAAGAACTGCAGCAATGATGTACAAAGCATATGAACTTTATTGGAGTAAATAGACTGTAGTGAGGCACAAGAATGGTTCTTCTTTGTAAGACGACAGGACCCAACACGGTTCGTGTTTCAAAGAACACTCCTTCCTCAGGGGTCTAGAATGTTCGAAATCACACATAAACAAGAACCATATGAAGTTTAAACCAATTGGCGTAAAAATCGATTGAAACAGGCAACTTGAAGCTCCCATTACGCTGCTCTGTCTGATTCAATGAGATGTGGAGGGCCATTTTCAATAGGACGTCTAAGTCCATCTTTGGATGTTTCTTGCAAGACATCCAAATATCAGACGGAAGAAATGGCCATTTTCAACCCCACAAGATATCTAATGTGGGTTTTTTTTTCCAAAAATTATTCAACCAGACAACTAATTATTTTTTTGCTTTTATTGAAAAAAAAAGTCCAAATTAAAAACATCCAAAATAATCCATTTGCATGTAGGAGGGGCCATCATTTTTAATTGACTGGCCACACAGACATGCCAGCAGAGCAGTGGGGCACTGCTGTGAACTTCACATTAAAGAGGCCAGATACACATCTCATCATAACTCATCAAAACTCCAAAACTCCCCCCAAATCTACTGTATCCACCTGCCTACCACCCCAAAAGCCTTTATGCCTGCAGGTGTCACCTACTGTATACAGCAGTACGGTGGGTTTTAGTGGGCTTACACTTTCCCAAGAGTCGGAGCATTTATTGTAGCAGCTGGCGATAAAAAACCCTAACAGCTTTCTTTGTATTTTTTCCTGTAAATACATCCAATTGCTGGGGCTCTTTACCCTGGAAAAGTGGAGACTGAGAGGGGACATGATAGAGACTTATAAAATCATGAAGGGCATAGAGAAGGTGGAGAGGGACATATTCTTTAGACTAGTGGGGACAACAAAAACAAGAGGTCATTTAGAGAAACTGAGAGGAGACAGATTCAAAACGAATGCAAGGAAGTTCTTCTTTACTCAGAGGGTGGTGGACACCTGGAACGCGCTTCCAAGTGAGGTGATAGGACAGAGTACAATACTGGGGTTCAAAAAGAGACTGGATGACTACCTGGAAGCAAAGGGGATTACAGGGTACAGATAGAGGGTTACTTACAGGACAATTAAGCAAATAGGGTATGAACATTTTAGGTTAGGAGCACTTACAGGTCATGGACCTGGGGTGCCACCGCGGGAGCGGACTGCCGGGCACGATGGACCCCTTGTTTGACCCTGCAGGGGCAATGCTTATGTTCTTATATCTGTATTTGTTAGTGAATAAATCAACAAAATTGTCTTGTTCATCTCTTTATTTCTTAAATTTGAATTTAAAAAGTACTGTCTGAGAATCTGGAAAATCTGGACTGACCCCAATCCCTGAGTATTCCGGATTCAATCCCCAAGCATTCTGGATTTTTGCACTTATACTGTATAAAGCAGGGGTGTCAAAGTCCCTCCTCGAGGGCCGGAATCCAGTCGGGTTTTCTGGATTTCCCCAATGAATATGCATTGAAAGCAGTGCATGCAAATAGATCTCATGCAGATTCATTGGGGAAATCCTGAAAACCCGACTGGATTATGGCCCTCGAGGACCGACTTTGACACCTGTGGTATAAAGGAAAGTCAGCACCTCCTTTTCCTTTATAGAATGAACTCCTTCCAGGTGCCCTATTATAAAATTACCCTGTGTATATTTCTATGTGATCTCTTTTTAATTAAGCTCTATAAATCTTTATAAATGACATTTGGGTTTTTAGAAGAGTGGGGGGTGTGATGGAAAAGAAGGTACAGACATGTTGATTGACTGTTGACATGTGACCTACCACTGTGGATATGCCAGTTTCATCCAAGTGTCAGGGGTGTTATCAAAAAATAGAGCTGCCTGTAGTTGCTCCATTTCAGAGGAGATTGCCAACTCATCTTAACAAAAGAAAACATCAGTGTGCTATTTGCGTCTCCAGAAAAGACTGTGATAAGATGACATGAGAAATGAGGAACAGTGATTTCTTTTTCCTGCTACGGTAAAAATACATAAATTGGCTGAGATTTAATATCTGAACCATACAGTTGCCACTGCTTCCACAACAGGAGCAATTAATTTATTGAGAAAAGATTAGATTGCATTCCCTTAGAATAACATCTTCCAGTTTTTCATAGCTCTGTATATTGTGAAAAACATACTTCAAAAGGGTTCTTCCCACATCCTCTACAAAAGGTCAAGTCCTTGTGGCAGTGATCTCAGTATGGGATTACAGCCCCTTAAGAGGGTGAGTTTATAGGGGCGTCCATTACAAGAGGGCAAGTAGGTGCCAACTAAGCGCTATTTTATAAAGAGACACAGGGGCCTTTGGGGTATATCTATTAAAGGACATTAGGAAATGGGATTAATGTGTGCTAATGTGGGACTCTCCCATGTGTAAGCCCATTTCCAGTATGGCCAGGAAATAGGCCTTTTTAGGGTATTGCTTTTCCAGGTTGTGTGCCAATGCTCACATTAGCACGTGCAACCTGAAAAAAATTGATGTGGGGAGAGGAGAAACAAGATGGCGATGGGAGCGGACGCCTGAGAAGGAGGCTCCCTCTTTTTCAGTCTGCCGGCAACTCTTTTACAGCATTTCTCTTACCTAGTCATGGGTAAGAGGAAAGGAGCCCTTCCCGGCAACCCTCTGACAGCAATAGCAGCACCATGTTTGGTGCAGACCACAATTGAAGGAGCATTTGCCCGATGGGGTGAATATGAGGCTTCTACTTCAGGGGCAAGCCCAAATTCATCGGACGAGCTCATCCTACAGACCTACAGCCTACAGGCATTGTTAAGCCCAGAGCAAAGGCAGCCACCACCGCAACCCGGAAGCAGTTCAGTGCTGGGAGTGTCTGAGGAATCGATGTCCTGGGAGGAGATTTCGAGCCTCAGCGAAGGAGGGTCAGTAGCTCCAACACCATCAGGAGCTGGAGAGGCTGGAGAATAGCAACAGCTATCCCACACTGTACCAGAGGTGAGAGGAGCTTCGGTTGGAATTAACATCACATTTGGGGTGCTGGAGAAGCCGGAAAAAATAGATTTGGAGTATTATGGCAGGCCATTTCAGTTATGGATGCAAACCTCAAATTGTCTTTATCTACTTTAAAAACTGACTATGGGACTATCCATTCTAAAGTGGAGCAACAAGGTTTGGTCCTTAAAGATATGAGTGAAAAGATAGAAAAACAGGAGACAAAAATATGTGAAATGAAAACTTTGGATTAGGAATTAGTAAAGGAAAGAACATTTATTGCTAGGAAAATGGAAAGTTTTGGAAAACAATTAAGGAAAAACAATCTGAGACTCCTTAATTTTCCTAAATGTCCCTTAATTTCACCGATGGAGATGGCAAGGAAGTACTTTAAAGAAATTTTGCTTATTCCTACAGAAAGTTTGCCACCTATAGTGAGAGCTAATTATTTTCAAATAAAGAAACCTGTGGAAATGTCTACTCCAAATGAGATTCAAGGGGCAAATAAAGAGGATATTAACTTAACAACTTTTCTGAAAAACTCTTTAGAGGTCATAACGGAAAGGAAAACCTTGCTAATAACTCTTGCTTTGGAAAGTGATAGAGAATATGTATTATGTCTGCATTTTCATCATATCAATGTCCAGTTTTTAGGTTCTAATGTACAAATATTTCCAGACATGTCTTTAAGATCTCAGAGGTGTAGAAAGGAGTTCTTGGCATTGAGGCCAAGAGTCCTAGCCCTGGGAGCAAATTTTTTGCTAAAATTTCTTGCAAAATGTTTTGTTTCCCATCAGAATAAGAGTTATCTATTTTTTGAACCTAAACAACTGTTGGGATTTATAGAATCAAAAGAGCAAGTAGTGCCCTTAGCTGAAAATGTATAACTTGTCATGAATGGCTATAGTAACTGCAGATAAGTGCCACTTCCTAGGTTGAATAAGACTTTTTTCTTTCATTAACATTTTTCTAAAATCTCTCTCAATATATGGTGGACTAAATAGGTTGGATTAAAGGAATAACCTAATTCACTGAGTTAAGTGGAACTGGGTTTATAAATTTTATGTTAATAATCTTTGTAAATCTATACACAAGTGTTTGATTTGCTTGTTTGAAATTTGACAAATTGAATAAATAAATAGTTAAAAAAAAATCGATGTGGGAGCTCTTATCACCTCCTATTTAGGAAACACTAAGACAGGGGTAGGCAATTCCGGTCCTCGAGAACCAGAGCCAGGTCAGGTTTTCAGGATATCCACAATGAGTATGTATGAGATTGATCTGCATGCACTGCCTCCTTGAGATGCAAATCTATCTCATGCATATTTATTGTGGATATCCTGAAAACCTGACCGGCTCTCGAGGACCGGAATTGCCTACCCCTGCACTAAGAGCTGGATTCTATAAACAGCACCTAGCAGTGTATACATTGCAGGCACCACTTAGTGTGGTTGTCAATCAACCGCTAGGTATCACTTATCCTTTATCAACAATGGAGTAACATGGTCATATTTTTTAGATCCTGTAATAACCTTAATAGTGACATTTTGAATAAGTTGAAGACGCTAAATCTCTTTCTGTAATATACCCTTATATAGAGAATTGCAGTAGTCAATTTTCACCATTACAAATGAATGACGGGGGATCTAGGATACTGGATAGTACTCTGATCATTCTTAATGTGTGGAAGCAGTTTCTAACAACAGTACCTATTTGCACATTGAAAGTGAGCTTAGAGTCAATAATTATACCTAAGATTTTAACTGAATTAACCTGGTTAATAGCAATGTTATCAATGCGGATGAGAGAATTCAATTGTAGACCATCTTTCCAGGGAAAGAGGAGACAGTTTGTTTTAGAAATACTAAGGGAAAGCATATTTTCCTTTAGCCAATCATTTGGTTTAACCATTTTTCTGTGTGGAACTTCAGTGCAAACACCGTGCAATTGAGTGAGATTTCTTGATTGCTCTTTGGACAGTTTCGGTCCTCTGAATGGTGGACCAGTAGCTATTTTAGCGGGTGCATGATTTAAATATTAAGATTAAAAATTAACAAAATTATTTTTTGCAATTTTTTCACTCATAAAAAAGGGGTTTTAAGATCAATGATAATACTTCTTGTCCCCGATGTGCCCTTGAACTAAGCAATAAATTTTGGGCATGGGGCATTTGAGGTCTTTTTCCCCATTTTTTGTATAAACATTTTGATTCTGTTATCTTTGTTTATTTTTGGTATCATTTTGGTTTTTTGAACACAGTTCAACTTGCACTTCTAGTGCGATGCACAATTTTGACATCATTGTGACATCATCAATATGCACCTAGATGGCAGAATGTCACTAAAAAATAATAGGAATATGTGCTGTGGCACCTGACCCTATTTCAGCTTCCTGTGGATTAGAACCCATGACTGTGGAAGATGGCAGCAGTGCCTTTAACCATTAAGCCACAGGTGCTTCCTTTCAGGTAGGCATTCCTGCCATATGAGATGGTATCTTAGGAGATTATAGTCATCTCAGAGTAAAAGGTTTCCCTCTGGACCCTGGAAAGAGCAGAGTGCAAATGTAAATGGAAAATTCCACAATCCATACTCTCTTCTGAGACCAAAAAGAAGTTGTTAAGGTACTAGGGGGAGGGGGTGGATTTGAACCCCTGATCTGTAGAAGATAGAAAAAGTGCCTTTAACCACAGAACCACAGGTGGCCCTAATGCCCTTAGATTTGCATTCCTACACATCTTTAAATGTGTATTCTTCACTTGGTTACAATCTTTTGAGCATCTCACAATTGACCACCACTTCTCAGCAGTATCGCTCTAAAATTTATCACTTTCACCATCAGCACACCTTAAAATAGCACCCTCCTATCTTCCACCTTTCCACCCATTCTTGCTTTGATCTTTATTTTTCATTTTTCAATTTTCATATTATCTTTATATATGTTTATTCTTATGTCATTTTGTTTAATTATTTTTAAGGACCCCTGATGAAGGCAGAGAATTTGCTGAAACATGGACCGTGTAGGGTCTGGTTCTCACTCTTGTGAGCCTGTATTATCAGTGACACCTTTGTACCTAAATAAATCCTGAGGTTGCTTTGATTTGTTTTTTATGTGACTATTTGGATTAATTAATAAACAATATTTCTTGGATATTCAGAAACTTTCATCTCTCGAGTTCGTTGGTGGAATACTGGTTGTTCTTCCGCTATGCTTGGATCTGTTTAATTTATTACCCACAAGGAAACTGGAATAGTATACAATAGCGGTTATTTGAATTTTTATCCCAATATGTTATTCACTATGATCATTTAATCATGTTAGGAGACTTAAATTTGCCACTGGAAAATAAAGAAAACATAGAAATAAATTTCTTTTACTCCTTAGCAGAATCTTTACAGTTATATGTCCATGATTCAGAAGACTGGAGGGTGGCCTTTTTAAAAAAGGGTTCCAGAGGTGATCCAGGAAATTATAGATTGGTGAGTCTGACATCAGTACCAAGCAAAATGATGTTCAAATAAATTCAGTTAAGGCACAACCTCGGTCCAAAATCTATTTCAATCTATCTTTTCCCTAAAATAATGTATTTGATCCCTATCAGTTCCTTCCCTAATTGCAATGAAAATTCTAATAAACAGTGGCCAGTGCATATCATTGGGGATGAATTGAATTCAGATATGGAGGCTCTTTTTTGTATATTTATTTTGGAAACTATGAAATCTAATCAATGCCCTTTTTGATGAGTTAAGAACATAAGACTTGCCGTGCTGGGACAGACTGAAGGTCCATCAATCCCAGCATCCTGTTTCCAATAGTGGCCAACCCAGGTCCCAAGTCCTTAGCTAGATCCCAAATAGTAATATTGATTTTATGCTGCTTATCCTAGGAATAAGCAGTGGATTTCCCCAGGCTATCTCAATAATGACCTATGGACTTCTCTTTTAGGAAATTATCCTAGCCTTATTTAAACTCCGCTTTAGTCACATGTTCATTCACCCCTTCAAAGAAATGCAGTAGATTGGAGAGGCAAGATTTCCTTGAATAAATCCATGTTGGCTTTCTTTCATTAATTCATGCTTACGTATATGTTCTGTCATTTTGTTCTTTATAATAGTCTCTATATGATCCTAATATAATATTAAATATTTGGAATAAGATATTATGAAAATATAAGCTCAATAGCAACTTGCTTTCTGATAGACGACCTTCTCCTTGGTACTCAGGGGAATTGGCAACATTTAAAAATGTCAATGATGATCTTTAGAATGTTTATGGGTTGATCTTTAGAATGTTTATGGTGAAAGGACAGATATGCAGAAAATGAAGAGAGCTGGATATACAATTAGACTATATAAACGTTTGTTAACAACTATTAAAGAGAATGAAAATGATAAACTTGGATGCTAAGAAGTTTTTTTTTCTATTAGGTGCTAAAGAATAAACAGATAAAAGGTCTGATATACCAATTATGATAGAGTTTGTAAATTATTTTTCTAAAAAAATGAAAGATGTTTGGTGATCTCTGATACAATTGATTGGAGATACTTATTATGTGGTTGAGACTATCTTGTAGGGGACTCAAATGTTTTAGTGGACTGCATATGGGAAAACATTTATCCAATATATTATACTGAGGTCCATCAGCATGTAAGAAAATTTTCATTTACGCGTGGAGGGGCATAATCAAAAGGAATGTCTAAGTCCGTTTTTGTCTAAATCGCAAGTCGTCCAAAGTAAAAAAGAGCTTAGGACACATTATCAAAAAATATGTCCAAAATTTTTTTTCTTTCAAAAATCGTCTAATTATACGTCCTGCCGATCTGATCGTCCAATTCACTAAATCGTTCATCTTTATACCACATTTTCGTCCAACTTTTCATCCAAGTCAAAAACGCCTAGAACAAGCCCTGTTGGATGTGAGAGGGGTCTGCAAAGTGAACACCCAGACATGGCACCTAAATAGTGGAGTACCTTACAGGGCACTGCTGTGAATTTCACAAAAAGGGTGCCATGTCATTTTCTCACTACAGCTCCCTTATAGGTCATGGTGAGCCCCCCAAACCACCTCCAGAATCCCCTAGACCAGTGGTCCCCAACACCAGGCCAGTCAGGTTTTTGGGATAGCCCTAATGAATATGCATGAGGCAGATTTGCATGCCTGTCACCTCCATTATATGCAAATCTCTCTCATGCATATTCATTAGGGCTATCCTGAAAACCCGACTGGCCTGGTGGTCCTCCAGGAACCTTAGACCCACTTATCTACCACCCTAATAGCCCTTATGGCTGTAGGAGCCACTTATATGCCAGTAAAAAAGGGTTTTGGGGGTGTATAGGGGAGTGCACATGTTTAAATATCAATGCAGTGATTTCAGGGGCTTATGGGCATGGGTTCTACTCTCCATGAGTCCCTAACCCACCCTCAAGATGGCTTAAGCTACCTCTGTGCTGGATGACTAGGCTTTCCTATGCCAGGCTGCCAGGTGATGATGGTCTGGAGGCCGAATTTTAAAGGTGTGATTAATATTTTTATGGGGTGAGGGGGGGGTCAGTGATCACTGGGGTAGTGTGTGGGGGTCTGTTTTATGTGTTTGCAGTGCTTATCTGGTGACTTTGGGTGGTTTTTTGTGACAGTCTAAGTCACAACGTCCAAGTTCCATCAATCCTGGGCTGTATAACTTTCGGTTATACATGCTGTACGACTAAATCTAAGCTGGCCCACGTCCCGCCCAACTCCCACTCCTCCTGAAACGCCCCGTTTAGCTTTGGTTGTTCAGCGGCACTATGAAGGCCTAGGTTGTTTAGAAATACGTCCAAAACCTGTTTTTATTATCGGCACTTGAACGTATTTGGACAATGTTCATCCAAGTACCAACTTAGGCAGGTTTTTGGATGTTTTTCTCTTTCGATTATGAGCCCCATTGTGTTTTAGATGACCGTCCTACACATTTATTAAATATATTCCTAATGGAGGTCTTTATTGGATCACAGCATTTTTGGAGAGGGTTTTATAATAGACAGTTATCCTGACTCTTATTTACACTATTACTGAAAGTTGACAATTCTTTTTTTTTTTTTTTGTTCAAAATATTTTTATTGATTTCATAGATATAAAATAGAAAGTAGACAACAAAAGGCTTCCAAGAAAGCCCAATAAGAAAAACCAAGTGACAGGTATTACCAATTAGCTACAGACCAGAAGCAAATATTTGAATATTTGCTAAATTAATGGTAGCTAGGCAGCTAGAAGGTTGCAAACTATGAGGGCTGCAACATTTTCATGTGCAGGCCCAGCAGAGTGGAATAAACTCCCGAGTTACATATATCAGCAAGGGAATCTTAGCACATTTAAACATTTGTTAAATACATTACCTGTTTTGTCAAATGAAATATGGGTACTAAGAGAGAAGAAAATGTAGTTTTACAACTTGAGTGTATAAATGATATAAAGAGACTGGGGTGGGTAATTGTGGCATGGGAGTAAGTATTATATAAGAGGGTGGGGTACTTTGGTTTTGTAATGTGTATTTTATGTAGGACAAGGCAGTTAAGACAAGACTGTGTTTGCATGTATGTGTATTTGTGCTTTTTACAATACATGTGTTTTTGGAACCCACTTTGTACAATTTACACACTCTGGATTTAAATCACTTAATAGCACCAAGTCTTTGTTAGTGACCTTAACTAGACTTGTCATACGCTTTTGATGTAGTGGGCCATGAGATAATTCTTTTTAAATTACATAAATTAGGAATAACAGAAAATGTATTAAAATGTTTTTATTTTTTCCTAAGTAAGAGAACCTACAGAGTAGTCAAGAAGGGGTTTAGTTCCCATTCCTGGGTGACTGAGTATAGAGTGCCACAGGTTTTTCTACTTTTTCCAATATTGTTTAATGTTTATATGGCCTCTTTGGAATTAGGTTTGTCATTTTCTCTTACACAGACAATATTATATTGTTGATCACTGTTTTGGAGTAGGAGAGCTTTAATATACTGTACAGTAGCCTTAGAATGGACAAAATCTCATAGATTAATCTTAAATACAAGAAAAACTAATTTACTTTCAGGCTCATAATCAAAAAACATAGATGTCCAAAAAGCATCCTAAATCGACACTTGGACGTCCAAATCGCCAATACGTCCAAGTGCCGATGATCAAAACTGTCTTTCTGATTTAAAATGGGTTATAAAGTTAGACATCCCAGCAGCCATCTAAATAGACGATTTTCAAAAATATATATATATTTGGACATCCAGCAGTTTGCAATTCAAAAATGGCCATTTTTGTTCCTCCAACTTTGGACATTCAGCTGGAAATGTCCAAGTTGGAATTAGATGATTTTTCATAAATGCCCCTCCACGATTAAGTCATCCTTCAGTATCAAAACCATTCCCAAATATGATATTATCTGGTTGTCTTGTCTCATTAGAATCTGTATTAAAGCTATGAGGGTTAATAATTGATTCAGCTCTGAGTATGCACCAAGTTAATAAATTAGGCCCTCTTTTATCAAGCCGCATTAGGGTTTTTTTTTTATCACTAGCTGCTGCAGTAAAAGCTCTGATGCTCTCTATGAATGTCAGAGCTTTTACCATAGTGGCCGGCAATTAAAAAAAAAACCCTAACATGGCTTGATAAAAGGGGACCTTAATTAGACAGATGTTTTAGAAATTGTATCAACTGAGAATGATATGATCATATTTCCATAATGAATCTTTTAGATTAGTGATTCAATATTTAATTTTAGCATGTACATACTACTACTACTTATTTCTCTAGTGCGGCTAAACATACACAGCGCTCTATATTAAACATATAAGAGACAATCCCTGATCAATAGAGCTTACAATCTAATTAAAACAGACAAACAGGGCAAATAGTGGTTAGAAAATTTCTCATAGAGGGTATGATAAAACAGACATGGGTACTTTACAAGTTTGTGGGAGTTAGCAGTTTAAATCAGCTTTGCAAAAGTGGAAGGGGGTAAAGCGAGCATGGCCTCAAAGTCGAGGAGTTCAGAGCGATGTTCCTCCTCCATTGTGATGATATACGCTTTAGTAGAGACTTGCATGTCTAGATTACTATAATTCATTTTATATTGGGTTAAATTTTTCACTGATGAAAAAATTGCAGGTTGTACCATGGCAAAACTGATAGTTAAAACAAAGATATATGACAGGGCTGCTACAATTTTATCTACCTTATATTGGCTTCAGTCTTTGAAGCATCTCTTACATGACAGATTTAAAGGACCTTGCTTCAAGTTCTTTTTCTCACTCTCTTAGACTACCGCAATTCCCTCTTCATGGGTCTTCCAGGATGCTCTATCAAGCACTTCCAAATATTACAAACTGCGGGCATGAAATTGATCTATAATGCAATACATTCAGATCACATTAACCCTCTACTTTCTGCACAATGTTGCCCTCCTATTAACTACACACAGTGTTTCTCAAGTCAATCCTGGAGTACCCCCTTGCCACTATAACATAACATATACTATATACCACTCAATATAGGAGGTACATTAGCGGTGTTCTATTCCATACAATAACTGCTATCTATTCAGAATCATTGGCAGTCGGTATCAGGAAAATGTCTTGATGCTTTGATATTGGCCCTGAAGCAGTGGATAAAGAATAATACCGCGAAACGCTGGCTGCGTCGGCATTATACAGGCATTACACAGCAGCAGCATATAACAAACAAATAATGAAAAATACTGAACAACTTGACTGAGATAAGTGATTAACTGTCAATTATTTTTCAAACTAAGGGAGCAATGCATCATTGGTGACCTTAAGCGATAGATGGTATTTTAAAGTATGGTTTAAGTTATATAAAATATTTTAAAAAAGAAAAAAAGAAAGTAGTAAGAATAATTAAAGTATTAAGAAGTAATATAAATTTCAATTTTTTTGGCCAATGACTGGAGCATGGAGCAGAAAAAACTACGCTGATTGTTCAGTCTATGATAAGACTGTGCGTAGGCTCCAATTTGGAGGCCTTTTTCCTGAATAGATAGCAGTTATTGTATGGAATAGAACACCGCTGATGCACCTCCTATATTGAGTTGTATATAGTATATGTTATGTTATAGTGTTTATTTGGACCACTCAGGGTGATAACACTTTAGTACCCCCTTGCCAGTCAGGTTTTCAGGATATCCACAATGAATATGCAAGGAAAAGATTTGCATACAATGGAGGCAATATATACAAACCAATTTCATGCCTGTTCATTGTGAATATCCTGAAACCTGGCTGGCAAGGGGATATTCCAGGACCGACTTGAGCTCTTAATGTAGATTTACCCTGTTACTTAGATTCTACTTTTGTTCCCTACACACCCTCTTGTTCCCTTTGCTCTGCAACTCATAGCCTTCTTTTTTTTATTTATTTATTTATCACTAGTATTTTAGCCCGTTACATTAACGGGTGCTAGAATATATGTCTGTCTGTCTTTATTTCTGTCTCTCTCTCTCTCTGTCCTGCTGTCTTTCTTTCTGTTTGTCTCTGTCCCTGGCCCCCTTTGTCTGTCTGTCTTTCTGTGTCTCTCCCTGTCCCTGTGTCTTTCTTCTTTTCTTTCTGTCTCCCTTCCTCCCCCTGGTGGTAGAATATATGTCTGTCTTTCTTTCTGTTTCTCTCCATACCCCTGTCTTTTTCTTTCTGTCTCTCTTCCTCCCGCTGTCTTTCTTTCTGTCTCTCTCCCTCCCTGGCCCCCTTTGTCTGTCTGTCTTTCTGTCTCTCTCCCTGCCCCTGTCCCTGTGTCTTTCTTCCTATCTTCTTCCCTACGTCCCTGTCCAGCAGCCGCAGCATTCCGTCTCCCTCTATTTACCGCGAGAGGAGCCTGCACGGACCTAACAGCCCGAGCCGCCAGCATTGTAACTTCCCGGCGGCTCCTCTCACGATCGCAGCCTCCTCCAACGCAGGAGCGGCTCGTGAGAGGAGCCGCAGCAGCGTCTTTGAGAAGTTGAAAAAAACTTCGGCCCATCTTCGTGCTCGGACGCGGTGGGCTACAGCTGCCGCGGCCTGCAGCCGCTGACAGCCACCACGGCCAACATCCGCCTTGCCGTATTTTTTTTTTTTAGTTGAAAGACACGGCGGTGGCTCCTCTCATGATCCCCACCTGCGTTGAAAGTCCGACGCAGGCGGGGATCGTGAGAGTAGCCACCGCTGCGTCTTTCAAAGAACCGTAAGCCGCGCATGCGCACTTCCTATGGGTCGCTACAGCTCACGGAAAACGGATCCCACGCGATGGGAGTGCGCATGCGCAGCCTAGCGTTTTATTATATTAGATTTTCAAATTACAAATCAAGTATCATTTGTACAGAAAAATAAAGGTTATAGCTTTGGAGGCGACCTTTTATCTTTGACACCCTTGTAAATGTGTGATACAATATTGTATGAAAAAATATGTTTTCTTTGATCCAAGCCAGCTGACAACATTCTTGTCTACAGCGCCTCAGGTTTAAGGGGAAATATGAGGGCAAATATTGATTGTTTGTTTTCCTGTCTCAGTCTAAAGGGCCTTTTTCTTCTTTATATAGCAATTTAGTTTGATAATATTACTTTAATTTTCCACTAAGTATACCTTGGATCCTTATTGTGGACTTGAGTTGAAGTTAAGCTATAATGATTTTCTTTTCACTGATGTTTGAGATGTTAGAGTGAATATATCATAGTCTTCTTGTTCCTCTTTCTCTAAACAGAGATGGGACATAGTCCATTCTTCCAGTTACTAGTGTATCTCCCCCATGCTATGTAACCCAACGCCTTTGCAACTCTGTCTCAGGCTATCGGAGGTAAAATTTAAATCAGCAGTGAAAACCAGGTTTTTCTCCCAGGTCTTTTCCTGTTCCTTTTGTGGATCCTTTTCTCTTCTCTGGCCTGGTTCCCTTTCCCTGTTTCCTATGTATTCAATAATAAATTTTGGTACCTAGGTTACTCATTGTTGGTCTACTCATTGTTCCCTCCTCCTGATGTTCCTGCCTAGTCTGTTTTTGGATTTAGCTCATGCCTGGCTACCTATTGGTTATTGGGCTGTAATGCCCAGGTGTTGAAATGCAGACTTATGCTATGTAATATTCTATAATGACAATGACATGCTTAATTGCTACTATGGAATTCTCAATTAGCACCCAGCATATTAGCACCTGACTGTAGACAATATTTTTAGAATTACCCTTTTTATGCACAACTAGCTGATGCCCCGGCGTTGCACGGGTATTTAATTATAGCAATAACACTGTAAATGGATTCAAATAAAGATACTTTATAGTGGTGAATGAAATTATTTTTTTACAGCTTTATAAAAAGTACAATATTCAAATTATAATGTGAAATATTTGACAAAATGAATACAATACAACAAACACAAAACTTGATTATAAACAACATTTTTAGTTTCACCTCCAGGAGCAAGAACATATAAATTCTTGGGTGAAGAGACCCCCAGAACATATCACCCCAGGTAGTGAGGGATCTGCATACCAAGTTTCGTTCAAATCGGTCAAGCCGTTTTTGAAGTACTGTGAGAATGGCAGCTTTTTAATTTTTTTCCATTGACATGAATGGGTGAAATCTGATGTTCTGTTTGTAGCTCCGCCCACGTGTGCAGGTGGGCCGAGAGACCCCCAGAACATATCACCCCAGGTAGTTGGAATTACTGTGAGAATGGCAACTTTTTACATTTTTCCATTGACATGAATGGGTGAAATCAGATTTTTTGTTTGTAGCTCCGGCCACGTGTGCAGGTGGGCCGCGAGACCCACAGACCATATCACCCCAGGTAGTGAGGAATCTGCATACCAAGTTGCGTTCAAATTGGTCAAGCCGTTTTTGAAGTACTGTGAGAATGGCAGCTTTTTACTTTTTTTCCATTGACATGAATGGGTGAAATATGATGTTCTGTTTGTAGCTCCGCCCACGTGTGCAGGTGGGCCGAGAGACCCCCAGAACATATCACCCCAGGTAGTTGGAATTACTGTGAGAATGGCAGCTTTTTACATTTTTGCCATTGACATGAATGGGTGAAATCTGATTGTCTGTTTGTAGCTCCGCCCACGTGTGCAGGAGGGCTGCGAGACCCCCAGAACATATCACCCCAGGTAGTGAGGGATCTGCATACCAAGTTTCGGTCAAATCGGGCAAGCCGTTTATGCGTTGGCAGCTTTTTACAGTTTTGTCATTGACATGAATGGGTGAAATCTGATTTTCAGTTAGTAGCTCCGCCCACGTGTGTAGGTGGGATGCGAGACCCCCAGAACATATCACCCCAGGTAGTGAGGGATCTGCATACCAAGTTTCGTTCAAAACGGGCAAGCCGTTTTTGCGTTGGCAGCTTTTTACATTTTAGCCATTGACATGAATGGTAGAAATCTGATTTTCAGTTTGTAGCTCCGCCCACGTGTGCAGGTGGGCCGTGAGACCCCCAAAACATATCACCCCAGGTAGTGAGGGATCTGCATACCAAATTTCATTCAAATTGGGCAAGCCGTTTTTGCGTTGGCAGCTTTTTACATTTTTTCCATTGACATGAATGGGTGAAATCTGATTTTCTGTTTGTAGCTCCGCCCACTTGTGCAGGTGGGCCGCGAGACCCCCAGAACATATCATCCCAGGTAGTGAGGGATCTGCATACCAAGTTTCGTTCAAATCGGTCAAGCCGTTTTTGTGTGATTGCGGCACATACATACATACACACATACATACCTCCGATTTTATATATATAGAAGAAGAAGATAGCTACTTCCATATTAACTGTTAGGTTCAGTCCTTGCTGCATTTTAATGTTTTCATTAATTGCTAAGGTGCTGCATTAATGCAGCACCCAAGTTAACTGTTTACATGTATTAATTGTTGCTTTAACAGCTAACACCGCTCAGTAAATAGAGCCTGTAGTGAATAGAAGGAATAATCTATATGGGAATTTACAATTCGCATGATGTGTTTCACTAACCCTGCCTTCCACAATCTGTGTTCTTCCGTCACCGATGACAGCAATTCTTGCCTGCAGTTCTAATAAAGTATAGGAAAGGTTGTTCGAAGTCACTGTCAAGAATTCAATTTCTGCACTGGGTTGAGGCCATAATTAACTGGGTTCTCAGATGGCAACATCTCATCAATGTATCTACAGTATGGTAACTTTAGGTAATCAAGATTAGAAGGGACCATAACTCCAGGAGCTGGCGCTAAAGCTAGTTTTCTATCAAACCACAGAGAAAACAAATTTAAGATCATCATTATAAAATAAAAAATTTTCCAAATAAGCAATCTGCTAGGACTATTTTTGAATATATCTCATGAAACAATGAACATGAACAATTTACTTATTGTTTGGCTTTATTAACCAATAATCTATAAAGAACCCCATGCATTCAGAAAGCATAAAACATTGTAACAATTCTTTATAACTGAAAAGTCTGTAAAGGTGGTGTGTAAATGACAACTGAAGATGGCAAACCACATGAGTTTTTATAGTTTTTAAATGTTTTCTGACTTATGTTTAAAACATTTTTATTTTTATCTTTTAATTTAGAGACTGCTAACATTATTTGAAAAATAATCACAGAGAGATAATTTCTGAGTGGGTTCCCTGAAGAAGCGCTGGTGAAACATGGTCCATGCTGGAATACTCAAATGGGAACCCTTGGAAGATTTTTTGTATCAAGTTAAGCTTTTAAAAAAAAATTATTTTATTTTTAATACGATTTCAGTGTAATCATAAATGTTGTTTGAAGTGCTATGCTTATATCTAATTGAAGATATTTGGTCCATTGCTCCTTCATATGGCTTTTTGACATCTCATTTAATAAGAGCACTTTTTTAAAAACAAATTGTTTTACTTTTCAGTAATAATGGATTGGTGCCATGTTTTAAACTTTGTAGATTATTGGTGTACACTTTCCCATAATAATTATTGGCTTACCCCAATGTTGGGTTTTGATATACATTGGATTTATTTTAACCACTGTTATGATGAGATTCACCCAAGGCAGTATTTCTCAATTCGGTCCTGGAGTACCCTCCTTGCCAGTCAGGTTTTCAGTTTATCCACAATGAATATGCATAAACTTGATTTGCATGCACTGCCTCCATTATATGCAAATTTCTTTCATACATATTCATTATGGATATCCTGAAAACCTGACTGGCAAGGGGGTACTCCAGGACCGAGTTGAGAAACACTGACCCAAGGCAATACACAAAAGGTATAGCTTGAACATAAATCTGAAACTTACAATTGTATTAATAGCATAACACTAGTAAGATGACCAAAAATAAGCATCAATGCAATCAACAAGCTAAACTTGGGGATAGGTAGTTTAAATCCTAGTAATAGGAATACCATGACAGATAGCTTCTTTGTTCCACAAAAGTAGAAAAAATGATGCTAATAGAATGCTTAAAATCTATCGATGGTGGAGTCACTTTGCCGACTAGTCTAGCTATTCATTTTCTTTCTTTCATTGTCCCTATTGATGGGCAGGAGAAGGAAGTAATCTATTCTGAGAATTTTCACATTTGGGCAGTGGTAGAGTTTAATTGAATATGGAAGAATGAAAGAATGAATCAGCTCTGCAAGGTTTTTTTTTTTTTCCAGATCTAAGCCTCCTGCCTTCAAACAGCAGGATCTTTGTCCTTAAATCTCTTGTGCCTGCAATTCTATTCAAAATCTGTTGCAAGAGATCAGTAGGAAGACTGACTCGAAGCACACTGCTATGACTACTCTGTGTAGCACATCTGACCAACATACTGCATGAATAATATGGAGGGTCAAGGAGTAGAGAGTTCAAACTTGATTCAGCCTGCAATGAATTTTATAAGAACAGACGAGGAAACTTCAGTGTGGGTTTCAAAATAGAAGTTCAAGTTCAAGTTCAATTTTATTTGATGAATCGCCTATAACAATTTCTAAGCGATGTACAATTTAAAACATCATATGAGATAACAGACTATTAAAAACAAAATTTTTAACAAGTTTAAAAAAAACCAATAATTTATAACATACAATGTTAGAACTTAAGGGGTAACATGACTAACTAGATACAGTAGGAAAGAGGGGCACAGTTACAGTATTCTCAGTCTAAGATAGAAGAAACATAAAGGGTAAAAACACATAGGAGGGGGCAAGGGATATATTTAGAAGGTTAAAAGTTTTGAACATGAAAAATTTTTAAATAAAGTGTTAAATCATTAAGTAATAAAAGCATCTTTAAATAAAAAGGATTTTAAAACTTTTTTTAAAGGAGCTGAGGTCTTTTTCTTTTCTTATATAAAGGGGCAGGGCATTCCAAGTTTGAGGTGCTAAAACGGAAAACATTTCGTTTCTTCTTGTGCCCACTATTTTTAAAGAAGGGACTGATAGTAGGTCTTGGGATGAGGACCGAAGAGATCGAAGAGAATGATAAGGAATAATCATTCTGGATATGAATTGTGGTTCATTAGATGCCATAGTCTTAAAGATTAGTAACAGGAATACTGTACATTCCAAAATGATTTTCCCATTTGTGGTTGATTGTCACATAGAATGGAGTTGTGGCTGTACAAAATACTACATTTGATTCAAACCTTCACTGAGCCCCTTTTCACATGGGGGAAGGGTATTTGACCTGACACAAAGGGCTCCTTTTACTAAGCTGCGTTAGGGCTTTAAAGCGCAGAATAGCATTGAGCTGGCATTAGTTCTAGCCGCATAGCGCGCGGTGTAGCGCGCGGTAATTTCCTGCATGCACTATAAACGCTAGCGTACCTTAATAAAAGGAGCCCAAAATGAAGACACACTACTCCTTAAGAGACTTTTTGCAAAACTTCTCCATCCTTTCAAACTTTTCTATCTTGTTCATTCTATTATACGAGGGGGTGCTGAATGACATGGATATAGTTCAATCAATGACCTGAAACAATGTCAAAACACAGAATTTTGTTTCTGCAAATTGGTGCTTAACAACATAAGATAACACTCTTTTCAGCTACACTGGCAAAATAACACTCAGAATTTAGAAAGTTGGTTGGTTGGTCTGAGAATTTTTCAGCACCCCCTCATATGGACACCCTATTACTGTCTATGATGGATAAAATTCAACTAGGCTTCAATAACATAACATAACTTTATTCTTCTCTACCGCCACAATCAAAAGATTTCTAGGCAGTTTACACAGAAGAGAGCTGGACAATCAGCAAAGTACAAATAGTTAAAAATACAACATGCTTCCTATGTATACACAATATAAAATTTTTGTTATCAATGAAACTTCAATTAGGAGATGAATTTATCAAACAGTACAGTCTTAATTTATTTTCGAAATGTGCCATAATACAGCATGGCTCCACTAATGTAACTACCCAACCAGGACTGCTGCTTACTTGCTTGAAATGCAAGAGTCCTATCCAAAAAAGGAAGATTTTTAAAAAATTATTATTAGTCTTGATTTGTCAACTGCATTTGACACTGTGCACTTTACTATCCTCTTAAATAGATTAAAGGCTATAGGATTAGAGGGTAAAGTATTACTCTGGTTTCAATCATTTTTGTCAGGGCTTGCTTATAAAGTAATTGTGAATCATGAAAAATCTGAGAATATGCAATGTGACAGCAGAGTTCCACAAGGCTCAGTGCTATCCCCGGTATTAATATCTTTTTTGCTACTGTTGTGTTGGTTGCTAAGAAATTTGAATGTTTCCTTTCATCTATATTCAGACAATGTGTAATTTTTACTTAAAATCGAACACAATATAAACGATACCCTAGAAGAATTAAAATTATTTTTATATATGATTCAAGCATGGTTGTGGGATAATCATCTGAAATTGAATAAGGACAGTATTGTTAACAGATTATACTTCCTCAGATATCCCAAATACACTAGAAGTGATTAATCAGGTTCATAGTTTAAGGGCTATACTAGATTTAGAGTTGTCAATGAAACATCAGATATCTAAGCTCATTATTATGGTTTTTCATTGATAAAAGCCTTTAGACATTTACATGATTTGTAACATTCAAAAATTTTTGATTGGCCATGTATGCAGTGGTTTTACCAGCCTTTTATTATTGTAACAGACTTTTACTGGGAGTATCCAAAAGATATCTAGGAATGCTTTGAAATGCACAGAATGCAGAAACGAGAGTGTTAACTGGTTCAGCCAGATATATCCATACTACCCCTATTCTGAGTGTAGAATTATATTTAAGATACTCTGGCATCAATGTTAAAATTATATCAACCATCAAGACACACTTTGTTATTAGAAATTCCCTCTTTTCACAGCATGAAATTAGAGTGTTATAGAAAAACTCTTTTCCAGGTTCAGGACCTGTGTTGTAGAATGCCCTTGCTCCTGAGGCTTGTGTTATTACAACTTTTCAATCATTTAAGGAATTAAAAACAATATTGTTCTTGAGACCATAGGGCATTTAAGTCTGAAATGAATTGGGGAAGGCATTGGATATTAGAAGGTGGATAACAGAGTGTTCTAAATAATTTAGGATGATTTGATTTTTGTATATTTGTTTTTGGGGGATATGTCTTTGTTTAGAGATTAATTTTTATTATGTATATTTTATTGGAAACTGCAGAGAATTTTGGATCATGCAGTACACAAATAAATAAAAATCTGTATAGACGCTAATGGGAACAGTAATATGCAGAGGTCCCATTAGGCATTTTGAATAATCTGCATAATTAAATGAATAATTCTGACAGACCAATTCATTTCTTGTATACATTGAAACTCATGTTGCTGGACACTGTCTAGCATGTTGTCATTGAATTATAATTTTCTGAATATGCACAAACTAGTACAGAGTTCAGGACATTAACCAGTATTACGACATGTCTACACCTGATCCAGTATAAAGTAGAGGTCTGCACAGGAACGGGGATCGTGGGTCCTGCAGGGGTCCCACGGGAATCCCTCCCTAACCCATGGGACTCCCACGGGGACCACCCTCTGGCCCACGGGACTCCCACGGGGATCCCCCCTCTGGCCCACGGGACTCCCACAGGGATGGAAGGCCTTGGAAGCAGGGTTCGTCCATATAATATAATGGACACGTCAGCCTTAGTAAAAGAGGGGGTTTATAAGTTAATTACCTGAACAGAAAACAAAAAAAGGGTTCCACCAAAGAGATTCCACAAGGAAAACAGCAGCGCAAACACAAAAGAAACTGTGGAATTGATGATCCCGTCAGAAGTAATTGCTGCTTTTTATGGGGACGGGCGGGGATGGAGGTAACTCCTTGCGGGGATGAGTGGGGACGGAGAGGATCCTGACGGGGACGGGTGGGGACGGAGAGGATCCTGGCGGGGACAGGTGGGGACGAAGAGGATCCTGGTGGGGACGGGCAGGGATGGGTGGGATTTCTGTCCCCATGCAACTCTCTAGTATAAAGTAAGCACCCAAGAAGTGCTCGAATACCTAGGCAAAGCACAATGCTCTTACAATATGCTTAGAGATAATGATTCTACTTTTTCTTCCCGATGTCAAACTTTCTCCTCGTCTCCCTCTTTCTGTTTCTGTGGATAACATTGCTATCCTCCTAGCCCCCTCAATCTATAACCTTGAGTTCATTTTCAGTTCCTCTTTCTTCTGTTCTACACATCTAAAACATTGCTAAACTATAGTTTCTTTCTCTCTAAACACCAAAACCCTTCTTTTCCTTTGTGAACATGCTATCCTGTTATTCACTCTCTCATCACTTCCTACTCAGAATACTGCAGCCTGATCGTCACAGGTCGCCCACTGGACCATCTATTTCCACTATAACGGGGCACCTATAATTAGGTGATTATAGAATAAGCTCCCACCAGACCCCCTCCAAAGGAACGTAGGCACCCACTTTCCTTTATAGAATACTAATCTAACCGCTTACCATATAAATATGTTGAAAAGTTAGGCAACAGCACTGACTCCAGCCTTAGTGCTGATATAAGTACAGTATTAGCATCTATATTTTGTGGATATATACCTAACTTAGGGCTCCTTTTACTAAGCTTAATGTGCGCTAAATTTCAGCATGCGCTAAACGCTAATGCCAGCATTGAGCTGGCGTTAGTTCTAGCCGCTTAGCGTGGGTTTAGCGCGTGGGGCAATTCTGCGCGTGCTAAAAACGTTATCGCAGCTTAGTAAAAGGAGCCCTTAGAGTATTCTGTAAGTTAAAGTGGTTAAAGCTACAGGCTCAGCACCCTGAGGTTGTAGGTTCACATCCACACAGCTCCCTGTGACCCTAGGCAAGTCACTTAATCCCCCCATTGCCCCAGGTACATTAGATAGATTAGATAGATCCCTGGGACAGACAGGGAAAAACACTTGAGTACCTGAATAAATGCATGTAAACTATTCTGAGCTCCCCCGGGAGAACAGTATAGAAAATTAAATAAATAAATGAATGTATAGAATAAGGTTAGCTGCACATGCAACTTAATTTAATAATTGGCTATTGATTGGAGTTTAATATCCAATTATTGGCTTTAAGCAATTAGCAGTTACACATACAACTGCCCATAGCCACTATTCTAGAAGCTGTGTGCGTAAATTCTATTGTGTACAACTTCTAGAGGATGTGGATGTGGGAGTGGCTTGGACAGGTTAGGGGTGTGTCTAGAAGTTAGATGCAAAAGTTATAGAATACTACGAGTTACACATCTAACTGCCAACAGTTTGACTTTGCTATGGCTTAAGTGCTTGCACCTAAAGTTAAAATAAAAGAACTGTCTTCTTGAAGAACTCTATACCTCTGAGTGACTTTCAAACGTGACGGTTGCAATCCTGAAGTTTGGTTACCAATTTGAATGAGAAGACAGTTCTTTTATTTGAACTCTAATATTTTTCTGACTTCCACTAATATTTAACTATTAGTACCCCAGTGACATTATAAAGAAATTATATTTGCACCTAAAGTTAGGCATGAAACTGCGGACTTAGGCTAGTATTCTATAATGGCCGTCCCATATTGAACTGTGGCTACAGAATTTGCACTTTTTACACATCATCCCGCTGCCTAAATTTTGGTGCTCTTCCTTGAATGTACCCCTAGGTACATAAATTTCAGTCCTGCCGAAGCATCACTAATGTGTATGTCCCCGATTCAAATGCATGCTATGTAAGTTAAGAACATAGATGTAGGCTAGTGTGTAGGTAGAATTTTAGCAGTTATTTATTTATTAACTGCTTTTTCATGAAGAGATTCACTCAAAATGTCTGCATTACTTTGAATAGTAATCGGGTACTCTTAAATATTCTCCCTATCTTTCCAGGCAGGCTTACAATTTGACAATTTTGGGAGTGAGACTAGATTCTACACTTTCTATGAATTGGCAAGTGGTTAAGACTGTTCAGGCTTTTCCAATTATGACAGGGATAGCCATGCAAATGGTAACTCGCAATTGGAAAAATTGCGATCGCCTTAATTTTCCTTTTTGGTGGGCGAGTTTATGTTTATGCTATGGATATGAGAAGATGAATGCTGATATGTTGGGGCATAGTAATTTATTTAAACTGGATTGGGATCCGTTGACATCTTTCATTACTTCATTATAGTTGTCTTTTAATTTTAATTTATTTCCATACACATCCAGGACAGGGTGGGGGGAGGGATATCTCTTTGGTTTATTCTTTGATTAAATGTATTGGAAGGGATGGGAGGGATATTTTTCTTCTGCATTGTTATTGATTGAATATAAGTGCTTATTTTGATTATTAATATTCGTATAAATCTTGGCACTCGTATTAGTTTTGGAGAATTAATAAAGATTTTTTTTTTTTTAAAGAAGACTGTTCAGACCTGTTTTACACAATTACATTTGTTATAGTATCTGATACATAGGCTCTCTTCCTATGACTTCCATACAGTAATACAGGGAATGGTGTTATCTAGTCTGGATTACTGTAACACATTATATCTTGGAGTAGATAAAATATGATGTTGGGCACCACAGTTGGTACAAAACGCAGCGGCACGCCTCATGACGGGTGCACCTAGGTATATACATGCTACACCTTTGTTGCAACAGTTACACTGGTTTTCTTTGCTGTTCAGGATACAATATGAAGTGTTAATTATTTTACACCAAACATTATATCACAATATTCCCAATGTATTTTAAGAAGGTGGTGTTTGTTTACCAACCTGGCCGGTCATTAAGATCAGAAAATATTTCACTTTTGAAAAGTAATGTGAGCCCAAGGTATGCAGAAACTAGAGCAAGCTGCCTTGTGTCGTGCAGGGGTTAAATTATGGAACTCCCTGCTGGGCCAGTTGAGGATGTGTGCTGACAGGGTTGGATTTTTAAAAAAATGTTGCAGCATTTTTATGGGGCTTAAGGAGATCTGGAAGTAGAAAGCAATTCTGATACAGTGTTTATTGTACTGTTTTATTTTATTATGTGTGTTTTTATGGAAACCGTCTACGTGTAGACGGTATATACATTTTTTTAAATAAATAAATAACTTTGGTACTTGGGGCAATGGAGGGTTATGTGACTTGCCCAGAGTCACAGGGAGCAGACTAGGATCAAACTCACAATCTCAGGGTGCTGAGGCATCAGCTCTAACCACTAGGCCACTCCTCCCCTCACACATGCATACAAATGCCATTATTCTAAACATTTATGCACATAAGTGTTCGCACCTACATTATAGAATTACCCCCAGAGCTTTTCTTCTCAAGTCAGTATATTGGCTTCCCATCTGCTTCGACGTACAGTTCAGAAGTCCCTCGCCCACAAATGCATACACTCTGCAACTCCACGCAGTGAACTCTAGTTAACAGTGGAGGGAACGTGGATAGGTAAGAATAATTTGTCCAATAAGTACTGACTCTACACTTTCTAGCTTGCTGTGCTGTACACTTGGAGCAAACTTCCTGAAGTGGTACGTCAAAGCTCACTCTCTGGCCTACTTCAAATTTTGTCTAAAAATCTACATTTTTGAGACTGTTTCTCTTGATCAAGCCTTGGTGGTTTACCATTTTCTTAATAAATGGCAGTCCCAAAGTGTTCTTGTCTTGTATGAGTATTAACTCCATGGACTCTTTTATAGGTATTTGTAAAACAGTGCATACAGCCAGATAATCTTTGGTTTCTCTTTAGATCCAGGACTGCTATGGAAATGATAAGTAATAATTGCGTACTTTTTAATGTTAATCCACCTAGAATGGCAGGATAGTGTGGAATAGAAAGATTTATTGCGTTAGAAAAGGGATATTTTAAGAAATTTCAGGATGTGTGGAAACCATTAACAAAATATTGTCAGGATTAAGTAAAATTATTTCCCTTATGTTTATCAGTTTATGAGGTAGGGAGGGGGGTGTTTTATTATTACATATATCATACAATAATGGAGTATATGGTTGGGAGGGATGGGCGAGGGGTGGGGATAAGAATCTATGTAATATACCAATGATTGTTTATAAGTGATGTTTTTATTGTTACTGTGAATGAAAATATTAACACTTAATGTAATTTGTGAAAATGAATAAAGAATTATAAAAAAAAAAAAAAAGAATTTTTTAAATAAATAAATGTATGTATCTGTTCATTACATCACAAGCATTACATCACAGAGCAGCTGTGAAAAACAGTAATTTTCAGGGCTGGTGTATAAAACATGCTGGAACCTGGGGCAGGAACCTGAGAAGGGGCCCCCAAAGCCCACCAGAAGGCTGCATCTCCTTTAGTTTTAAGCAAGCTTAGGAGCCCCCTGTAGCATCAGAGCCCAGATAATTGTCACCTGCACCCCTCTATTGCCAGC
The DNA here is from genome assembly GCF_902459505.1 of Geotrypetes seraphini. NCBI lineage: Eukaryota > Metazoa > Chordata > Amphibia > Gymnophiona > Dermophiidae > Geotrypetes > Geotrypetes seraphini. The sequence continues at coordinate 199,151,771 of NC_047088.1, read as the reverse complement.
CCTGATCATTTTCATCGCACAACATACATGACCATTTGATAACAACCAATTACACATTCTTTCTTCTGATCTTATTCTTTGGAAACATTTTAAGCGCATTTTACTAAAACATGTTAAAATTTAGGCAAAATGCAGTTTAACATGGGAGCTTCCCATGCACCATGCCCAGATTTGGGGCTCCTTTTACAAAGGTGCGTTAGGGCCTTAACATGCGGAATAACATGCGCTAAATTGCTGCGTGCGCTAGCTGCTACCGCCTCCTCTTGAGCAGGCGTTAGTTTTTCGGGTAGCGCGCGCTAATACGGTGAATGTGCTAAAAACACTAGTGCACCTTTGTAAAAGGAACATAAGAACTGCCATCTCCAGATGTGACCTTCGGTCCATCAAGTCCAGCGATCCACACACGCGGAGGCCCAGCCAGGTGTACACCCGGCGTAATTTTAGTCACCCATATCCCTCTATGCCTCTCGTAAGGAGATGTGCATCTAGTTTGCTTTTAAATCCTAAAATGGTGGATTCCGCAATAACCTCTTCAGGGAGAGCATTCCAAGTGTCCACCACTCGTTGCATGAAGCAGAACTTCCTGATATTTGTCCTGGACTTGTCCCCTCTTAGCTTCAGTCCATGTCCTCTTGTCCGTGTCACATTGGACATTGTAAATAATTTTTTTTTCCTGCTCTATTTTGTCGATTCCTTTCAGTATTTTGAAAGTCTCGATCATATCCCCTCGCTTTCTCCTTTTCTCAAGGGAGAACAATCCCAGTGTCTTAAGTCGTTCCTCGTATTCCAAGTTCTCCATACCTTTTATTAGCTTCATTGCTCATCTCTGCACCCTCTCCAGCAGTTTTATATCCTTCTTTAGGTTGGGAGACCAATGTTGGACACAGTTTTCCAAGTGTGGTCTGACCATTGCTCTATAATGTGTCAGTATTTAGGGCTTTTAAATATATTTTAAGGTCCTATAATAAGTTTTCATTAGTGGTTTGGACTTGCAAATAGATTAACACGGGGGGCACTTACTGCCTCCTGTGTAGGGGCTGCTAAGTTTTCCTGCATTATCCAGTTAGCATGTACTAATGTGAATGTGCTAAGCTAGACAATGCTTCCGTAGCCATTCCCCAGCCATGACACACCATCTTCCAAAATATTTTATAAGAAATAAATAATGCATGTCTGGTGCACATAAAAGTGGAAATTACTGCACAGAGTTTAATGGAAGTGGGACTTGTATACTGCCATTTTGTGGATTTTTACAACCACACTCAAAGCAGTTTACATACAGATACTTCAGGCATTTTACCTATCTATATCGTGTTCCTGGGGCAATGGAGGATTAAGTGACTTGCCCAGGGTCACAGGGAGCAGCATGGGATTTGAACCCACAACCTCAGGATGCTGAGGATGTAGCTCTAACCACTATGTAACACTGTCCTTAATGCTGCTTGCGGTTAGCACTTTCTTGTAAAAGGGTCCCTTAAATAGACACTATATCTACTAAAAAAATAATATTGGTATCATTTTTAAAAGAAATGGTTTAATTATCCTGCTTTGGCGATGTTCATAAAATTATTGTATTCCTGCTGAGGTTGGGTGGAAGAGCATTAGCCTCACCCAGAGCACAGGTTCAGTCTCAGTCCAAAGGCCAAGAATTGATCACCCTCCACTCGTAGTGAGAGACAAGAGAGAGGAGAGATGATTGAGACATTTATTTATTTATTAGGATTTATTTACTGCCTTTTTGAAGGAATCCACTCAAGGCTATGTACAGCAAGAATAAGTGAATATAAGCAACAGACAATTTTTTCACTATATATCTACATATCAAAATTGATTAAATGTATTGGTAATTATTCATTCATTTGAACAAGTGATGACATACAAGATGTGTAGTTTTAATGGACAATTTTAACAGTACACCTATTTAAATCTCTCCGCAGCATGAATGCACAGGAGGCAGGTCTCTTTCAACTGGAAGGAAGCGCTGGAGTAAGAGATCATAAGATGAGGTTAAAAGGAGATAGACTCAAAGGCAATCAAAGGAAATACTTCTTTATAGAAATGGTGATGGATGTATGGAACGACCTCATGGTGGAGGTAGTGGAGATGGGGACTGTATCTTGAATTCAAGAAAGCATGAGACAGGCATGTGAGATCTCTTAGGGCAGGGGTAGGCAATTCCGATCCTCAAGAGCCGGAGCCAGGTCAGGTTTTCAGGATATCCACAATGAATATGTATGAGTTTCAAGTTTATTAGGATTTTATATACCGCCTATCAAGGTTATCTAAGCGGTTTTTACAATCAGGTACTCATTTTCCCTCTCTGTCCCGGTGGGCTCACAATCTATCTAACGTACCTGAGATGGATTTGCATGTACTGCCTCCTTGAGATGCAAATCTGTCTCATGCATATTTATTGTGGATATCCTGAAAACCTGACCTGGCTCCTGCTCTCAAGGACCGGAATTGCCTACCCCTGTCTTAGGGGAAGGAATGGATGGGCAGACTGGATGACCCATAAGGCCTTTATCTGCTGTCATTTTCTCTGTTTCTATATTTCCATAACTCAAGGCTCGGAATGCCTGATATCGAAAGCCATTCAGCACATTTTTTAATCAGTCATTCTGAGACTGGTGCCCTTTATAGCATATAGCACCAGGATTTGCACTCAGCTTTGAGTTAAGGAGTTACATCAACTGAAAAGAGGTGTAAATCCTGGTGCCCAAGTTAGCCATGGATCCCCATGCCCCATTTTAATGGCACATGCCTAACATTCGGGACCATATACAGAATTTTCCCTTAATGTTATGCCAGTTTCCTTTCTAAATGCACAGCCTAAGTTAAGCATTTTAGCAGAGATGACCCAAAAATATGTTATGGTATTCCATTAAATAAATTATAGCAGATAATAAGTGCTCTCCAGACATAGATAGCATCATAACATAAATCCATGATTCTTTTATTCTGACAGTTTTTCTTATTACGTTTGGAAAGCCGGTTGTTTTTTTCAGTCAAGACTAGTTAAAATGTGGAGTTCTGGTATAAATGTTGTTCAGTTTTACATTTACCAAAATATTATCAATGCATAGAAAAATGCAATTTGAACCCATCTAGGAATACGAGAGGGAGAATGCAAACACCTCTTGTGAGATGTTGGAGTGCTGATTTAAAATACAATAGAAATCTGAGTGCATTGGTAGGTAATGCAGGAGGCCAGAAGCTGCGTGCACTCTAGATAAAATATTTGATAAGATATTTGTCTGTATATGGCAGTTAACATTGAGTAGATAAGTAATATTATAATTGCATTGGATTTCAGCAGGGGGAGCTCTGACTCCGGAAACGTTTTCTGCAGTTGCTGATCTCTGAAGATGTTATCATCCTACTTCACTGGGCTGCAGGTATTCTTCCAAGTATGTGCAATAAAGTCTCCTATCCCAGTCATATGGCCACCACACATAATTTCACCAAGTAACGTACATCTTCCCAAGGCACTTGAAAACAATGCACTGTGTCCTTTTAGTACAGGGCAAGGGACTAAAACATGAACAGCTTAATAGCATCACAGCAGTAGGAACAGTACCATGTAATCTAGTTACCACAGGAAGGATACAATTAACTGCTAATGAGGGAAAGATTTCAATAGTCAATGTGCTAGATAACAGATTAATCTGAAGGTAAATATTTATAAATGTGATTTGTATGACTGGAAATAAGCGTCACAGAATTGAAGATGCACATAAAAACATACAGGTGGGTGTACAAATGGATTGCGATCGAGCCTGTCAAATAGATCCTGCTTTATCAACACTACCTGCATCTAAGTTGTGGAACAGAGCCATGACTGAAATTGTGAGGTCCCCACTGTTAAAGGGATATTATTTATTCTATCCCTGAGGTGTACACTTTCTTTGCTCAGCCATGCATGCATGGAAACAGCCTAGTGAAAACAGAATGGTCTTGAACTCTTGCTCATATGTGCACCGATCTAGAATATTCTAAAGTGTACAAAATTGCAGAGAAAAAGAGCATTCAGAATTTATTAGGAGATGGAATGTATCTGCTGTCTGCTTTTGAAGTTTCTATCATGAGAAGGCTGACGTTGGCACCTGTGCAATTGAGGTGACATTATAAAACCAGAAAAAAGTTGGGCATGTTTGCTTTATTTTTCAAATAAATATAGCAGATCACCAAAATGTATTTATATACCATTTATGGCCTAAGTGGTTTACATTCAAGTACTCAAGCATTTTTCCCTGTCTGTCCTGGTGGGCTCACACACTGTCTAATGTGTCTGGGGCAATGGGGGATTGAGTGACTTGCCCAAGGTCACAAGAAAGAGCATGGGATTTGAACCCACAACCCTAGGGTGCTGAGGCTGTAATTCTAACCACTGTGCCAAACACTCCCCACAATTTAGTTTCCCTGCATTTAACTGGAGGAACATTCTAAGGCAGGGATCTCAAAGTCCTTCCTTGAGGGCCACAATCCAGTCGGGTTTTCAGGATTTCGCCAATGAATATGCATGAGATCTATGTGCATGCACTGCTTTCAATGCATATTCATTGGGGAAATTCTGAAAACCCGACTGGATTGCGGCCCTCAAGGAGAGACTTTGAGATCTCTAGTCTGAGAAAAATCCATAGTAGTTATTCGCTGGTAGTCAGATGGAAGAATAAAACTTTGATATAGGGCAGTGCCTGCTGTCTTCCCACAGGAACCAGTCCATAGTAAGCATGTAGTGGGAATAGTGATGGCTTCCTGCTCTGGGGTCCATCAGGATCTTGGTCTTCCACTTTCCAGCTGTTCACTCTGCCAACCTCCCCTCAGTGGCATTGTGAGGGTGAGCGGCACCTGGGGCAGTGGTGCCCCTCTCCCACCCTCTTCCCTGCCCCCCTGCTGTGCACGTTTGCCCCTTCCCCGTACCTTTTTTTTTTTTTAACTTCGGCGCAAACAACCACCAACTTGCTGCCCGTGCTGACTTCAGCGCTCTCTATGATGTCAATTCTTAGGCGCAGGTCCTGGAAGTTATGTCAGAGAGAGCGCCGAAGCCGACATGGGCAGCAAGTGGGTGGCTGCTCATGCTGAAATTAAAAAGGTAGGGGGGGAAGAGAAGGGCCGTGCTTGTGTAGCAGGGGGAGGAGTGGGAAGGGGAGGGAGAAGAGGCGGTACCTGGGGTGGACCACCACCCCTTACTATGCCACTGCTTCCCCTCAACCTCTGCCACCTTTTCTGAAATCACTGAATAGGAAACTGCACATCTTCTCTTTTCCTCCAAACCCACTACCTGCTCCTCTGATCCAATTCCTACCCAACTACTCAGCAATCTCTCTTCCACTGTCATCCCTCCTGTCTGTCACATCCTAAACCTATCACTGTTCCTGATGTCTTTAAACATGCTGTAGTCACACCTATCCTCAAAAAGCTCTCACTAGACCCCACATTCCCCTCCATCACCCCCACCTCCCTTCTCCCTTTCTTATCCAAACCACTTGAATGTGCTGTTCAACGCTGTTGCCTGGACTTCCTTTCATCTCAAGCTATTCATGATCCACTTCAATTGGGCTTTCGCGCACTCCATTCCAAACTGCCATTGCTAAAGTCTCCAATGACCTGTTCCTTGCCAGATCTGATGGCCTGTCCTCTATCCTTATCCTTCTCAATCTATCTTCTGCCTTCGATACTTTTGATCACTGCCTACTCCTCGATATGCTGTCTTCACTGGGATTCCAGGGTTCTGTTCTTTCCTGGTTTTCTTCCTATCTTTCCCATTGCACTTTCAGTGTGTGCAATGGTGGATCCTCCTCCACTGCTATCCCACTGTCAATCGGTCTGTCTTTTCTCCATATATACTCGCTCCCTTGGTGCCCTGATTTCTTCCCATGGCTTTCAATATCACCTGAATGCTAATGAGCACTTTTCTCCACCTGAATGCTGATGACTCCCAGATCTATCTCTCCATACCAGATATCTCTGCAGGAATCTAGGCCCGAGTATCAGCCTGAATGTACGACATTGCCACCTGGATGTCTTACCAACATCCAAAACTGAATACGTCTAAGACTTAGCTCTTTATCTTTCTGCCTAAACCCACCTCCCCTCTCCTCCTATTCTTTATTTCTGTAGTCAACCTTCTCTTCCTCTCTGTCTCATCAGCTTGCAAACAATATTATTAATTGCGGCTCAGAACAGTGGGACACCAACTGTTGGCTTATAAAATCTCACCCCTTCACTCAGCTTATGTCATAATCACACTTCCAGGAACCCAACCCCTTCCTCCCCCCCCCCCCCCCCCCCCACACACACATACAAAAACAACTGAAAAAAAAATCCCAAACAAAAAACATTCCATTCAATATGCTGATTTAAACCCCAGGGCCACACTGTTTTTAAATAAAAAATCCACCGCTGTTCCTTTTGATACAGTTTTTGCTACACATTCCCCCCCCACCCCCCCGACATTGTGTGGGAGGGACGGATTCATTAACAGTACATTTAAACTCAGTGAATGAATGCTCCTTTTCAATACAATGAATGCCCAACCTATCCACCCTTCTCTTCTGCTGAATATTATATTGATGTTCAAACATTCATGTTTTTAAGAGTGCATAGTGTGTCCTATATAATTGAGTCCACAAAGACAACACAACATATAAACCACATAAGTAGATGTACAAGAAGTCAAAGCTTTCAGTCTGATAGTTCTTGGTAGTTGGATAGTCCCATCTTTCATCATAATTTCACAGGCAGCACAATGACCCCCCTCAATACAACGAGATTGAGACCAACCATCAAATCTGCATAATTGTTCCTTCAGATTGTGGTCATGGCTGTAAGCAAATATGCATTCCAATTCTTTAAAGCAGTCACGAGCCTGTAATATAGTCCAATATTTTCTAATGCTTTTTCTCAGAACAGAGGACACTGTGAGTTGATCCATGCACAGTGGATTTGGATTTTCCCTGAAGCAGCCGATAGACTTGGCGAAACAAGGACCCTTGTTGGGATATTATTTACAACTTTCATCTGGAGATGTGCTTGACAGCAAATTGAGTTCCAAAGTGGAATGGAATTGGAGTTGGACTTTGGAGATGTTCTTTTGGATGAAACCTGGCACTTTCAGATAAGTTCCTGCTTATGCACACGGTGGGTTTGTTTTTTCATTTTGAGAAAAATTTGCTAAGTAAATAGTGGAGTTTTTTTTAATACCGATATGATATGATGGGACAGCCTTTGTATACTCTAGTAATGTGCTGTCGTGATATATGAGGCTTTTTTATCCACTTTTCTCCACTTTGCATACTTTCTCTAATGAGCAACTCTCCAATGGACAATGTTTAAAAAGTTTAGCTACTTGCTTGTTTTCATGGTAGTTCTATTTGTGATTGGTTTTCTGCTTTTCCTCTTGTTGGTTTGAGTTATAAAAAAGTGCCATTTGCACATGTAAATTAATTGGCAGATTAGACATTAATAACCAATAATAAATTGGAGTTGTCGCTAATATACATTTAGTTCTATTTTAGAACCTTAGGACCTGATTGTATATATACCATCACAATAATCAGTGCCAACTATGTGCACTTTATAGAATTGTTCAAAGCGCCAGTTTGCAACATAAGGGCAAATTCATTAAGAAGCGCCCAAAAGTTAAGTGCCTAATTAGGCACTGTTTAGTGCAATTCAAGTAAAATTGGGTGCTGTTTAATGAATCACGCTGAGCGGAATCTATTGTGGAGACGCCCGAGAAATAGGCCAGCTCTAGGCACAACTAAAAGTTAGGCACCTAGCTGAGCACATAAGCACGCTTAAGAGCAGTGATTCTGCAACAAGGCACCTAACATGTAGCCACGCCCATGCCTAACATGCATAGTGCCTATTTTTTTTGAAGAGACGCCTTGTTACAGAATCGCGCTTTCTTGATAGGCGCCTATGTTTCAATCAGTGCTGATTAAAAAGCCTAATTGAGCTTATTCTTCAATTTACATAGGCACCTATCTAGTTGGGCGCCTCCGAAATAGGTGCCTAACTTTGGGTGCTGGTTACAGAATTTGGGCCAAAGAAAATCAAGCCTAAAATCCTGCACCTAACTTATGCTTGCATCGAGTGTATTCTATAACAGTGAGCATAAATTCTAGGAATGCCCACAATCTGCCCACCCTCCTCCCCTGGCTAATTTCCCATTTCAGATTTGGGCACTAGAGCTGGCGTGCAACACTTTATAGAATATCCCTACCAAGTTATGCACATAACTTTTACTTAGTGCTAATTAGTGTCAATTACAAGATGTTTATAATGCCTCTGTAACACTCCATGGTGTGACCTCACCTGGAATATTGCAATCAATTCTGGGCGCCTTATCTTAAGAAGGATACAGCAGAACTGGGAAAGGTTCAAAGAAGAATGACCAAGATGATAAAGAGGATGGAACTCCTCTCATGGGAGGAAAGCCGCTCTCTGCAAGACCCACCTACACGGGAGCAGGAAGTCGCTGAAGAGAGGTGGCTTCCAGGGCAGGCTGGCAACAGCAATCACAATTTGTGATGAAACTTGCATTCCTTATCTTCTACTCTTTTGCACCTGAAAGAAACAATATTTAATTTATTTAAGTGTTTATATATTGCCTATCAAGGTTATTTAGGTGGTTTACATTCAGGTACTCAAGAATTCTCCCTATCCTGGTGGGTTTACAATCTATATAATGTACCTGGGGCAATGGAGGACTGAGCGACTTGCCAAGGATAACAAGGAGCAGTGTAGGATTTGAACCTACAACCTTAGAGTGCTGAGGCTGTAACTCTAACCACTAGGCCACTCCTTTTTCCACGGGGATTCTATATATGGTGCCTAAAAAATTGGTGCAAAAAAAAAAAATCAACATTTCGTAGTCTAGTAATTAGATTGTAAGCTCTTTCAAGCAGGGACCATCTCTTGCGTGTTTGTTGTATAGTACTGTGTGTGTCTGGTTGTGCTTTATAAATAATAAATAATAGTGGTAGTAGAGTTAGGCACAGTTTATAGAATACTTGTAACGCCCATCCACATAACTAACATTTAGGCGTGGCCATTTATGCCAATGAAAGCCAGGCATACATGCCTGCACCTTAATTGTGCACAGATTGGGCATACTCATACTCTATAACAGTGCGCCCTTTAGAAATCCCATAACTTACCATGTCCCTCCCCTGGTCCTTTAGGTGCATGAATGTAACAATCACATGTGTAAGTACTATGTGCCGCTCAGCGGCATTTCACAATGAAGTGAAGAAGGCACAAATACAAGGAGGCATTCATAGGGGGGAGGGAATGGACAGGGTATGTGCATTTCACAATTTACATATATAGATTATAGAATACTGTTTATACACTCTTCTGCTGTGACCCTCCACCTTCTAATGCAACTTCCTGTTTATACAGGGGCAGATTGGGACAGAAGAGAGGCTCAAATCAGGCTGGAGACAGCATCTATGAACTACTGTCTCTGCTGGGGAACCTTCTTGAAGATGCAGTTAAGGTAGATGGGGGGAGGTTGGAGAAAAAGAGAGAGGGCAGGAGTCGAGGGGGAAAGGAAAAGGAAAATGAGGAGAGAGAAAAGAAAGAGAAAGATACTAGACAGGGAGTGGAGGGGAGTTAGAGAAGAAAGAGAGAAAAGCCATGGATCAGAGGGGTGGAGGGGGGAGAAGTGATGAACCAGAGAAGAAGAGTGGATAAGTAATGGACCTCAGGGTAAGGAGGAAAGAAAGAGATAAGTGATGGACTCAAGGGGTTGGGAAGAAATGATGGATCCAAGGGGTAGAGGGAAAGAAAAAGAGAAATGGTGGACTTGAAGGTGGAGGGGTGGAAAAAAAGATGTTGGGCCACAGGGGCAAGGCAGGAAAGAAAAGAGAGGAAAAGATGTTGAGTCATATGGAGCAGGCTACAACATGAAAATGTCAGGCTACAAGAGAGAAAGATAAAGTAGGATAGAGTAGAATGAGGGGCCAAAAATGGGGGATGGAGGGAAGAAGAGGGAGAGAAACTGGGAATGGGGGATCAATGATGGAGAGGTATGGGGGGTAGTCAAGGAGATGAGTGAGAGGATGATGATATGTAGAGAGGGTAAAAATTTGGTGATGGATAGTGGAGGAAAGATAGAAGGGATAAAAAGACAGGGGAAGAAATAAAAAAGGAACTGGGAAAACTAGGAGGTGAGATAAGGAGATGGAAATTTGATAGTTGAAAAGTAAAAGAAGTAGATGAGGGACTGTGGGCTTGACAGAGAGGCAGAAAAAGAAAGAGAGGAAAGAGCTACAACAGAAAGATCAATATGTCAGAGACAAATGTAATAAAGGAATGGCACAAGACAGGAGGAGAGAAGAGAAATGAGAAATGGACAGCAGTCCCTGGATAGAGCAGAAGACAAGAGAGCAGAAAAGAAAAATTAAGATCAACATTATGGGAAAATATCCAGACAACAAAAGTAGAAAAAAGTGTTTTATAATGGATTTATTGTTAGTTTAGGAAATGTGCATTGAGCATGTCTTTGTAGTACGTTTGGTACAAGAGGAAATGCATGTTTATTTCTAGTTCTCTCATATTGGTGGGCCAAAAATAAAACTGTGGATATGAGGTACTTTATGTCAGAGTGTATTTCAATGATTCTTTTCAAATAATTCAAAAGGTACAGGTATAGCAAAAACAATCCATACAACGTACATCAATTAATGGGTCTGCACCATAACTCATTGATGTGTTGTATGGATTGTTTTTGCAATACCTGCACCATCAGTGGCATAATAAGGGTAGGAGGCGCCTGGGGCAGTGGTGCCTCCATGTCCTCCTTTCCATGTCCCTACTCCTTCCATGCTCCCTGCTCCTTCCTGCCCCCCATTCCAGATTTGCGCTCTCTCTCCCCCCCTGTACCTCTTAATCTTCACCAGCGTGAGTGGCAGAAGTTGCTCGCGCTGGTGAAGAGAGTACGGAGGTGAGGGATGGCATGAGGGTGGCATGGTGTGGCAGGGCAGTGCAGAGAGGTGCCAGTGCCACCACCGACATGGCGCCCAGGGTGGTCCGCACCCCTCCTTACTACGCTACTGCCATCTTTTCCAGAGAAGGGAAAATGGTAAAATTAAAGGGCATGAATTGAGGTTGCGGGGTGGTAGGCTTAGGAATAATGTTCGGAAGTTCTTTTTCACGGAGAGTGTGGTTGGTGCCTGGAATGCCCTCCTGAGAGAGGTGGTGGAGATGAAAATGGTGACGGAATTCAAAAAAGCGTGGGATGAACACAGTTGATCTCTAATTAGAAAACGAATGGTCTAAATTGAAGTAGGGCCGGCACTGGGCAGATTTGCATGGTCTGTGCCCCGTATAAGGCAATTCAGTTTAGAATGAGGACAGTGCTGGACAGACTTTTACGATCTGTATCCTGAAAATGATGAGAGGATTGGGATAGGCTACAGCGAGCTTTGACAGACGGAGTTTGGTAGAATGACCTAATGCTACCACTGTCTGAAAAATATGAATTACAAAAAAATCTGATTCTCCAATATTCAATGTGGCAGTCAATACTTTCTTAATCACAGGCCATCAGGAGATTTTTAAGCCTGGAGATTCAGCAAAGGAAAGTAAAGGGCGGACTTCTACAGTCTATGACCCATTAATATCAAAGAAAGTGTAACTATTGGGCAGACTGGATGGACCATTCAGGTCGTTTACATGCCATCATTTACTATGTTACAATAATTAAAACTATAATTATTGAATTTTAAACACAATCTTAATACTCATTTGTTAAATGATAACATATAATATCCTTAAAATCTGATGGTGTGCCTTGGCACAATTTTTGCGCCTTGCAGGTGTGCCATGAGATAAAATAGGCTGAGAATCACTGGGATAAGATAAGTTAAAATATGTGAGTGGCTATAATAAAAATATGCTCCCAGCAGAAAAGCAGATTTTACAAAGAGCCGATGAAACAGCAATAAGATCCTTATAGGAGAACAAACAGAGGCACAAGAAACAAGACATTATGCAGCAGGAATAATGACCAAACAATAAAGTCTTTGTGCTCGGGATGAAAAAGAGGCTGCTTAATATCACCAAACGATCACTGTTATTTCGGAGCCAACTCCCTTTCATATTTTACCTTCATTTCTATTTCTGCTGCTGTGTGTTTGGTTGTTTCTAGCTTCTCAACCAGAAGAGTATCCCCAAGGAAATTGCCTTCTGCCGCTGAGAGGCGTGTCAGTAATTCATCCTCAAGCATTTTCGGTTCAATTTTAAAATAATTTTGTTGCTTTGTGAGTTCAGACTGAAAGGAAAATGGTAAGTTTTAAACCTGTAATTCAAACAGTGTTAATCTAAGGAGTATGCCTCACTGCCTTTCAATCTTTGCTTCTCTTTTAAGATTTTCCAATAATGCTGGGCTTACCACAATTAACTTCCACATTATCAGAATATTCAATGGAATAAGACATATAATTTTGACCTTCATTCTGTAGATTCCAAGAAAATTAGCTAATTATTGGTTGTTGATTTCATATACAATAAAAGTTAGATGAACAAACAGTTGGGTGTATTAGAACATTTTATTAGCTTGTTTTCTGTACATATTAGTTTCTTTAGTGCTTGGTCAAAATGTGCCATATGAAATTAAATATAATATAAGTGCTAAAACTTTAAAGAAACAGACTGGTAGATTGGTAGAATGACCTAATGATACCACTGTTTGAAAAATATAAATTACAAAAAAATCTGATCCTCCAATATTCAATGTGGCAGTCAATCCTTTCTTAATCGCAGGGGGAGAGTGTGGCGCAGGGGTTAAAGCTACAGCCTCAGCATCCTGAGGTTGTGGGTTCAATCCCACGCTGCTCCTTGTGACCCTGGGCAAGTCACTGAATCCCCCCATTGCCCCAGGTACGTTAGATAGATTGTGAGCCCACCGGGACAGACAGGGAAAAATGCATGGAAACCGTTCTGAGCTCCCATGGGAGAACGGTATAGAAAATTGAATAAATAAATAGAAATAAATAAAATTAATCCCAGGCCACCAGGAGATTTTTTAAGCCTGGAGATTCAGCACAGGTTGGTACCTGAATATTGACACTTAAGGGCAAATCCTATAGGAAGCGCCTATACGTTAGGCGCCTAATTAGGCACTGTTCAGCGCGATTCAAGTAAAATTGGGTGCTGTTTAATGAATCACGCTGAGCGGAAGCTATTTTGGAGACGCCCAAGAAATAGGCCAGCTCTAGGCACAACTAAAAGTTAGGCGCCTAGCTGAGCGCTTAAGCACGCTTAAGAGCAGTGATTCTGCAACAAGGCGCCTAACGTAGCCACGCCCATGCCTAACATGCACAGCGCCTATTTTTTTTTTTTGAAGGCCGCCTAAATTTTTAGAGGCGCCTTCTTACAGAATCGCACTTTTCTTGATAGGCGCCTATGTTTCAATCAGTGCTGATTAAAAAGCTTAATTGAGCTTGTTATTCAAGTTTATTCAAGTTTATTAAGATTTTATATACCGCCTATCAAGGTTATCTAAGCGGTTTTACAATCAGGTACTCAAGCATTTTTCCCTATCTGTCCCGGCAGGCTCACAATCTATCTAACGTACCTGGGGCTATGGAGGATTAAGTGACTTGCCCAGAGTCACAAGGAGCAGCACGGGGTTTGAACCCAAAACCCCAGGGTGCTGAGGCTGTAGCTTCAACCACCACGCCACATCCCTCCCAATTTAGATAGGCACCTCCGAAATAGGTCTCCAACTTTAGGCGCTGGTTACAGAATTTGGGCCTTAATATCTGGGTATAAAGCACAACTGATACTTATTTGAATACCAGCAGTGTTTAGACATGTTTCTAGACAGCCACTCAATGAAAGGGCAGTCTTTGCTGTTCTCACTTTATCTGGAAAGTTACCTGGTTAGCACACTGAATATGTCTCTGGCAGCATGACTGCCAAATAGGCATGGAACCCTCACAGACACAGGTAGAGTAAGGCAAAAGAAGAGCTTTATTATTGAAGTAGCACAATCTGTTCTTGCCCCGGACTCAAGCTCAAATCTGGGCAATAACCATATTGACAATTATTTCCACATCTCATAACAGATTTTGCCTCGCCAAGCTTCTTCAGTACAGTTCAGATTATTCATACATACCGTATATTTCACTCCACAAGACGCACTTTTTTCCCACCCAAAAGTGGGTGGAAATCTCGGTGCATCTTATAGAGCGAAGGTACAATTTTGAAACACCCCCCCCCCACCATTTTAAACACCTGCCTGCCTGCCATAGCTGCACCATTTAAAAACGCCATGCCGCCATACCTTTTAGAACATCCAACCACCTACCCGCCCACTGTCGTCATTGCTTCCACCATAGCCGCACCTTTTAAACCAGCTACCCGCTCTCTGCTGCCTCCTCATCCTCTGTCATCATCGTTGTCGTCACAGTCGCAGTCCCTGATGGTCCAGCATGTATCCATCTTTAGCTAGTGATGCACAGGTCAGGAACGTGGATGTCAGGAGCAAGCTTTCCGCACTCCCGGTTGGGCCCATGCTGTTTTCTAAATGGCTTCATCAGTTCTCGTGAGTCCCACGAGAACTGACCCCAGCCATTCAGAAAGCGGTGCGGGCCCAAGTGGGAGCACGGAAAGCTTACTCCTGACATCCGCGCTCCTGACCTGTGCGCCGCTAGCGAGGGAGGTATACACACTGGAACACCAGGTACAGGGGGATGATCTAAAAATATTGGAGGGGGATTATCTAAAAGTACTAGGGGGATGATCTACTGGGGGGAAGATCTAAAAGTACTGAGGGAGATGATTTAAAAGTACTGGGGGGGATGATTGATCTAAAATTACTGGGGGGGATTATCTAAAAGTACTGGAGGATGATTAAAAGTACTGGGAGGATGATCTAAAAGTACTGGGGGGATGATCTACTTGGGGGATGATTTCAAAGTACAAGGGAATGATTTAAAAAGGTTCGGAGGAGGCTGGGGGGGCTGGCTGGCTTGGGGCTGGTTGGCTGCCACTACGCGTGTCTACCATTAGATGTGCCAACCTCTAGACATGCCCTGTACCCTGTCCCGGCCTACCACTAGACCACCAAAGGGGGGACAGAGTACAGGGCATACCATTTGGTTTAGAATTTTTTTTCTTGGTTTTTCCTCCTCTACAGATCAGTGCGTCTTATGGTGAGGTGCATCTTATGGAGCGAAAAATACAGTAAATCCAGACCGGGTTCCAGCTGGAACACCCAGGCTCAATGTCTTCATAAATATAGGCAACCTTATACCTTGGCAGTCTTCTGTTTCTTCTCATGCAGTCCCTGGACACTTCTTAGCACAAGGTGCAAACAAACCTCTGAGCTAGGGCCACTCCTTGATTCCCTGGCATTTACCCACTGGAACTGCAGCCCAGCCAACACCCTGGGAGGATTCTTTCACTCAGGACTTCCCTCCTTGAGAACTCTTCTCGTGGGGCCTCTCTGAACTATTTTGCCCCAGGGCATTTAACCAGTTCTCACCACTATGAATTAGAAGATTTGCTCTACCTGCAATAAGGTGGCTCAACTTCAATACCAATGAGAGAGGGCTTATAGGGAAACCTGCCACTATATTACTCACTCCCTCACAATGTTGACTAAACAGATATCTCCATGCTCTGCCTTGGGTCCACCCTCAGATTGCCCCAGTACTGTCTGAATAGCACTAGGGTGGTCTGTATTAATTTTCACCAGCATTGTGCGGATTATGTCACTCAAAATCCATTACTAGCCCCAATGAGTAGCACTTATCTGTCTAGGGGTCGCTTCTGTCTGAATAAATGCCAGTGAATATCAGACCCTAGGGGGTCAATATTCAAAGAGATTTTAAAAAACTGGTAAAAGCCCTCCAGATTCGACCAGAGTTCGGGGCTTTCCAAAACCCTAACAAACTGTCATGTTTTGGAAAGTCTGTCAAATCCGGACATTCCTCTAAAAATAGGACATGTTCGGGTTTTCCTGGACATCTGGTAACCCTAATTATGCTGCCAGCAGCCTGAAGAGTGAAAGAGCGGCTACAGCAATAGATCCTACCATCTCCCATTCCACCATCTCTCCTTTTCTCTTTTTAACTACCCTTTCATCCAGCATCTCTCTCCCTCCTTCCCCACCACTCCAGGGTCCACTGTCTTTCCTTTTTGCTTTCCAACTACCCTCCTATCCAGTATCTCTTTACCCCCTCCCTCCATATCACCCCTTAGGTCCAACTTCTCTCCCTTTCTTTCCCCTCCCTCCATCACATTGTCCACCATCTCTCTTTTTAACCTCTGTTTCTAGGCATATTATTTCTTCCCCTTCACCTCCCCTCCACCCTCAGTCCATCATATCCCCCTCTCTTTGAACCCCCTCCCCCTGTGTACTTCAAGAAAAGCCTTTAGGCCAAACAGGGCATTTGCCCTCAGCCCCGCAGCTTTCTCCTTCTGTCCACTCTCATCCGACATCTCCCTGGCCTTCCCGATCTAAGTTTAAAAAGTAATTATTGTCTGCAGAAGATCACCAGCACTGCAACCATTCTAATAGGCTATCAGTAGCCTCCACTGCATGTTCCCTCTGCTGCAGTCCATTCCAGATCAAAGCAGGATGTTACGTCAGAGAAGGGGCAGAACCGCGGCAGAGGGAAAGGGCAGCAGAAGTCACAGGCAGCCTGTTAGAATGGCAGCAGCACCAGCGATCCTCTGCAGACAGTAATTACTTTTTAAACTTAGACTGGAAAGGCAAGGAGGATGCCAGACAAGGGTGGAGGTAAGGAGGAAGCATGCCGGCCTTTGGAAGGCCCCCTAAAGCCATAAGGCCAAGGGCAACTAGTTTGTCTGCGGTCATGTAATGTCCCAAAATATTGGGGGCGCTGGGCATCCACAGAGCTGGCACCTATGCCTGTGCACGGTTATCCGCTGATATTCAGTGGCAACCTAACAAGTTAGTGCTGCTGAATATCAGCACTGACTACTAAACTGAAAGCCAGCTATTTTGTGAGTGGTCCATGGGTGGATACTAAGTTAAACAACCAAACTAACCACATAAAACACAGTTCTACCTTGATGTGGCATTGCTTAGGCAGTTAAAGAGGGAATTCAAGAAAGAGCACACGCTAACTGCTAAAGACTTCCATTTTCTTTACCAGTTAGCGTGCGCTAATGCACTTAGTGGCTTTGCTTGAATTCCCCCCTTAGGCCCTGATTCTCCAAAGTGCGTTCCAATTTTAGGCAGCTGTAGGCGTCCTACAGCTGTCTAATCAGCCAATCGGGATGCACGTTTTTAAAAAAAATGCTCCCCAGGCATGCCGCCTATATTGAAGGTGAGGCCCGACTGCCCCCCCGACACTACCGACCGCTGGCAGGAGGGTGCCCAATCCCTCCTGCCAGAAGATGCCCCCCCGACACTACCGACCGCCCCCCCCCCCGACACTACCGATCGCTAGCAGGAGGGTGCCCAATCCCTCCTGCCGGAAGACGCATCCCTTCCGCCCCCCCCCCCCCCGCTAACAGCCCTCAAACCTCCCCCCAACCAAACTAACCTTTCCTTGTTGGCCAGACGGGACTTGCCCGTCCAGCCGGCAGGCCCGTCTGGTCAAAATGAGGCGGCCCCGCCCCTTCCCAGCCCATCCTTCCGAAGCCTAAGGTCTGATTGGCCCATGCTCTAGAAGCCTGGACCAATCAGGCCTTAGGCATAGCGGGTCCGCCCATCCCCACTAAGTCTAAGGCCTGATTGGCCCAGGCGCCTAGAGCCTGGGCCAATCAGGCCTTAGGTTTCGGAAGGATGGGCCAGGAAGGGGCGGGCCTGCCTCATTTCGACCAGACAGGCCTGCCAGCTGGATGGGCAAGTCCCGTCTGGCCAACAAAGAAAGGTTAGTTTGGTTGGGGGGAGGTTTGAGGGCTGTTAGCGCGGGGGGGGTGCGGAGGGGGTGCGTCTTCTGGCAGGAGGGATTGGGCACCCTCCTGCCAGGGATTGGTAGTGTCGGGGGGGTGGTCGGTAGTGTCGGGGGGGGGCATCTTCTGGCAGGAGGGATTGGGCACCATCCTGCCAGCGATCGGTAGTGTCGGGGGGGGCGGTCGGTAGTGTCGGGGGGGGGCATCTTCTGGCAGGAGGGTTTGGGCACCCTCCTGCCAGCAATTGGACAGGCGGCCGCGGCTCGCTATACTTATAGCAGCAGAGAGATCCCTTGCCACAATAAGTATAGCGGCCGCGTCTACTTACAATGTAGACCAGCATTTTGTTAGCCTACATTGTAAGCGTCTCTTCCTTTACTAGGGAGATGCGTAGGGCCGCCTAGGTTCGCCTAAGGCCCGCCTAAGGCCCTTAGGCGAGCTTAGGTGTCTTGCGGGCCTCGCCTTCAATATAGGCGGCCTGCCTGGGGAGCATTTGTTTAAAAAACGTGCATCCCGATTGGCTGATTAGACAGTTGTAGGACGCCTACAGCTGCCTAAAATCGGGATGCACTTTGGAGAATCAGGGCCTTAGTGCTGAATATCTGCATAAGATAAACTCATAAACTCAGATATTTAATGCTGGTATCTGGACAAGATGCAGGCAATGTTTATTATATTGCACTTTCACTTATTTCTCTCCACACATTGTCTCTTTTATGGTTGTATCTTATGATCTTTTGCATGTTTTTCTCATTATTATAATTTTGTAAAAGGAATATTGGTTTTTAGAATTTTTTATGTAAAAGGTGTATTGGTCTAGAATTTTTCATATGTACATTATTTCACATATTTTGTAATACATCATTATTTATTTGTTCACTATGACACATTGTTTTATATAATTTTACATATTTTGTAACACATAACTATTCGTTCACTTTGTCACATTTCTCTTGTATAGAAATGATCACACTTTCACCACAACACCATCTTTTATCATTAAGGATTAATTACATAATCTCAGTAATGATATTTATATCCATTAGGACCCCTGAGGAAGGCGTGTTGTCCGAAACACGGACCGAGTCGGCTCCTTGGGTTGGTAATAAGGTCATTTATTTACTGCATTTTATTATTGATAGAATAAACATTGCCTGCATCCTGTACATAGCCTGCAGTTTTTGTTTGGTTTTTCCTCGTATTTTGACACACTGCAGTCTTTGTTGGATTCTCTTTTTGTTGCTTTTCTGGTATCCGGACAAGGCCTGGCATAGAATATCCAGGGATAACACTGGTGGCAGCTAAAAAAAATCGCTCATGGCCACTAGCTGAATATTTATCCCTAAAGATATAACAGATATAACGGAAGTTACGTGGAAGCAGATTCCGATAAAGCCGAACTACTGAATGAATACTTCTGCTCAGTCTTCACCTGTGAGGCACCGGGACACGGTCCGCAGTTGAAGGCAACACAAAGCACAGAAGACCCGTTTCAGAATTTTGAGTTCACACCAGGTGAAGTTTACAGTGAATTGGCAAGACTCAAGGTGAACAAAGCCATGGGACCAGACAATTTGCACCCAAGAGTGCTCAGAGAATTGAGCGATGTCCTGGCGAAACCGTTGGCTGAGCTATTCAATCTCTCCCTAAGTAAGGGGAAAGTTCCCCTGGACTGGAAATTAGCTAATGTCGTTCCTCTGCATAAAAAGGTTTGCAGGGCAGAGGCTGCGAATTATAGACCGGTGAGTCTCACATCAATAGTGTGCAAACTCATGGAAACACTAATTAAAAGCAAATTGGACACGATCTTGAATGAAGGGAATCTTCGGGATCCCAGTCAGCATGGATTCACCAAGGGTAGGTCCTGCCAATCCAATCTCATCAGCTTCTTTGACTGGGTAACAAGAAAGTTGGACTTGGGAGAGTCTTTGGACGTCGTGTACCTGGACTTCAGTAAAGCTTTTGACAGTGTCCCACACCGCAGGCTGCTAATCAAGATGGAATCGATGGGGTTAGGAGAGACACTAACTGCATGGGTCAATGATTGGCTGAGTGGCAGACTTCAGAGGGTGGTGGTTAATGGTACCCTCTCTAAAACATCGGAGGTGACCAGTGGAGTGCCGCAGGGCTCGGTCCTGGGTCCACTCCTTTTCAACATATTCATAGGGGATCTGACTCAAGGGCTTCAAGGTAAAATAATACTATTCGACGATGACGCCAAACTATGTAATATAGTAAGTGAATGCAGTTTACAGAATTATATGGCGCAGGACCTGCTTACATTGGAAAGTTGGTCCTCAACCTGGCAGCTAGGCTTCAATGCTAAGAAATGTAAGGTCATGCACCTCGGAAGCGGAAATCCATGCAGGACGTACTTCTTGAACGGAGAAACTTTAACTAGGACTTCAGCAGAACGAGATTTAGGAGTAATCATCAGTGCAGACATGAAAACTGCCAATCAAGTGGAGAAGGCTTCATCTAAGGCAAGGCAGATATTGGGTTGTATCAATAGAAGTTTCATCAGCCGAAAGCCTGAAGTCATAATGCCGTTGTACAGGGCCATGGTGAGACCTCATCTGGAGTACTGTGTGCAATTCTGGAGGCCACATTACAGTAAAGATGTGCGCAGAATTGAATCGGTTCAACGGACGGCCACCAGGATGATCTTGGGACTCAAGGGTCTCTCGTACGAAGAGAGACTGAACAAATTGCAGCTCTACACTCTTGAGGAATGTAGGGAGAGGGGAGACATGATCGAAACATTTAAGTACCTCACGGGACGTGTCGAAGTGGAAGATGATATTTTCTTTCTCAAGGGACCCTCGGCCACAAGAGGGCACCCGTTCAAACTCAGGGGCGGAAAATTTCATGGCGACACCAGAAAGTATTTCTTCACAGAGAGAGTGGTTGATCATTGGAACAAGCTTCCAGTGCAGGTGATCGAGGCAGACAGCGTGCCAGACTTTAAGAATAAATGGGATACCCATGTAGGATCCCTACGAGGGTCAAGATAAGGAAATTGGGTCATTAGGGCATAGACAGGGGGTGGGTAAGCAGAGTGGGCAGACTTGATGGGCTGTAGCCCTTTTCTGCCGTCATCTTCTATGTTTCTATGTTTCTACTATTAGGCATCACAGCCACATACCTGTTCCTAAAATAGAAAACTGAAGAAAAATAATAGATACACAAAACCATTGGGCAATTCACACAAGAGAGGGGAAATATTAGAATCCTAAAATCAAAAATGTACAAAAAAAGAACAGCAGAGTGGGCATCAAACTTCCTGTACCTGATAGCCACTTCTGAAAAGCCTACAGGCCCCATATAAAGAACCCGGCTCCTGCCTGCTTAAATTGCCTAGGGCTACCTAACCACCGATGTTCAGTGATTGATACTTAATTGTGCAGTGCTGCTGAATACGAACTCTGACTGGCCCCAGAAAAAGCGAGCAGATCGGCCACTTTAGTGTTTTCTCATAGGGAAGGCATCCCAAACCTTTTATAATTTTTGTCACCCTTCTCTGTACCTTTTCTAAATCCGCTATATCTTTTATGAGATACGGCCACCTGTACTGCACACAATATTCAAATTATGGCCATACCATTGTGAAATACAAGGGCATTATAACATTTTCATCTTTGTTTTCCATTCCTTTCCTGATAATTCCTAGCATTCTATTCTAGATCCTTTTCCTGAGCAATGACTCCTAACATAGAACCCAGTATCATGTAGCTATAGTTTGGATTATTATATATTGAAATGAAAGAAAAGAATCATAATTAAATGCTTTTATTGCATTTGTTATTCTACAATAGTTCATGTTTTGACACTGAACTCATTTGTTTTCTTTTTTTTTTTTGTTCTAGGTCCTTTTAATTCAGTTTATAAGAGGTACAACTCTCCAACTCAAGAACATTAAATAGTATTAACAGTAAATCGAACAGAAAATGAGAATACAGGGTGTCCACAAAGTCTCTTTAAAATTTCAAGATTTTATTTTAAAAATCAAATGAATAGACAAATCTGTGGAAATTAGATATTGAAGTTTTTTATGCCTCATTTAATACACCTCTACATGGATGGATTTTGAAGGAGAGGATTGTCTTACACAATCGACGTTTTCCTCCGATATTCTTTGTCATCCACTCCTTTCTTTATCCAATTCTGTCCCTGTCTCCATAAATTTCTTGTGCCATGCACAAATTGACGGACGTGACGGTGGATGTTTTCCATACTTAGACCTGTAGTTTCGCTGAGTCTGCGTATCCGATTTTGTTTCAATATACCACGATACACATTGTGCCTTTTCTTGAGGAGTAGCCATTTGTTTGGGGGTTTATTCAACAGCCTCTCATCTACAGGGTACCTGAACTACCTGAATGCAATGCGATTAAAGATTTTGATAACGACTGAGTACATAGGACAAATTTGATTAACATACCTCATCAATTGCTTTTTTAGTAATTTTTTTGAAATTGTAAAGAGACTTTGTGGACACCCTGTACATCTAAAAGGAAAGAAGAAGCAAATCAAATCCAAAATAAGAGTTACTTTATTTGTTGTTCAAAGCAGAAGGAATCCCAATCCTCCTCAATATTTACCTTATAATTGTTTTTTTATTTCAGATGTTAATTTTTTCATCTTGTCAGTCACCCAAACCTTTATCAAACAATATACAGTAGGGAAGACCATCCCCATGCCCTGGCTACAATAAGTCTAACAGTAACAATAGTCCATTTATCATATGTCTATATATAAAAGGGAAAGTAGCTTGAATATTAATATCCAGTAACATACAGCTCAAATTAAATGGTACAGAGATTGCTGTAATTTGTTGTAAAAAGAATTGAATTTGCTTCCAAAACCTTTTAATAGAAAGACATTCCCTACAGTTAATAGAAAGACATTGCCTACAGTTTCTCCAGCAAAGATCAAAATCTTCTAAAATTCAATGATTAAAGCCTTTAGTGTGATATAATCCCTAAATAAAAAGTCATATCTGTGGAGGCTGAGCATTTAAACAAAGATTCCCATAAGGGGATCCAAAATCATCCCCTGTCTAAAGGCTCTAGATCTCTCTGTTATTTATCCGCATCAGAAACTGAAGTAAATTCAACAGTTTTGTATTATTCAAGTGTTTTTTTC
This sequence comes from Geotrypetes seraphini, assembly GCF_902459505.1. Taxonomy (NCBI): domain Eukaryota; kingdom Metazoa; phylum Chordata; class Amphibia; order Gymnophiona; family Dermophiidae; genus Geotrypetes; species Geotrypetes seraphini. The sequence continues at coordinate 199,128,737 of NC_047088.1, read as the reverse complement.
ATTTGATTAACCTGAGGTTTCAAATGCAGAATGTTCAATTTCTAGAACTTTTGCTCAAAGAACATGGCAAGGAATATATAGTATATCTTATAGAAAGACTATTGTAACACTGTTTATACCAGTGCCACTAAACTGGAGTTGAGACAACTACAAACACTTCACCACATCTCAAAAAATATAGCAAAATTAGAAAAGGTACATAGAAGGGTGACAAAAATGATAATGGGGATGGGATGATTTCCTCTGCAAACCATCCCTCATAGTTCAGATTTCACTCAAAGCATAGCACAGAACTTCTTCTATTAACCAGAACCAGAACTTCTTCTATTAACCATAACCCTGATCATGCAATTTGATATGAGTTCTGCCTTTGATCTAGTAGACCATGGGAAAATGCTACAATGCCTAGATGCTATTGGTATCAGGGATGAGGTGTTGAACTGGTTTCGTGGCTTCCTTATGTTCCGTACCTATCAAGTACGTTTCAATTATGATCTCTCCAATACTTGGAGCAATCCATCCGGTGTGCCACAAGGGTCACCACTATCCCCATTGCTTTTCAATGTCTACATGTCCTCACTGGGCGTGCAATTAACCCAGCTAGGGATAAAATTATTCAGTTACGCAGATGACTTTACAGTCATCATCCCATTTGCTAACTCTATCTCGGAAACTATTCCCAAAGCATCTGAAGCTATAAATTTGATGGAGCAATGGATGACTTCAAGTTCAAACTTAATTCAGAAAAAACGAAATTTTTCGTTGCTTCGCCACATCCGCTTGACACCAAAACATCACTATGCATCAATAAACTTAGTTACCCTATTCAGTCTTCCATGAAGATACTGGATCAATGCCTAACCATGAAAGACCAGGTGGACTCCTTAATCAGAAAGGTTTTTTTTCACTCTCTGGAAACTTAGATCCATTAAATCATATTTTGATACGTCAGCATTCAGAATCCTGGTACAATCCCTCGTACTAAGTCAACTTGATTACTGTAACATCGCCTATTTAGCAATTTCCCAAAAGAATATGCGACATTTACAATTGGTGTAAAATGCAGCGGTCAGACTAATCTTTGGGCTAAAGAAATTTGATCACGTGACACCTTACTACCGACAGTTGCACTGGCTACCAATGGAAGCACGCGTAAAGTTTAAGTTCGCCTGCCTCTGCTTTAAAGTGCTATACGGACTAGCCCCTAAATACATAACTGACCTTTTCTCCTTCTCAACCAACAAACACAAGAGAAGCTCACATTCGAACTTCGTTTCCCCCCCAGTTAGATTATGTAAACTGAAAAAACACCATGATCACCTTCTCTCACATCAGGCAGCATTATGGGGTAAAGATCTAGAACAATTGCTTTCGTCCGCTACTTATGAGGAATTCAGGAAGCGCCTAAAAACACATCTGTTCCTGAAGCATCTAGACAGCTGACCTGTACATCTCTTTCTCCTCAATAACGGTTCTCTTGACCTATTAACCACTATCTTTCACCTCTTTTAAGTTCAATCAATTTGTATCCTTTTTTGAATCTTTTGTAAACCACATAGAACTTCACGCTACTGCGGTATATAAACTGTTATTATTATTATTATTATTAAAATCAAACAAACCTTAAGCAAGGGACACCAAGCAATTCTACTCCAATTTGATATATTAGCCACCTTTGACTCAGTCAACCACCACCTATTTTTAACCAAATTATAGGCATTGAGGGCATTGTTCTAAGCTGGTTCAAAGATTTCCAACAGAACAGGAATATGCCTCATCTGGAAACATGGAACATTCTCCAGAGGCTGGAATGCATTCTGTTGTATCCCAAGGATCGCCATTCTCCCCAATACTATACAACCTCTTCATGAGTTCCCTAGCTCACATTAATTTCAACTATATCCTGGGTTCCGTGATACACTCGTGTTGCCTTCGCATTCTACCTGCATCCCGATGCTATAAATGGGATGCAGAAGCTCCAGGCTGACCAGCCTTCCTCTCCCCGATGTCAATTCTGACATCGGAGAGAAAGTTCCAGGTCAGCCAATCGCTGTTTGGCTGGCCCGGAACTTCCTTTCCGCCGTCAGAATTGGTGACGGGGAAAGGAAGGCTGGACAGCCCAGCGCTTCTGCGTCGGGAAGCAGGGAGAGCTTGGGGCGGCAGTGGCTTGGGGGTCTGTTCTCCAATGGCGGTGGCAGTAGCTTGGGGGAAAGCAGGAAGAAAGAAAGAAAGGGAGCAGGCAGGGAGACAGAAAGAAAGAAAGGGAGATAGAAAGAAAGGCAGAAAGAAAGGGGGAAGGCAGGGAGACAGAAAGAAAGAAGGGAAACAGAAAGAAAGAAAGGGGAGGGGCAGGGAGAGAAGAAGAAAACGGGGGAGGGAAAGAGGTCTGGAGGAGAGGAAGCATACAGTAGGCTGAAAGAAGGGATGCACAGTCAGAAGAAGAAAGTGCAACCAGAAACTCATGAAATCACCAGACAACAAAAGGTAGGAAAAATGATTTTATTTTCAATTTAGTGATCAAAATGTGTCCATTTTGAGAATTTATATCTGCTGTCTATATTTTGCACTATGGCCCCCTTTTACTAAACCACAATAGCGGTTTTTAGAGCAGGGAGCCTAAGAGCGTCGAGAGTAGCGCGGAGCATTCAGCGCAGCTCCCTGTGCTAAACACTGCTATCACGGTTTAGTAAAAAGGGAGGGGGGGTATATTTGTCTATTTTTGTATAGTTGTTACTAAGATGACATTGCATAGAGTCATCTGCCTTGACCTCTTTGGAAACCCCCCCAGAATATAAATGATAATTAACATTTTCTCTGCAAACAGTGTGCTTTGTGGGTTTTTTAAATTTTATTGTTGGTAGATCATTTTGACTTGGTCATTTTAAAAATAGCTCGCAAGCCCAAAAAGTGTAGGCACCCCTGGTCTATTGGTTTTAAAAGTATTTCCCTGTAACTTCATTGAGTGTCCCCTAGTCTTTGTAATTTTTGATGGAGTGGTCAGTGTGCGAGCTCTTAACACATACAAAATAGGTATAGTTAGGGATTCGCGTGCTAATTGGAAGATTAGCACGTGGCCATTATTGCACAAATGAAAAATGTGGGCATTTTATAGTCATGCTAAGCTGTTAAGTCCCTCCTATCTGTACCCTTCTCTTCCTCTGCCATCTCCAGACTCATTCCTTCTACCTTGCTGCACTGTATGCTTGGAACAAGCTGACTGAATCCCTACGGCAGGCTCCGTCTCTGGCAGTGCTCAGGGCCCAGTTAAAAGCCCACTTCTTTGAGAGTGCTTTCGACTCCTAACTCCTCTCACCTTGGGTTCTGCATCCCAAACCCTATATGTCATGTCTGTCTGTCCAAGTTAGATTGTAAGCTCTTCTGAGCAGGGAGAGTTTGCTAAATGTCAAAATGTACAGTGCTGTGCATGCCTTTCAGTGCTAAGTGATAAATAGTAGTGGTAGTAGCAGCTTCAGTTCACAGGAAACCCACACACTAATCATAGAGCAGGCCACTTCATTGCACGGCTTTGAAAAGGGCCCCTTAATGACAATTTTGCCATTTCATTCTTAAATGTGAGAGCAGAGCAAATACCCCAGAGACTGTTCAGGTGCTGTCACCAACCACAAAATCAGAGTTTCCACATGCAGAACCTTTTGAATATTTAATTACCTACCAGCAGGGAAGAATTACTTGTAACTACACCCAACCATTAGTTTGAGCATTATATCTTAAAGAGACACAGAGGGGCATTTTCGATAGTGCATCTAAGTCCAGATTGGGAAGTTTCCCGCAACACGTCCAAATATTGGGAAACATACATTTTCAAAACTGCTAGATGTCCAAATTTCATTTTATTTTTTTTAGAATGACCTATTTGAATATCTTGGCCTTTAGGACGTCTGACTTTTATGGTTCTAATCCAGACAATTTGGACGTGGGAAGGGCCAGCATAGTAATGGATTGGCCACATAGACATCCCAACAGAGCAGCATAGCACCTTAGAGGGCATTATTGTGAACTTCACTGAAAGGGTGTCAGTTGTATTGCCTATCTCAACATAATCCCCTTATAATTTATGGTGAGCCCTCCAAATCTCACCCAAAACCTATTATATCCACCTGTGTACCACCCCTAAAGACCTTATGGCTTCAGGTTGCACCTATATGGCAGTAGAGTAGGGTTTGGGTGGTTTTGATGGGCTTATACTTAATACCATAGATTTTGTGGTTAGAATGCCTTATAGGCCTGGGACCTCCTCTCTGTGGTTCACTAGCCCACCCACCGGGTAACTCTACACATCTGATGTTCTACTAGGATTCTCCATGCCAGCTGCTGCTGTTCTAGAGCCAGGTATGTACTTTTTTGTTCTCATTTTTGTGTGGTGGAAGGGATCAGTGAGCACTGGGGGAGTGTGTGGGGTGTCTTACCTTGATGCATGCAGTGGTCATCTGTTCAGTTTGAACATCTTTGTGGACACTTCTAAAACAGGTCTAGCTCTGAACGTCTAAGTTCCATCCAGGGCGTCTTGCAAAACATTTGATCATCGATGCAAGATGTCCAAATCTAACCAGTCCTTATGCATGTCCAAAGCCCAACCATAACCTACCATACCCATCTTTCAAGCTCTGGATGCTCAGTGAGAGGCTGGAACACCTCGCTAGACGTCCAGAAAAGCGGTTTTGATTATCAGCACTTGGACATTCTGGCGATTAGGACGTCCAAGTGCCAATTTAGGACATTTATATATTTTTATTATGAGCCTCACAGTCAACTCTTTCAGGCTCATTTTATAGGTTACATCTGAGATTCATGGCCTTTTTATAAACTATGTACATATATGTGACCGCCTCTGGGTAGAACATGACTTAAATCACCAGAAATAAAAAATAGGATTTAAAGAATTATGTCAGTGCAAATCACTTGTAATATTACAGTCCAAACCCCATTCTTTTATGTGAAAAAATAGAAGTGCTGCAGAAGTTCAAACATGTAACTTTTTCAGGCTGCTTATAGTCCCGTGACATTAAAAAACAGCCTTGTACAAGCTGCTTTTTCCAGATTGTTGTTCCGTGTTGCATTTCTTGTTCCCCTTCCTGGGTTGTATGTACTGTTGCAGGAATTCCTTGTATTACGCTCCTTGTTATTCATCTTGTATTGGATGCTTTACCAATAAAACTTATTAAAAAAAAAAAAAAAAAATAGCCTATTCTCAGCCCTTTGGATCTGTGACTTTAGTCAAGTTTCCCCAAAGACAGTCACATATGTAGTGCTACACTCAGGGCCAGATTTTCCTATAGGCTAACTAGGCTTCAGCCTAGGGCCTCAAGATCCGTGTTACATTTTTTATAAAGGTTAGTACCAATAACAACATGTTTCATTTAACATATTGATATATATCACAGTAATGATGTATTTTATTATCTCTCATGTAATTTACAAACTTAAAAATGGGAGGTGAAAGGGCCTCATAAGTGGAATAGCCTAGGGCCTCTTTTCATCTAAATCCGGCCCTGGTACACTCATGAGACAGGGCCGTTTTATAAACATTTATGCACAAATAAAATTAGATTCAGTGTTTGGATGCCCAACATGGAGCACTATTTTATAAACAGCACACCAAGTTGCATACCATTTATAGAATAGCACTTAGAGGAATGGAGACGTCTAAAAAATAGAAAATTGTGGAAACAGAACTATCGTGTATGGAAGTTTATTTTGATTGTAGAGAAATGGAGACTTCCTCAGAAAGGTTAACCGTATCCCCAGAGAGGTGTAAGAGGGGGTGCTGAAAAGTTCTCAGCTCAACCAACCAACTTCCTAAATTCTGAGCGTTATTTTGCCACTGTAGCCGGACCGAGTGCTATCGTATTTTGTTAAGCGCCAATTTGCAGAAATGAGATTCTCTGTTTTGACATTGGTTCAGATCATTGATTGAACCATATCCACGTCATTCTCCTCGTGGTTAGGGTGAGAACTTTTCAGCACCCCCTTCACATTTGCTAGTCAAGGAGGCAAGCAAACCTCTGCCAACAAGACTTCTTTCAAGCCTCAGTTCTCCAAAGACAATACTATATAGCCAGCAGTTAGGTGTGATTTTCAACAGATGTAATTGTTGGCAGAGAAAAGTGCTGAGAAGTGAAGAAATAGCCTAATGGTTAGAGCAGTGGGCTGAGAACCTGGGAAGCCTGGTTCAGATCCCACAGCAGCTATTTGGGACCACAGGCAGTCTCTTAACCCTTCATTGCCTCAGGTGCAAATTCAGATTCTAAGCACACTGGAAAGAGGGTAACACCTACTAAATTTGAATGTTACTCACCTTAAGCTACAACGAGTTTTGATCTACAAATAAATGCTTTGTTGTTAGAAAATAGAGGTATACACACATATTTGAAAGGACTACCCAGAATGCACCTCTTTTGCAGAGATAATTTAAACTACACAACCCACTAAGAAAGGATGAGACAAGAAGAAGGAAAAAATCCTTCCTTGATGAAGTGAGAAGAGCAAGCGGCCAAAAATTAAACTAAAATAACACTCTATTCAAAAGATATACAACTATATCTAAAAATCACAAATCAAAACTAGAGAGGAATAGTTGTGTAAAGGGAGAGGCCTCGGTTTTCACAACTTACACCAGGTAACCTGGTAGGCAAAGTTGTCACACTGTATATCCCAAAAGGGGCTTGAATATTGAACATTAAACGCTGAGCAGTGTTGAATAGCAGCGGCCAAACTTAAATTATTTTTTTGCTTTTTGCACATTACGACACATTATAATTTTCACCGATTGGCACGATGGGAGTAAGTCCAGGGATGTTTCACAAGTGAACCCCTTTTGGGGTATTCAGTGTGACAACTTTGCCTATCAGGTTACCTGGTGTAAGTTGTGAAAACCGAGGACACTCCCTTTACACAACTATTCCTCTCTAGTTTTGATTTGTGATTTTTAGATATAGTTGTATATCTTTTGAATAGAGTGTTATTTTAGTTTAATTTTTGGCCGCTTGCTCTTCTCACTTCATCAACTCATGGTTGCGCGGTTAAGAAGTGTGATGCTCTGTTATGTTATGTTATTTTTTTCCTGCTTTAACACCATGACAGTTGTGCGTTACACATCCTGTCATAAATATAAGCAGCACCTAAGGTTTCTACAACGATCCCCCCTTTGTGCATATGGCTTCTTTTCAATTTTTATTTCAAAGTCGGTATCTTTACACTTTTATATTTTCTTTTTCCTTTTCTTAATGGCACACATTTCTAAATAAGAGCCAATAAACATTTTCCTCAACAAGTATTTTGATTATTCTTTCACTTTTGTTTTTACTGTTTTTACATTGTATTTCCTGGTTTTCATTAGCAGACAGATGTTCTGCCTTAGTCACATCCTTCTGCTCCACTCTTGCTGATCCATTTTTTAAATATTTAAACTAAAGAAGATGCAACTAAAACCAACTCTGTATATGCTTATTTATCTCGCCCCTGCCTCTGCTCAGCAGACCGAGAGCCCTATCTATGCAATGCTAAAAGGCCTGACATTTACAAAATGTGGTATTACAGAATTTTGTTTCCCAGTATTTCCAAGCCTACCGTGTTAGTATAAAATAAGTAAGCTGGATCTCTAGGAAGGTTGACAGTATGTCCATCTTATTCTTTCAACACTTAAATACAGTATTTCACCAGCCAGATGAATCACTTTAATTACCAGTGGATTATTCTCTTTACTCTGCTTCTGATGTTTGGTTTCCAGAAACTGGTTACAAATGAATCCCACCTACAATGGCATTGAACCATGACAAGAAATTCTCTGAATGAATGTTAGCATGAGAAATATTTGAATAGAAAACACAATGAATTGACAATAGATGAATTGTAAGTGAAATATCTGTCTAGGAGTGTGGGTTCCCTTGAGGCGACTGGATCAACAGAACAATATGGATTAACTCTAATAATCTGTGAGTTTGCCAGTATGTATTTTCTGTTTCATGTAATACCATTGTACAGCTCAGGCAGATAATTAGAGAATTATCATATGGCTTAAGAAACACAACCTGTATTATGTTGTAAGGGACACTGACCCCGAGTAACATTATAAGCGCTTTCCTGTTATTGCTAATAAGTTATTTTCAGTTTGGTAAATGAACATTCCCATCTATACAGGAGATTGCACTTTTTTTCCTCCACTCCATCAAATAAATTAGTCACAAGGAAGCTTTACAGTTAATATAGATCACAATTTGGGAAAAATGTAAGAAAATACAAAGGTCAAAAGCATGTTTCTATTATGAAAAAAATTGCATGATAATGACATAATTCCTTTCAGCTCATCAGGTTTTTTGCTAAGTGCCTCTGTTATTGCCAGATCAGTAGTATATAACAAAGAAGTGCTTTCTGAAGGCCTGCTTCATTAGCCTGCCCTGTTGGACCTCACCTCTAGACCTTTCACTAATCTGTTGGCCAGCTCAATGCTCTTGTTCTATTCACGTCATCCTGACTGAGGATTTTCTCAGCTGTAGCGCGCTCAAAAGCAGTTGTTAAGGCAGCCAGGTTTGTGTCTAGTTTCTTTAAATAAAAACAGTAAGAATCAGCTCGGGATATAATAAGGACAAGTAAAACTATTACTGTTGTCTATTCTCCGTTGTCGAAAGTTAAATTACACAGTGTGCCAAACATGTAAACACTACTAGTTCTTATAATCCTGTGCCCATTAGACGAGCAGAAATTACAGGAACCAAACAGTGGAAATTCTTCTCCCCTCTGCTCAGGTAATTTAGCTGTTTATTGAAAGCAGCATTTCAAATCACACATTCTGAATCCGTGAAGAGAAACTAGAAGGAAAGAAAGCTAATTTTTTTCCCTGGTGTTTGAAATTTACATGGATCTGAAGCTTGCTGTCAAGTTTCTTTTTTTTTTTTTTGTAATTCCATTCACATTTATCATTGATGAAAATATGGAGGAAAATTGTAAAGCACATTTTGCTGCTTCATTGCTGGCTGTACCTAAGTGATCTTCTTCTTCTGAGTTTTTGATTTTTTTTAGAAAAACGTTCTTTTGTCTAAAATGCCTGAATATTAATGGGATGCAAAACTACAAAAAAAAAAAAGAATTAAGTGCCAAAATCTTGCCTTTTCTTTTTCTTGTTTTTAAAGCATTGCCCTTTTCAAAACAAGGGGAAATTCAGCGGAGTTTCAGTGCCACAGTGATCAAACAGTGTCACATCACTCTGGCAATTGGTGCCCAGGCCAGGAATACAGATCAGCTTTAATTGTGCAACGCCTTATTGCTGGTGCATGTCAATCAGAACCTATGAATTGAGAAAAATTTGCTCTGTTCATTCTGCTAAATGATGTATCCAATTAAACCTGTTAGAATTCATGATCTTCAGTCAAGGTTAAATGAAAGTAGTTACTCCTGTCAGCTAGGTGATTAAATGCTGCCTACATCAGGCACATTTATGTGCAAAATTAAAATTTTGGTATAAAGCATGAATCTTTATGCATGCCAGTTAATTATCTCGTGGTTCTTCTACTTATTAAATGCCCACTGCATTTCTTCTTAATCATCAGCTTCCTTTCAAAACTTATTTCATCCCTCAAATTAAACTACACTGCAGTGGTTGAAAGTAATGCTTCCCAAATGCAAGCATGGTTGTTTTCAATATTTGGTTCTACAATACTGAAGAAAAAAAAAAAACCTATCAGACCTTCTCTGTTACAGGTGACCTATTTATATGCTTTTAGTTTAACCAGGAAATTTTCTTCTTTGGTGTACTGCTAGAGGTCATTGGCACCATTTTGAATTCCAGCACAAACTAGGAGAAAGCAGTTGAAATCGTTGCCAACTGGGATTTATTTGAACACCAAAGTTGTTCTGGATAGGTTTCGGGTTGGGTGGACGGACGGACGGACATGATAGAGTATTGAAGTACTGGAGGGTGAGATTTTAGAGTCAGTGGGTGTGATGTTGTGTCTGGGGGATTGGGACCATGATCTTGGGGTGTTAGGCTATTGATCAGTGGGGTCAGGTTTGCCTAAGGAGGGGGGGGTCAGGGTCTTGATCTGTTGATCTGGGGGTTGAGTTTGTCTTGGAAGTGTCAAACTGCATGATTGGGGGCTCGGATTTGTCTGGGGGAGGTGAGGCTCTTGATTGGGGCTGTTGGGTTTGTGTTGGTGGGGACTGGGAATGGACAGTGGCTGGACTTCCAAAAGCAAATACCACGCCAACAAAATAATAGAGAAATATAATGTTAGAATATAATACAAATTATTTCCTGATAACTCCAAGTTTCTCTGCTGCATTGGTGAGATTGCCACTAGCAAGGGTAAGTGACCGGCACTTCACATCTACTTCACAGTTAATCTGACAAAAACAAATTACACAGTTTCAAAGGGAACAATTTATAACAATCGTTGCTCTGCTAAAAATATCATGGAGTTAGTTTATGTCAAATATAAAGAGCAATAAGGAAAACTTATGCTGGTAAAATATCACATTTAATATGAGGGTTCTTAAAAAAGTTTCTGCACTTTCATATTTTTGCAGGAAATGATTGAGGCAGGAGTGAAAAGAGGGCATGTTAGTAGGACCCTGTGAAAAATGTGTCACAAAACAGAGTGATTATGTGGAAAAGTGATGTAATTTGCTTTTGAGATATTTAATAAATAGTGTTTAAAAAATAAAAGCATGGAAACTTTTTTGAAGATCCCTTGAAAAAGATATGTTTATTACAAAAACAAATATACACAAAAATGCATATACAAAATTTTTTAAAAACACACGGAGAAATTCTAGAAACGTGATGACAGGTAAAGGCCAAATGGCCCATCCAGTCTGCCCAGCCGCAGTAACCATTATCTGTTCCTCTCTCTAAGAGATCCCACGTGACTATCCCAAGCTTTCATGAAATCAGACACAGTGTCTGTCTCCATCACCTCTACCAGGAGACTGTTCCACCTATCCAAGTTTCCAAGTTTCCAAGTTTATTAATTTTTAATATCCCGACCATAAACCAAATATCTGGCCGGTTAACAATATAGTTTTAAAAATAAAGGGGGTAAGAGGGAAGGATGAATAAAATATTTAAGTGAAACATGAATGACAAAACAAGACAGACTTGACTGTGAGGGTAGTAAGGGAGGAGGGGAAAAAGTTACATTTAATAAGAAGAAAAGGGAAGAATGGGTAGGGGAAAAACGTGAAGGTAAGGGTATGTTGTAGTAATAATTGCTTGCAAGAGGAAAAAGAATAGAAATAAAAGAGAAGAGAGAGAGAGTGGATAGAAGAAAATCTAGGTTCGGTTATAAGCGTCATGAAATAAGAAAGTCTTTAGACAAGATTTAAATTTAACAAGTTGTTGTTCGTCGCGGAGGTATTGTGGCAAGGAGTTCCATAATGTAGGAGCAGTTACGGCAAAATTTGTTTTGCGAGTATAATAGAAATCTTTTAGAGGGGGGATGAAAAGAAGTTTTTGATCTGATGATCTTAGAGTGCGGGAGGAGCATTGAGGTATCAGAAGTTTGTCAAGGTATGAAGGTTGATGAGATTGTTTAATTTTAAAGCAGAGTAAAATGATTTTATAGGTGATACGGTGGGTGATAGGGAGCCAGTGAGCTTCTTTTAAGAGTGGAGTAACATGGTCAAATCGGCCTTTTTTATAAATAAGTTTTATTGCAGTATTTTGTAATAATTGAAGGCGACGTAATTCTTTTTGGGGAAGGCCATTGAGAAGGGAGTTACAATAATCTAGGTGGGAGATTACTAAAGAGTGAGTCAATATTGTAATAGAATCAGTGTCCAAGATAGAAAGTAGGGATCGAATAATGCGCATTTTGAAGAAGCAGACTTTAACGATTGAACTGATATGATCATGGTAAGTGAGATCTCTATCGATAATAACCCCTAAAAGTTTAATTTTACTTTCCATGGGAAGTGGAATAGATTTAATAGAGATAGTTCCTAATAGAGTTTCAGAAGTTTTAATTGGAAGAAGAAGACCACAGGATTTCTCGATGTTAAGAGAGAGCTTATGTGTATAGAGCCAATCATATATGTTATCCACCACCCTTTCAATAAAAAAGTATTTCCTTAGAATACTCCTGAACCTATCACCTCATCCTATGCCCTCTCATTCCAGAGCTTCCTTTCAAATGAAAGAGACTCGACTCATGTGCATTTATATCATGTAGGTATTTAAATGTCTTTATCATATCTCCCTGCTCCTGCCTTTCCTCCAAAGTATACATATTGAGATCTTTAAGTCTGTCCCCATACACATTATGGTAAAAACCACGTACCATTTTAGTAACCTTCCTCTGGACTGACTCCATACTTTTGATATCTTTTTGAAGGTGCGGCCTCCAGAATTGTACACAATATTCTAAATGAAGTCTAACCAAAGTCTTATACGGGGGCATCAATACCTCCTTTTTCCTACTGGTCATACCTCTTCCTATGCACACTAGCATCCTTCTAGCTTTTGCCGTCACCTTTTCAACCTGTTTGGCCACCTTAAGATCATCACATACAATCACACCCAAATCCCGCTCTTCTGTTGTGCATATACTGTAAGTTCTTCACCCCCTAAACTGTACCGTTCCCTTGGTTTTTTGCAGCCCAAATGCATGACTTTGCATTTTTTAGCATTAAGTTTTAACTGCCAACTGCCAATGCCAATGCCATGCACATAGCTCCAATTCTATATTGACATCTTGGGGCCAAGATTCTGTTATAGAGTACAAGCATATGACAGCATCAGTGGCATAGCAAGGGAAGGAAGTGTCCGGGGCAGTGGCACTCGGTATCACCACCCCATGCAGCCCATGCACTCTTCTCCACTATGCACCCACCATGCCCCTGCATACCTCTTCAAGTGTTCGCCGGCAGCAAGCAGCATCTCTTACCTGCTGCTCGCATCAGCCTCAGCTCTCTCGCTGAAGCCAGCGCAAACAGTAGGTAGAAGATGCTGCTGGCTACCAATGAAGATTTGAAGAGGTGAGTGGGTGGAGAGGAGAAAAGGTGGCAGCACCCAAACTAAGATGGCACTCAGACAGTCTGCACCCCACCCCCATCGGTACACGACTGATTAGCATCGGCACACCCATGTTTAAGCATGCCTTCTTATACCATATCAATGGCAAGCAGGAGACACGCTTATGACCCTCCCATGCTTTGACTATGTGTATGTCCCCCCTTAAAGGTAGATGCTATGGCACTTAGAAACTGCCTTATAGAATAATACCTAGTGCACATAAGTGCCTATTGGTGAATTAATTGTACCTTTGATGTGCTTAGATGTACAACTATATCTAAAAATCACAAAATCAAAAATAGAGAGTAATAGTTGTGTAGAGGGAGAGTTCTCAGTTTTCACAACTTACACCAGGTAACCTGATAGGCAACGGGATACCCCAAAAACTTAAAGGCTTCAGTATTTAATATTGAACGCTGAGCTATGTTGAATAGCAGTGGCCAAAATTAAATTAATTTTTGCACTTTACAATTTTCACCGATCGGCACGATGGGATGTTTATAGAACTGCCCTGATAGTATAATGCATTGTTACAGAAATAAGAGCAGTACTTCCACAAAACACAATAACAATCCACTATCAATTCCATGTATTTAATTTCCCCGTATATCAAATGCCCAATGTGTTTTAGTGTAATGCCTATGTCAGGGACCTCAAAAATACTTAGGTAATACATTTCATCTGGGCAACAGGGTAAAGGAAAATGAAAACTAAAAACTAAAAACAAATAAATAAATGTTAAATGAAAAACAACCCTCCTCCCCCCAAAAATCCAATAATAATAAAAATCATAAAAACAGGAGGAAGGCTGTCCCATCATATCATATAAATTATCATCACAGTCTGTCAGGATGACACACTTATCAAACACATAGGGCTAGATTCTATAAACGGTGCCTAACTCGGTAGATGCCTAGAAAAATGGCACCTACCATATTTCAACCAAAGTTAGGCACCGTTTATAGAATCATGCCTAGTGGTACCTAAATTGACTTAGGTGCTGGTAGGTGTCAATCTTAGGTACCGGTATATTAGGCCAGGATTTTCTTGGCCTAATATGCCAGTGTCTAAGGGAGATGCCTACTGGCACTTAACTACTCCACTCCTAACCACACCTACTTGTTGTATAGGCATCAGTAGGCAACTCAGAGTAGATGCCTACCACAAGGTTATAAGTCTTCAATACTTCATCCAACCTCCACAATATCTAACATCCCTCTCCACAAAATTACAAGTTGTTTCACATGCTCTCATATATTTCAAATCTGGCAAAATGTGGCCTCAGGTACACCTCCTCCACCCTTAGTAATGTTCAATAGAGGTAGGGATACCGGTGTTTTTATTCCTCATTGGCCCACATTCTTTTATTGCAAACTTTTTTTTAACTTTTTAACTTTTTTATCCACCATGATCTTTTTAGAAGTTTTTAAAGTTTCCTTGAGATTATTCTTTTTAAACATATTCAAATAAATTGTATACTTAGCTTAGTATACATCATGTAACCCAGTAGCATACTAAGCTAAGTATACAGTTTATTTGAATATGTTTAAATAGAATAATCTCAAGGAAACTTCTAAAAAGATTATGGTCTGAAAAAGTAGGCATGGTTAGGGGCAGAGAATATGTGGGGTTCTCGTTAGGAGTACGATGTAGTCGTCGGTAAATTAGACCAGTGAAAACTTGATCAAACAGAATGGCGCCTACCTTTTAGATGCCTAAGTCTGCTTAGGCACTGCTGGGCATGATTCTATAAACAGCATCAAGCGGCTGATTGACAACTGCTCCGAGGCCCTAAGTTTTTACTCTTGAGTCCTCTTCAGATTAACATCAGTGATCTACAAATAAAGGTGCAGGATCGACCCCTGAAATTAGAATCTGAGCTTAACAATTTGGGAATTGTGTTGAATAGTCATCTGACTTTTAAGACACAGTTGCATTGAGAAAGTTACTTGTCACTGTTTTGATAGGGAAAGTGCAATCTCTTGTTTTACCACAGATAAATTATTATAATGTATTATATGTACGTTGTACTCAGGGCATACAAAAGCAATTACAGACTATTCAAAATGTTGCTGCCTGATTAATCTTTTCAATGTCAAGATATGATTGATACATCTTTATGTAAAATTACATTAGCTACCTATAGAAGCTAGGGTTTTTGTTTTTTTAAAAATCTTTCAGGGAGAAATCCTGAATATATTTATTTAATTTTCTATACTGTTCTCCCAGAACGGTTTACATGAATTTATTCAGGTAGTCAAGCATTTTTCCCTGTCTGTCCTGGCAGGCTCAAAAGCTATCTAATTTACCTGGGGCAATGGGGAGATTTAGTGACTTGCCCAGGGTCACAAGGAGCAGCATGGGTTTGAACCTACAACAGAGTCTCTCAAACATTTTTTTAGCTCCGGCACACTAAATGAAGCAAGTGTTTTTCACGGCACACTAAATGGAGCAAATGATTTTGTGGCACATTACAATTGAAATTATAAAATTGCAAAACCAACAAAAAATTAAATTTGAGAGTTATTTAACTATGTATAGGTAATTGTAACAATGGTGAAACTAAAGTAGATAGAATAGAATAGCTAATCTATGCGATGGATGTGCTTGTTTTTTTAATGCAAATTAATTCAAAGCATGGCTCGATAGTTGACAAGCAAACACACATTTCATCATCCACTTTCTACAGTCATTCTCTTTTTATTTTTAATTTAATTTCTGTCAGAGCTGAAAATCCAAGTTCGCAAAGATAAGAAGATCCAAATGGTAACAAAGCCTTGATCGTTTTGTTGCTCAAGTTAGGATAACTACTGCATAAAAAATAAAAATAAAATTACATGCTGTTAGTCTTCAAGGACCAATCACGTCAAAGAATGATGCTTGTCTGGCTGGTTGTATCTGGCTGGTTGTATCACACAGATGTTCATAACATTGACAGATTCTTGCATACATGAAATAAATGTCATCTATTCTATTGTATACTTATGAAGGGAATTTTTAAAAATAAAGTAAAATTCTAGAATATCTCATAGCACACCCGGAATCTCTTTGGGGCACACCACTGTGCCTTGGCACACAGTGTGAGAGACACTGACCTACAACCTCAGGCTGCTGAGGCTGTAGCTTTAACCACTTTGACACACTAGGAAACCAAAAATGGTGGGTAATTATTTGAAACAAATGTTTCCAAGTCCCAAAAGGAAGGGTATAATAAAGAGCATTGCATTCAGCTACATTTCCCTATCTTGCAGCAAGATGGTGGAACATAATTCCTATCAAATTAATATGCATTTGTTCTTATATTACATTCCAGGAAGCTCTTAAAACCTTTTTCAAAAGTATGTGACTCAAGAATAACTTGTAATATATGAACTTAAGGACAATTTGTAACTATTGATTTTCTTTTATTGTTTTATAATTCCTGATTATAACAGTTTTATTATTGTAAGTCACATTGAACTCCTATTTGGGGGTATACTAATAATTAATAAGAATAAATGTAATGTAAATAAACAGTTGATGGTTGTGTTGCAGTTGTCCAGGTCTTGCAGAATCCAAGTAAGTGGAAGTGATGTTTTAGCCGTTGTGTTGAAGAAAGCCACAGCATGGTGGCTAAAATGTCAGTTCCACTTACTCTGCATGCATGCATGCAAAAACAAAGTGGAATTGTATTAATTAGAATGATGTGCACAAAGTATCCTTCAACTCATCTGGTGGTTCAAATGTTTTTATTCATCCGAAAACTCAAAAGTTCAATCAACGACTCAATGACTCGATGTACATGTTTCAGCTAAACCGGCCTGTCTCAGGAGTCTACAAATATATATATGAACACATAAATAGGTTAAAAAGTAAAATATAAATAAATAAATAAAAATAACCATATAATCAATGCATCAGATCACGGATAAAAACAAAACTATACAAAAAATTTTTAATGATAGAACAAACTTTGAATAATAATAACAGGAAAGAAAAAGCAAATAAAATAAAATTAGATCCTAAAAAAATGCAACATTAAGTCGTTGATTGAACTTTTGAGTTATCGGATGAATAAAGACATTTGAACCACCAGATGAGTTGAAAGATACTTTGTGCACATCATTCTGATTAATATAATTCCACTTTGTTTTTGCATATTTAAATTTGTGGTTTTGTTTCCCCTGTTTTATTCCTTCCCCCATTCACTGTTCCACTTACTCTAACATACAGTCACTAGACTTAGACAACTGCAATGATCATTATTTTCTCACTTCTTGTTTCCTTCCCCGATGCAATGAAAGTCACAGCAGATAACAGTTTTCCTGTTCCAAACTGACTCATTACTTACCTTGCATATTCTGCCATTTTAAAATAACTTTCATTTCAGCCACTTGGTAATATATTTTAAAACAATGAATAGCTAGTTTCCACTCTGTTTTGCGTAACATAGTAGATGATGGCAGATAAAGACCTGAATGGTCCATCTAGTCTGCCCAACCTGATTCAATTTAATTTTTTTTCTTCTTCTTCTTAGCTATTTCTGTGCAAGAATCCAAAGCTATGCCCGGTACTGTGCTTAGGTTCCATCTACTAAAGTCTCTGTCAAAGCTCACTCCAGCCCATCTAAACTATCCCAGCCATCGAAGCCCTCCCCAGCCCATCCTCAACCAAACTGCCATATATGGACACAGACCATGGAAGCCAACAATTCCAGATAAACTTAAATGTTTTTTTAAAGAAAGTTTTGCCCATCCATTCTAGTACCTCCACTGGGAGTGCATACAGTTAGTTAGGTGCCATCGACTTGTGCTCGAGTCCTAATAACTTGATGAATTACATATTAAAATAAAAATTGGATTTGTGCTAGTTTGGTAAGGTCCTTCAGCGTCATCCCCATGTTTTCAATGTGTCCAGCCATCTGATTACAGGTTGCCTTCTTTACCTGGTTCCTTTGATCTTCCCAATCATGATGTCCTTCTCCAATGATCTTTTTCTTCTGGCAATGTGACCATAATAAGACTTGAGGAGCACCAGTCTCAACCTATCCCACTCTTGATGTTTTTAGTTTAGCCCACCTCTCTAATCCCTGTCCATCTGTGTCAGCACCAGTTGAGCTCATATAATCTGGGATGTTCAGGTACTTAAGTAAAGAGAAGATTCTCCCCCCCCCCCTAACAAATGTAAAGTTTTCTTGTAGAGCTTCTACTCTCTCTTCCTGTAGATTAATGCTAAGGATCTCTGACTTTGACATATTGGCCTTGAAGCCTAAAAGCCTCTCATAAGCCTGTAATTCTTCCATTAGACTCCAAGGAGTCTCTTCCAGATCAGTGACTGTAATTAAAATGTTATCCTTGGATAATGATACTTATGGTTCTCTGACAGACCTCTCACACATCTGATAGACTCATTTTCTTTTACTCATTACAAAAGGGGCATCAAGGCAAGAGCAGCAGAGACAGTTGTCCTTTCTGTGTTGTATCCCTTCTAGTCACTGGATAAATCAGAAGCCCAGTCTAATTTTGTCTAAAACCTTGACTATAAAGGGCCAGTAGCTTATTTGTGTCCAAAAAGAGCACTATCATGGAGCAGCACTTCTGAACCCTCCATACCAGTTTGAGCACCTATCAAATTTTGTCAGATACGGTACTTGTTGCAATTATTATCTGTACCTTCGTTAAAAAATAATCGGGACAAGACGCTTGGAGATCTTTTCTGTCACAGCTCCACAGCTGTGGAATGCTCATCCCTCAGAACTAAGAGAAGAAAAACTCCTCGACTGTTTTAAAGGGAAACTGAAAAGTCATCTATTTAAAGACGCATTTTCGATATAACCTCGATGCTATTTAACGTCGCTATTCTTAAAGAAAGAATCTAGCCTCTCTCTACTAACCCTCCCTAACTGTTCTATCCTTCAGTGTTCTTCTTTTCTCAACGATTGTAGTTCTACCCTCATGTTTCAGTATGTCTGGTAAGTTTCCAAGTTTTCCAAGTTTATTATATAATTTGATTAATCGCCTATCACAATTTCTAGGTGATGTACAATTTCATAAATAATCAAATATGGGCAACAAATCTGACAAACAATAGTCATATCTGATGTTATGTTTATACATTTTTATCCCTGTATAATTTTATGTTTGTATTTCGCCTAGAAATCTTTGAATAGGCGATTATATCACATTTTAATAAAGCTTGGAAACTTGGAAAACTTGCTCATATGTAAACTCCAACTGATCCTAGTGTAGGACTAAGTCACCCATAATAGACAAACATTGGTTCCCAACCACCTTAGTCAAAATCTTGGTATTCAACCTCAGTAAGGATATAGGATGATATGATCCATACCTAGTGCTATCTTCCATACAATGCCTGACTCCTCTCTCTCCCCTTCCCTTCCATCCAGCACCTGACCTCTTATTTGTTTTAAAGATATTTTCCTGTAACCTCATTGAGTGTCCTCTAGGTTTTGTAATTTCTGAAAGAGTGAAAAATCAATTCACTTTTACACTAGGGGCTCCTTTTACAAAGGTTCATTAGCGGTTTTAGCGCGCATTTAGCACTCGCTAAAATGCCCTGTGCGCTAGCTGCTACCGCCTCCTTTTAAGCAGGCGGTAGTTTTTCAGGTAGTGCGCGCTAATCTTGTGCGTGTGCTAAAAACACTAGTGCACCTTCGTAAAAGGAGCCCCAGGTCTATGACTGGTGTGGGTGCATAAATTGAAGGTATGTTGCCCAGATATTGCTATAAAACACATCTCATCACCTGACATCAAGGAGTGCAGAAGGAGGCACCCAGTTATAGAATTGCCCCCATAGTTGTATTATTAAAAGAGGGTTCCTGATATTTAATGGACCACCTGGTTATACTGCAAAGGGTTTGTAGTTATATGATCCTTTAATTTCATATTATATATAAAATCTCTCCAATATTCAGCCACTGGTGGGCAGCACTAGTAATGTCCGCTACCAGCATTGAACTTGAATGTTCAGTGCTGAGCCTTATCCAATTGCTGGTATTGAATATCTGAATTTTTATAAGCTAGCTAGCGCATGCCCAGTTAACTCGATAGAGCTAGCCATCCATCATTAGCACATAAAGATAGGACTGCCATTTATGCAGTCTTATTTATGAGCTAACACTGGCCAGTTAGCTCTGAATATCAGGAACTAACCAAACTCTATTCTTAAAATACCCTCGGAACACCCCTGCCGTAGCCTACATGTACTTCAGCGCTAACCGGTCATTTTCAGTGACGATAACTGATTATGTTGTGGTTAAGATTGAAGGATAAGCGATGAAAAGCAAGTTAACTGATTGGCGGCCATTCTCACCCAACTAACTAACTGGGTCAATTAAAAATTAAGGCCCTTTTTTACTAAGCCGCGGTAGAGGTTTCTACCGTGGCCTGGGGTGCTAAATGCTCCGACGCTGCTTCGACACTCATAGGAATTCTATGAGCATCGGAGCATTTGGCGCTCTGGGCTGCGGTAGAAACCTCTACCAAGGCTTAGTAAAAGGTGGGGGTGCAAAACTGTTAAAGCTATTGGACTGCTTTTTTCTTTTCATTATAAGAAAGCTACCTGAAACCTATGCCAAGAAAGCTACCTGAAACCTAAATCATCCTACCGAAACCGACTATCTACCAACGTATGGAAACAGACTACTTGCTATGTAATGTAATGTAACCTGATTTATCTTCCAATGTTATTAAGTCTATACCCTCATTCTGCTATTAAGTCTATACCCTCAATCTGTATTCTCCAATGTCATGTACCCTCCTGGAAATGTCCAGTTCTCTTCTTATGTAATCCACTTTGAACCGCAAGGTACAAGCGGAATAAAAATCACTAATGTAATGTAATGTAATATAGATTCAATAAAAGTCATGGCTTTTGATATTTTATTTTGCTTAAATCTTCCTGATTGCTGTGAGCTTAATAACAATAATATGTGTCAACTGACTGATGTTCTGAAAACAAATAATTAAAGCATTCCAAATATTTGCTTTCTGTTTTCTAGGTAGATGTACTATTACAAACTCTTGTAAATTTTGGCAAAGAGCACACTCAGGATGCCACAGTAAAAGCTATAAAAGAATTTAGCAACCCTGAATTTATATGCAGAAAATCCAGAGCAGCTGCAGGACTCTATGCTTAGATTACTAATACTTGGACCCTTCTAAAAAGTATTAGGTTTGGGCTTAACTCACTATAACACAGAATTTTAATGCATGGCAGGCCATAAGAAAATAATAGCCATACTGGGTCCATCTACCACAGTGTCCTGTTTCCACAGTACCTGGCAAAAACCCAAATAGTAGCAACATTCCAAGCTACTGATCCCAGGGCAAACAGTGGCTTCCTCCTTGTTTGTCTCGATAACAGACTACTGTATAGACTTTTACTCCAGGAACTTGTCCAAACCTTTTTAAACCCAGCTATGCAAATTGCTGTTACCACATCCTCGGGCAATGAGTTCCATTGCTTAACTATTCTTTGAGTGAAAAAATATAATTTCCTCTTATTTGTTTTAAAGGTATTTCTATGTAACTTCATGGAGTGTCCACTAGTCTTCACAATGTATCAATTCACTTTTACCCATCCCACTCCACTCAGGATTTTGCAGACCTCAATCATATCTACCCTCACCATCTCTTTTCCAAGCTAAAGAACCCCAACCTCTTTAGCCTTTCCTTATAGGAGTTCCAACCACATTATCATTTGTTCACTCTTCTTTAAACCTTCTCTAATTCTGCTATATCTTTTTTGAGATATGGCAACCAGAACTGAATGCAGTACTAAAGGTGAGTTCGTACCATGGAGCAAAATAGAGACATTATAATATTCTTGGGCCTATTTACCATTCCTTTCCTATTAATTCCTAGCATCTTGTTTGCTTTTTTGGATTACTGTATAACTGGATAAGACTGTTCAAAATATATATCTGGCTTATAAAGTAAGTAAAGTGTTCACATACACTCAGAATTGTGAAATTTGACCAAGAGCGTTAGCTCCTATAGCCAAACCCACCGCCCCATTACTGTGTATGACTTATTTTGAAAAAGAGCTTGAAAAGAACATACTGTTCAAATGCTCAACTAATTTTCAATGGCAAAAGAGAGAAAGAAGTTCCCACTTAGCTTTCAACTGTGTCAGCAGCCCTTTAAGCTACGACAACACACACCCTCTACTATATTCAGTGCGACTTAGTCTGCTTTTTTGGATTGTCACAGTGTCACCCCTGTGCCTGTGAAGGAAGTACTGCAGCACCAGCAGAATCCTTTACCCACCAGTTCTAAAACTCTATTCAAAGCTTGTTCTAATCTCCCTAAACAGCAAACCATATGGAAAAGGCAGGAACTACCAGTCCCAGCATGCCCCAGGTTGGAACAAGGCAAACCACAGCTGGAATGGGTAGCCCAATCAGCTCAGATGCAAGGAGTTGTAATCAGCCCAAACCAACCCTGAGAGTAGATAGCTTGAGCCAGGGGAGCTCAAGTGATTGGAGTCCCAGGGAACTGAAAAGGGAGTGGTTAGTAGGAAGCGGGAAACTCATCCTAGCTCCCAACTACAGACTGAATGGTTCTGAAGGAAGTCTACTCCAGCCCAGGGCTGGAAAGCAGCAAGCAGTCACCTCACCCAATGCTCAGGTACAGTTCTATAATTTTGATCCTACTGTTTGTTATGAGGATGTTATAATGAAGCCTGAAGTTGTAGAAGCCCCAGAAACTTACATAATGGAGTTTGCAGGGTGTGGGGAGGGGTTGACCTAGGAGGCATGGAGGTCAGCTAAATATTGCTATTGTTGGAACAGATCTTGCTGAAAAGAGAAATAAGTTTTGATGAGGTTTTTTCTCTGCTGAAATTGTTTATTAGAGCTGATTAAGAGCCAGCTATTGTTTTAGTTTTGAACTAGGTGCATTTTTTTCTTCTGTTTTGAAATCTACGGCTTAGGGAGAGTTGGAGGGTTTTTTTTCCGTTCCCCCCCCCCCCCCCCAAGGACTGCTAATTGGACACTGAGGCACAGCAGCTGAGTTACAAGCCATTTATGTTTTGTTTTCTATTGCTCATGCTTTACCTGGTTTTCATATTTTGGGATAAAGCCAGAAGCAGCAGAAAGAATGAATGTATTGAATTTTGTATGATATGTTTTGTGCACCATTTATTGAAAGTTTATGAAACTGTAATAAGTGCTGAACTGTGTAAACCAATAAAGCACATTTTCTTTTTCAACCTTAAACACCTGCCTTACTGCTCGGCCAAGGCCCATGTGCTCCAGGTTAGGCTCAGCTAGGGCTACACCTGGTCACAGGATGCCAACAGTTTCAGGGTATTGTCCACAATGACACCTACATCTCTTTCTTGGGTGCTGACAACTAAGATGGAAACTAGCATCTGGTAACTATGATTTGGATTATTCTTCCCATGTGCATCACTTTGCATTTGTCCACATTAAATTTCATCTGCCATTTGGATGTCTAATCTTCCAATTTCCAAAAGTCTTTCTGCAATTTTTCACAGTCCACATGTGTTTTAACAACTTTGCATGCAGTTTTACTGAATAAGAGAGATCTGTGCCTAATTTAGGCATACAAATTTATACTAAGTTTCAATTGGTGTAAATCCTTGTGCCCAAAACCGAGTGCAGATCCTGTCACCAAACGCTATTCTATAAACAGCACCCAACTCTGAGCACTATTTATAGAATAGCACGTAGCACTCATTTTTATTGGAGCCCAAATTGGGCACCATTTACACAGTGAAGTGTTTAATCCCCTTTGGTAGAAGGGCCCCATTGACATATCATGGGAGTGGTGATTTTTAGATTATATTTGTGGTTTATTCCAATATTATCATAACTGTGAAGAGCTGTGTCATCACCATTGTTTCATTTTAGGAGTTTATTTACTAAAGTGCAAAAATCCATGTTAAGCATCTGCTTTGTGTAATGTGCATAAAACAGCCTTCATTCAATTAATGATAATGCTTGTCTTGTTATTATTAATGCATTAAAATGGCCTTAGCATTAGGAGATTAAATTATAACTTATGGTGGAATTCTTTATGCCATATTTATAAAATGGAAAGGTTTATTGCATTACAACAGGGATACTTTAAGAAGTTTCAGGATGTGTGGAAACCATTAACAAAGTATTGTAAAGATTAATTTGAAATTGTTTCCCTTATACTTATTGATTTAAGGTGTAGGGAGGGGGGAATTTTATTATTACATGTTTTATATAATAATGGAATATAAGGGTGGGTGGGATGGGAAAGGGGAAGGGATATGTTTTTATGTAATATATCAATGATTGTTTCTAAGTGATGTAGTTAATGTTAATCTGAATGAATATATTTAACACTTAATGTAATTTTGAAAATGAATAAAGAATATTAAAAAAAAAAAATGGCCTTAGCATAAAAAAAATTGTGTACTGTCTTAAAGCAGCATATTAATATTAAAAATAGATAACCTCAACTTGAGGTCAACAACATGAGTACAGCAAAAAGCTATCTACACCCGAAGAGAGGTAGTTTACAGTTCTGTATGAATCACTGGCAGGCTCTTAAATGAGCCAGCCAATGGTCCCACTTCAATTTTCCCTCTCTCTGGGTGAAAAGAAAAGGTTTGCAGCTGCCCAATGAACCCTGGGTGGTGTGCCTCCTCTGAAAGTAGATGATGGGGGCTTCAAATTCTCATGTACTCCTCCCCCCAGATCCTTCCATAGGCCAGATGAGAGGGCTCAATGATCCTTTCCTTCCTAGGCTCCACAGATTTTCCTCCAATCCATGCCTACTCCACAGCTGACTGCAAAAGGGTGTTAGGAACATTTCCTGCTACACTAAATCCAAATGCAATATGTAATGACAATAGTCAACCTATGTTTTGTTTTGCCTGTACTTGAGAAGGGGTTGACAGGCCTTGAAGCCCCTCTATTTGCTCTTGGGAGAAGTTGTAAGGAGTTCAAGAGGCCTGACCCACCATCCCTGGAGGAGGGGCTTTGAGATGCATGATAGCATCCAACCATGTTGTATTTTGTATATTTTACATACACTTCAGTATACCACAGATTCTACGTCAATAGAGTAGTTAGAATGACGATGATTCAGTTATTCATTTGTATATGATAGATATAGAAAAGGAAATTCACTATTGGGTGTGGTGCAATGTGTATGATTAAATGCTCTGTTCTTGCTCGTATGTCAATCTATTAATGTACTGTTAATTCAAATGTTGCTATGATGTATTTTATTGCTATTAGAACATTTATCACAGGTGCATGTGGAACTTAGACAAAGGTGTGTGTTCTCATTAATGATGAGGGGTCTATTTATCTTGCCAGAGCATAATTAATGTTAGTTACAATGCGTAATTTTTCACTGTTTGTCATTACGCATATTTAACGTCTCTTATATCCTTTATGAATCTGCTCTCATATCACATGGATACTTCAAAAAGATCTATGTAAGCATTTAACTCAATATCCGTCCAATTTTTATCATACTAAAGAAATATATTGACCTGAACAGCCCAAACTGGCTAATGTTATTTGCTTTAGAGATAACGATTTTTCATACAGTCTGATTCATTAAGGATTTTCTCTGCCTGTGTCTTCGGGGAAGACCTTGGTGCATCAGGCCTTTGTAGATGGTTAAGGTTCTGTTGCAAAAAAGGGAAATATGTACATATTTTTTGTCAAAGTTGACAGTTATGAGTTATCTAAATTACTGTTCTTTGCATGGAAGTCGCAGAACAAAATAACCTGGCCAAAGGCCTCTTTTAGTATCCCTATCTCCTCAGGGCCTGGATGCTCACGGACCTACTATAGGTTGACCTGAAAAGCCAGTGTGGCTCCTTTCTCCACAGCTTGGCAATCAGGACAGTCTCCCTTCTTGTCCAGCTCTTGTAATGGCCTTCTTTTTATAGAAGCCTTACATTTATAAATGGGCTAAAAATTAGACTAAAGATTGAATCAGTGGCAAGGCTGTTTGAGTCCAAAGCAAAGTGGAAGAAAACAATCCAGTCTAAGGATGACACAGGAGTTAAAATCAAAAAATATAAAAACAATGTATTAAAAAAATATATATATATATTTTTTTTTTTAGTTCAAAAAGTTTTATTAAAGGTGTATAGCAATGACAATACAATATCATCATCATATACACATAAAAATATATTTTAAAAATCCAATAGTAGAATAGTAGGTCATAACAAGTGAAATATATAACAGGACCTGACACAGTCTGTGTTTCGGCAGTGATGTCATCCTCAGGAGTCCCTATATTGCTTGGACCAGTAAAATGAATGAGCAATATAGCAAGACTAAAACCATATATCATCTACTGTAATAATAGACTCGTAGCGCAGAGATGATATACGGACTCCTGAAGAAGGCACCAAAATAATTTTTATTATTAAAGCCACATAGAGAATGATCCCAAGTGTATCTGTATCCAGGCTTCAAAACAAATTGTTCACAATGCCCAACATGTTTTGGCAACACAGCACACTTTGGCAGGGGCAACATTCAAACAATTGAATAGGCAAACATTAACCCCCTCTTGGACACAGTAGCATTTAGCACGCGCTTCAGTAGTTGGAGCCTAGGAACAGTACTGGGCAGAGCTTTAGATTCTTGCCCAGAAATAGCTAAGGAGAAGAAGAAAAAAAAAAAAACCCCAACAAACTTTTAGATTGAATCAGGTTGGGCAGACTAGATGGACCATTTGGGTCTTTATCTGCTGTCATATACTATGTTACTATATGCTAATCATTAGCGTGCACTAAATCGGTTAGCACGCCTTAGTAAAAGGACTCCTAAATAATTTAAATAAAACAACAGGGGTGACAAAAAAAGAAAAAAAAAAATGGAGAAACAAAGGGCTGGATTCTATAAATGGCGCTACTGTCAGCGGCCACCTAAAAAATGGCTGTAAATCGTACAACAGCACTGTTTCTAGAATCGCGTCTTCGTGAAAGGTAGTCGCCAAAAATTTAGGCCAGGGTTTTAAAGGCCTACATTTCCAGTGCCTACCTTTCATGAGAATCGCAGCTACAGAGGTGCTTTACGATGCCTAATGCCACTTCCAGTGTTAGTCATGCCTACAGTGGTGTTAGGCATCCTAAAACGTCTCTGTAGATGGGAGAACAGCAGCCATTTTGGGCAACTCCATTTAAAAAAAAATTAGTTTTTGGATCATTTGTTATTTTATTGTCCATTGATACTCAATTTTTGGAAATCGATTTGGGGGAAAATTAATATGGTACTCGGTGTCTCTTTACCATTGTCTTATGACATGGTTCTATTTGGGACATTGTTGAAATCTAAGAGTCCAATCGATACACATAAAAGTAGACTTCTGATTATGACGGGGGTGGCCATGCAATTGATAACCAGAAACTGGAAGAACTGAGACAGATTAAATTTTTCTTTTTGGTGGGAAACACTTTCAGCCTCTTTTACAAAGCCACACTAGCAGCTGCTCTGCGCTAATGGCCTCGAAGCCCATAGAGATTTAAAGAGCTACGGGGCTGTAGCCGCGCAGCAGCCACTAGCGCAGCTTTGTAAAAGAGGCCGTATGTTTGTATTATAGGTATGAAAGAATGAATGCAGAACAATTGGGAAATAATAAAAGTTTTAAAGAAATATGAGGGTCCATTGGAGGATTTGTTAAACAGAAGATTGATTGAATTGATTAAACCCTTAATTCTTAAATGATTTCTACACACATCCAGATAGGGATGGGGGGAAGGTGGGGGGGAGTAGGGTAATTTGTTTTAAGATTTGTTTGAATATAAGTACTGTTCTATGTTATATCTGAATGTATATTTGTTTGCACTTTGTATAAGTTTTAAAAATTAAAGATTTAAAAAAAAAAAGGTTTTTAATTGGTTTTAAATGACACAGTGAATTACCATGGCATTTATCACCAATTAAGGGCTCCTTTTACTAAACGATGGTAGAGGTTTCTACCATGGGCTGGTGAGTTAAATGCTCATAGGAATTCTATGAGCATTGGAGCATGTAACTCGCTGGCCCATGGTAGAAACCTCTACCGCCATTTAGTAAAACCCAATGTAAAACAATTAGGTTATGCTGTGGTAGGTCACCCACAGCCACCTAACTTAAAGCGCCGTTACTAGAATTAGGGCCTGTTCTTTTGAACATTTTTATAAGCAATATTGTCAGACAGAATTTGCCTTTTTGTGGATGATACCAAAATCTGCACTAGAGTAGACGGCCCAGATGGTATGAATAACATGAAGAAAGACCTAGCAAAGCTCGAAGAGTGGTCTGAAATTTGGCAGCTAAAATTTAATGCTACGAAATGTATGGTCATGCATTTGGGCTGGAGAAACCCAAAGGAATGGTAGGTCGTCAAATTATTCTTTATTTTATTTTATATTCTGGTTATGTGCTCCTACCATATGTGTTCTTCCTAAATGTTTCTTTTTCTTTCCTTAAAGATTGTAGTTCATCCCCCTTGCCTTTTGTACCAGTTTGTATTAGAACGTAAATAATTTGTTTACAATGTCTTGTTTTGTCCTCCCCATTTTTTTTATTTTTATATTTTTAAAAAAATTGTTATACGCATTGAAGTATATGATATTGCGTAGATAACAAATCTTAATAAACCTGAAACTTGAAATCTTAATAAACTTGAAACTTGAGTTTAGGGGGTGAAGAACTTATGTGCACAAAAGAAGAGCGGGACTTGGGTGTGATTGTATATGATGATCTTAAGGTGGCCATACAGGTTGAAAAGATGACGGTGAAAGCTAGAAGGATGCTACAGTGCATAGGAAGAAGTATGGCCAGTAGGATAAAGGAGGTATTGATGCCCCTGTATAAGACTCTGGTGAGACCTCATTTAAAATATTGTACACAATTCAGGAGAAAGCACCTTCAAAAAGATATAAACAGGATGGAGTTGGTCCAGAGGAAGGCTATTAAAATGACGTGTGGTCTTCATCCTAAGGCGTATGGGGACAGACTTAAAGATCTCAATATGTATTCTTTGGAGGAAAGGCAGGCGAGGGGAGATATGATAGAGACGTTTAAATACCTATGTGGCGCAAATATGCATGAGTCGAGTGTCTTTCATTTGAAAGGAAGCTCTGGAATGAGAGGGCATAGAATTAAGTTAAGAGGTGATAGACTCAGGAGTAATCTAAGGAAATAGTTTTCTACAGAAAGGGTGGTAGATGTGTGGAACAGTGTCCCGGAAGAAGTGGTGGAGGCAGAGACTGTCTGAATTAAAGAAAGCCTGGGATAGGCACGTGGGAGAGACTAAGAGATAATGGTTACTGTGGATGGGCAGACTAGATGGATCATTTGGCCTTTATCTGCCATCATGTTTAGGCGCCATTACTGAACCTGGCCTTTAGTTCAAGCAACTACAGCTTGTCAGAAAGCCTTTTTTCAGTTCAAAGGGATGATTTCCTAAGACTTGAGGGAGAATTAGCACAGTAATGTATGATGTGTAAAAGTGCATGAAGTATTAATTAGATTAATTTATATGTAATGACTTTTCCACGGACTATTAGTTACTATTTCTAACAATATGCAAGTGTATACCCTATATGATAGTTATATCATCCATGAAAGAAATGAAATTAATTTAAAAATTTGCATTTTGCTAGAGTTACAGGAAAAGAAAACCCTAAATGATGGGCAGTTGTAGAATGTGCGCAGTTCACATTCTTCGGGCCTTATTTTAGAAGTATTTCCAAGTGTAAATAGCAGCTTTTACATTTGTAGATTGGTTACACATGCAGTTATTTTAGAATACTGATATTTACATACTGTATACAGACTCACAGAGGAGGAAGTGCCTCACTAAGCTAGTCCACCAAAAAAACCAAAAAAGTGGTGTCGCAAAAAAGATACATAGTAACATGGTAGATGATGGCAGATAAAGACCCGAATGGTCCATCTAGTCTGCCCAACCTGATTCAATCTAAAAATTTGTTGGGGGGTTTTGTTTTGTGGTTTGTTTGTTTTTTCTTCTTCTCCTTAGCTATTTCAGGGCAAGAATCTAAAGCTCTGCCCGGTACTGTTAAATTCCACCTACTGAAGTACTCCAGTCCATCTACATCCTCCCAGCCATTGAAGCCCTCCCCAGCCCCTCCTCTCCCAAATGGCCATATACAGACACAGACCGTGCAAGTCTGCCCAGTACTGACCTTAGTTCTTCAATATTTACTATTATTTTCTGATTCTAGACCAGGGCTGCCCAAGTCCGGTCCTCGAGATCTACTGGTAGGCCAGGTTTTCAGGATATCCACAATGAATAATGAATATGCATGAGAGAGATTTGCCTGCACTGCCTTCTTGGTATGCAAATCTCTCTCTCATGCATATTCATTGTGGATATCCTGAAAACCTGGCATGCCAGTAGATCTCGAGGACCGGACTTGGGCAGCCCTGTTCTAGAACAATCTTCACAGCAGCACACTTATTTTGGAAGGTAACCTCATATTTCTGTCACATAAACATAGGAGTCTGTACTCTAGATGAACATTCTCTGGTCACGAACTGTTGCAGAAGGATGTCAATCACATCTTTCAGCTCCTCGTCCTTCACTAATGGCGTATAGTGCTCTCTCCAGTTTTTCCTTGTGAAGCAAACTGAGAAAGTGTGTTCTGATCTGCTCTGTTCAGTTTTTATTATTGTTGGGTGTTTTTTTTTTTAATCTGTTTCAGGATGATTTGGTCTCTAGGGGTTCCCACTTTGGGACAGCTCTGCCTGGGAGAGGACTTAGATTCTGCATGAGTGATCTGCTGCTTGTAGGGCAACCCCCAGGTGTACCTTTTGAGCCAGCTTATTTGGTGCAGTTTGGAAGCACCGTTTCCCTGGGAGCTAGCTCATCTTTGGGCTTCAAGGATCTGGCTGCGATTTTCACTCCCTCCCCCCCTGTTGCTGCATGAGAATCTGTGGGGATTGAGGTCTCAGTTGGGTCTGGTCTGACAGCCCGAAGATCTCCAGTTTTGGACCCATTCTGGAAAGGATTTGAGGCAGAAAATCTTCTCCTATCAGTCAGACTACAGGAAAGTTGAGAAGGCAGGCACCAGCACAGCGAGTACAGCCCATTATTCCCTATGGGGAAAATCAGGGGAGATTCAAAAATTAGATTTTTGAAGGTTTATGGGGACAGAGTTAAGGTCCCCCACCTCCAAAATCCCTTTCCCTGATCTTTTAAACTTCAAGGGGAGCCCACCATGAGCTGTTTTTGGTGCAATTTCACTGGCGGTGGCCATCATAGATTTTAAATGATCTTTTTTTCTAAAGCCTCCATCTACCTCAGAACCCCTCAATTTGGCTCAAAATCTATTGGGATGGACTCCTCAGGCTATTCTACCCCATATCATGTCAGTTTTGTGCTGGATGGTCAGCTGAGGAGCGTCTGTGTACTGCATGCCACTGGGTACATAAGGGTGGGGTGGGAACTTCAGGCTTAGTCTCCTCTGAGTCCTCTAGGATTTGGGAACCATTAGGGGTCTGGGTGGCAGTGAAGACCCTCCCAGAGCCCCAAAAAAGTTAGTTCATGAAGTGCAAGTGCATAGAAGCAACGGAGCCCAAGAGAAGTTAGTATGAGCTCCTGCAGGGGTCCATAGGGCCACCTGTTCAGGGGTTTACCCAGGATTTTGTTAATCTTCTGTAGAAAGCCTATTTGACAGGGTCAGGGCACTCTGCGTTGCCTACGAGCACACTGGCCTTGGACCAGGGAGAAATTCTGTCCCGGGAGACCTCCCCACCACTAAGGAACACAACAAAACCTGAGTAACCAGACAAACCAGGACTGGGAGGATTGGAGATCGGATTCCATGTCTATACTGTCCCAGAGCACAGTTTCTTGCCTAGATGATTCAGGTTCCCTTTCATGGACTGGAGGTCAGAGGGCAATAGTTCCACTTGATCAGGGAGATGATCCCTTAATGCAGCAGCTTTTTAAGTCAGCTACCCTGCCTCACATTATTACACAACCTTATATATCCAGGCATTAGTGCTGAAACACGGTCCATGTCGGGTCATAGAAACATCGAAACATGATGGCAAATAAAGGCCAAATGGCTCATCCAGTCTAACCATACTTAAACACGTGATCTATACTCTGGATACATTTTTAATCATTAATTTTGCATATACAGTATTATGACTTTATATATACAGCGGCTGACAGAAATGGGAAGAGTTACTCCTTAATTTAGTTCCCCCAACCTTGAAAAAGACGAACGAAATGCGTCGGGAAGGGGAACCGATAATGAACATAAGATAAGTCCCTTTGATTCTTAAAAGTTATTTATAATAAGTAAAGCAAAGTAAAAAAGTTTTTAAAAAATATAAATAAGATGTTACAACAATTATGAGGAGATTAATGAAGAGTACCACTACTGCCAACTTCGTAAGAATTGGTGGATTCTGAACTCCCATAAAACTATTGTTGGAGTGTTTGAATATTGGTTGGCTTAAATGTAGGCCAGCATTTTGCAGGCCTCTTGTCTCCCGTTTACGGAGACACACACTGATGCTTAAGCCCGCCCAAGTCCACTTTGGGCAAAAGCCCGCCCACGCCCTGCTTGTGGCATACTTAAGAGTATCTGTGCGTCTCTGTAGATGCATCGCAGATGACTTCCTTGCAGGTGATCTTCCTCAGCAGCATTTTTTTCCTAAAACATCCCGATTGGCTGCCAGATGGCAGTAGGGTGGCTACCACCGCCTTAAATCGGGATGCACAGTTCGAGAATCAGCCCTTTGCTGTTTAGCACTATCTTGCTATTCACCAAGCCTAAGCTACATGGGTGAATTAACTGTTTAGAGGCTGAATATCATCACCAAATGGATAATTTTTGCTGCTGATTTTTCTCCTCTACAGCCAACCCACAGTATCAGGCTGACCAGTGAGTGATATGGGCCAATACTCTGTGCAAATGTTGAAAGTCTTTGGACCGGAGAATAATGCACCGGCCACCATATAAAGTAACTCCCTTTGAATGTCACCCTGTTTTAATTTATTCAGAGCAGCTGCTCTCTGAAGTTAGTACTGCAAGCAAAACACTTTTTTCACATTATTTGAAAAAGTAATCCACACCTTTAGGCTTTTTTTTTTCCAGTTGTATTTTCTTTTCTTTCTAATTATGCATTACATTAATGTTTGGGAATGTTACCATTGTTTCTCTGCTACTATGTCAAGCTACACCTGTTGTACACTACCTCACACTGCAGATCATTTTAATCCAGTCTGTGCGAGAGCCTGCTGCATACTGTATATGAAATACGCACGATTAAGCTTAAGTTCAGATGCAGAGTTTTGTCAGTAAATCTCCAAGGCAGTCTATAGGCCTCCACAGCTGTACAAAGCAGGCAAGGTGAATTTTATGCAAACATGTAGTTTTGGGTGTCTATCAAAAGCTGACATGGAGAAACACTCCTTTTTGTTTCCAGACAGACTGATTGCATGCTCACAACTACAATTTTCACACAGTTGTATTCAAGGAAATAGTAATAGCCATTATTTGGCTACAACACAGGGGTGGTACAACTTGACTGAAGTGCCAAGTGACACACACTTGCCAGATGTCCCTTACAAACACAATGCAATTGTTCTCTATTGACCAGCTTTTATTGTGGTGGCTGTTGGCTTCTCAACCGTATTCCTTGGTAGAGCAATGTTTATGTTTATTAAAACTCTTGCTATACCACTTAAACTACAAATAAGAACAACGCGGTTTTATATTTTGAGATCTGTCCGATTTACTCTATTTCCCAGGTGTAGTGTAAAATGCCTGGATCACTTGTTTTAGGAAAGCATTCTATACAACAAATAAAATTGTCTAAAATAATAAAACTCAGAAATTTTATATTAAAGATCAGATAAATATGCAATAGGGAGCAGATGATGAAATGAGCTGAAATAAAAGTAAGTTAGTTTTTTTTTAAAAACAGTGAATTCATTTTAATTTACAGAAAAGATAAAACATTTAAGATAATAATTCAGAAATCCAGTAAAGACCATTGCTACAAGTAATTTTTATTTCCTCATGCCTCTAGAGAGGTATTGGAAGGGTAACAATGAAATCCTTGACTTCATTTTCAGAGTAAAGTAAGTGTGATTGCCAAGCTTGTCCATTTAAAAATACAGAGATAAAAAAAATAGGAACCCTTTTGCCAAACAGCAGTAAAAAGTAACTTTAGCGCACGCTTCTACGGGCCATTCACAGGCACTAAGACCATTGGTTGCCTGTACAATAACGTTTTATTTTTAAGACAATAGTGTTCGTGTTCAAGGTCATTCAACAAAGGGATCCCATGTTATTTGTCACAGGCTAAGCCACTTTATAGGCCACTCACAGCATTGCGAAATGAGGGGGCAGTACAATTGTCGCTGATAGGTTTCTCAGCAGCGGATATCTCTCTTTCATGGGAGTTGACTGGACCTCTAAGAGCTCTTGTAGATTTTCAGAAGTTTAAAAAACTTCTGAAAACTACATTATTTGTAGAAGCATTTCAATAAATGGGGTTTATTTTTCACCCCCCCTCCGGAATATGAATGTTTCTGTATTGATACGCTGTCGAGTGCTGTAAAATATGGCTGATATGAAGGACCTGTTGTTGTTTGTATAATATGTGCTGTATGTTTCTTATTTTATATGATTGTTTGGGTTTTTTTGTAAAATGGCCTAGTTATAGGAGGTTAAAAAATCTTTTAAATAATTTTTTACTGCAGGGGTAAAAGGCTAATTTTCTAAAATGTTATGTATTAATGGCCATTAGCACATGGTCATAAAAACAGATTAGTGCATGAGTCCTTACCATCATCCATTATGTAGGTGGTAAAGGTTCCTGCGATATGCATATGCTAATCAGTTAGCACACAGCAATGTAGCTGCGCTAATCAATTAGTGCAGAACACACCCACTCTCTGCCCCCAGACATGCCCCACTGTAAAGTAAAATTTTATTTTATTAGCATGTGAGTGGTGTGCTCACATCTCGGAATTACCATGGGAAACCTCAGCACACCACATTAGGGTTAGCCAGAAAATCCTGAAGTTGGAAAAACTGTGAAATTGGAGTTTTCCCCATGAATTTGATTGTACTTAATCAGAAAATAATTTAAAAAAAATTTTTAAAGCCCTTCCTGGGGTCCATTGAAGCCACTGATTACATAAAGCTCTGTTTTTTTAATTACAATTTGTTATTAATTTTGCTTAATGGAGCAATGATACATTGTAAAAAAGACAGTTTATGTCAGGGATGTCAGTCCCTCCTCGAGGGCCGCAATCCAGTCGGGTTTTCAGGATTTCCCCAGTGAATATGCATGAGATCTATTAGCATACAATGAAAGCAGTGAAAGCAAATAGATCTCATGCATATTCACTGGGGAAATCCTGAAAACCCGACTGGATTGCGGCCCTCGAGGAGGGGCTTTGACATCCCTGGTTTATGTCAAGTCTCTTTTATTCAAAAAGAACAATAAATCACTACAGAAATAACACTACAGTTTCCAAGTGGGGGTCAGATTTACAAAAGAATAGGAAAACATTCTCCTATCATTAAATTTATTTATTTATTTATTTATTCGATTTTTAGCCCGTCCTCCCAAAAGAGCCCAGAACGGGTTACAATGAATATATTGGTGCATTAAAATTATAAGTAAGATAGGTACTTAGAAATATAAAGACATTATTATGCAAAACTAGCAGTATTTTATTAAATGAACCTTCAATAATGCACTTTATTGTGGAAAATAACAGAAATTTAACGTACTTCGCTAATAGCTAAACATGTACACTTTGGTGTAGTCATCTAGCAATGGCGTTCCAAACACTCATTTGTAAGGCTCAAAAACCCAATAAGGAAGAATATCTAAGGGCTCCTTTTACTAAGGTGCGTTAGGGCCTTAACACGCGGAATAGCGTGTGCTAAATTGCCACGTGCGCTAGACCTTAACACCAGCATTGAGCTGGCGTTATTCTAGAAGCGTACCATGCAGTGTTGCACGCGGTAATTTCGTGCGTGCACTAAAAATGCTAGCGCACCTTACTAAAAGGAGCTCTATATGTATAGCTGATAAAAGGATTCTTCCAGTGGTTCTGGTGGGCATCTCTATGCCAAAGTGCCATTTTCCATTTTGGATTCAGCTTAACTTTCTGTGTCCCTATGCTTCCCTCTACAACTCTGAGAAGTTTCAGTGCTACTGCTCCCGAGGAAGGAGCTCTGTAGAGCCTTTAAAATAGCAGAATGTTATTTGTTACAACATTCCCACTATTGCGTTGTGAGATAAGTACCTTTTTCTATACACTTCTCCTTCCATATTCGCTGTGATAGGGGATTAACAGAACCACAAATACAGAAAAACCACAAATAACTTTTTCATATGTTATTCGCTGTTTTCTATTAAAAACCATCGTGAATATGGTGAAACCGCGAATAACATGGTGGAAGACCTGGCCTGTTCCTGAAAGAGAGGTAAAACATGGTGAACAAAGCGATTTTTCTCTGTAAACGCTTGGAATCAGTGATTTCTCTATGCAAGCTGACGTAATTTGGGGGGAGGAGCCAGCAAGCTAAAAACCGTGAATAATTGAAACCATGTATGCTGAAACCGCGAATTCGGAGGGAGAAGTGTACTGCTCAAGATTTTCTCAAACTGTGTAAAATTTGGATGAAAAGGGGAGAACATCGGGAGAAGTTGATCCTCAAACTGAATATGGAATATTGTAGTCATACATTATTGTACTAAGGGGTAAATTCTCTATTAGTACGTCTAACTTAGGCGTGCTTTAGACGTCCGGTAAACGCAAGTGCCAATCAAACAGTACTTAGGCATGCGGTAGACGTCCCTACAACCTATTCGCGCAATATAGACGCAGATTTCTGAAACGTCATTAAGACGTCTCCAATGGACCCGTGATAGACGTGGGTACGATTTTTTTTTTTTTCTTAAGATTATACTTTTTTTATACTCTTTATTATCACTCATTCAGCATTGTAAGTATAGGATGATGAAAAAGATAACCAAAACACAGTATACCATTTTGTAAACTATATATTAGTTGATCTAGCAATATCAGTGAGGTAGGGAATGGCAGACAGAGAACACTGCTGTGTTGTATCTTTTTCCTCTAGGATATCAGAATTGTACAGTTTACCATTAATACAAGGAAAAAAAATATGTTATGTTTCAAAGGAGAACTAGAAGATGAAACGTACCGAGTGGGTGTTGAACTTACATTATCAGTATGGAAGGTGGGAACCGGTAGATGTATGCTACACAGAAAGCTGTATAGAAATGTCATACTCACCTCCTATTAGAAGTGGAAAGGATAGGACTTTGAACACCATATAGACTTTTTATAAACTTCGTTTAAGTTCCACAAAGACTGGCAGGAAAGGCACCCTAAGTCATCCAATAAGCTTTCTCTCGATTTCCCAGAGACATTATTTCAGAGAGGATAGTTTAGAAGTGATATCTTGCTCGAAAGAACACTCTCCTGGTCTTAAAACATTGCAACAATCAGCTCATTCTTCACAACAAAGGTAAATCCCATAACTTACACTGGCCCAACTTAGAAACAGAATCAAAACACAGATTAGACCTGAATGTGGCTTCCAGTTCACAGGAAGAGGAAATAGCAAGCAGCACAATGCTGACCTCATTGTGACATCATCAAGGTGCACCTGGAAGGTAGATATGCCACAAGTAAAAGACAAGCCGGGAGTTGAACTCACAACCTACAGATGATCGACATAGTGCTTTTACTCACTGACCTACACCTGTGTCTCTGGTTCCCCTGTCATAGCATACCTTAGTGATGTGCTAAAGTATACTCTACTTAGCAATCATATCACAGTCAGTTGAGGCAAAAGACTGGTAGCTCAATGGTGTAAAGCACCGTTGTCACGGATGCAACACCCATATTCTTAAGTATGGTTCAATAAATGTAATACAGAGTCAAAATTATGCTGTTTATTTTATCAAGCCCAAGCTCAACTTTGTAATGTATTGTGTATAGTCTCGCTAATGTGTTTGTGATGAAAATGAGATGCGATAGGTGTATATCCTATATAATAAAACCCTAGCCGCACATGCGCACATACCTGCGTGCTTCTGTGATCTCTGCTCTGTGATCAGTAGGTCTGTGGCCAGCAGGAGTGCAGATGCAGCAGCCAGGCGACTCCCCCCTCCCGTCCTCACTCACCACCAAAACCACCACCGCAAAAGCCTCCTCCTTCTGCCCAGCCGGGAGGAGGGCTCCGAGTCGCTGAAGACTGTCCCAGATCAGCTTACACAGTCCCTAAAAAATTAACCTTTTCATCTGAGGCGTGAGGCTGCGGTGACCTTCCGCCCCCGGCTCACTAAGGTTTCATCTTAAGAAATTCAAATGCATTGTTGAAAATGCAAGTGACTATTCTCTGTCATCCTAGACACCCCTGCAACACCCCAACAACACACTCCTGCAGCATAAACCCCTCATGTTATAATCAAGTAAAAGACAAGTCGGGAGTTGAACTCACAACCTATGGATGATTGGTACAGCATGTTTACTCACTGAGCTACCGAGCTACTTAACTGTAGCCCTAACCCTAACCATAAAGTAGCATCTGACGTCATAGAAGCCGTTAGAATTTTGAAATCGTTTTGGACGTTCATTGGGTGTTCTCAGATCAAATACACCTGTAGATACTTGCAATGATTACCCCTTGTCAAAGCTTGTACCTAAAGCCATTTCTGGAGACTCCCATTCCCAAGTCCCCAACATAGCTCAGTGCTTAAAAGCACTGCATGTATCTTCCAAAGGTCAGGGGTTCAAGTCCTGACTAAGATTACCAAAGACATAATACTTTTTTTTTCCACCCACCCAAACATGCATAGCTAAGCATGTGAACCTCACTTCCCAATCTTCATTTATTTAATTTATAACTTGTCATTGTGTTTGGGGGAGGTGAAGTTTCATTAGGTTTACATGGTAAGCTTCTAAGCTTGTACCTAAAGTCATTTCTGGAGACTCCCATTCCCAAATCTCCAACATAGCTCAGTGCTTAAAAGCACTGCATGTATCTTCCAAAGGTCAGGGGTTCAAGTCCTGATTAAGGTTACCAAAGACATAATATTCTTTTTATTTTCCACCCACCCAAACATGCATAGCTAAGCATGTGAACCTCGCTTCCCAATCTTCATTTATTTAATTTATAACTTGTCATTGTGTTTGGGGGAGGTGAAGTTTCATTAGGTTTACATGGTAAGCTTCTAAGCGTTGTGCTATACTTTTTTGTATAACAGCAATATCAGTGTGCTTTAGGGTGTAATCAACAGTGTTGATGTAGCACGGAGCGGCCGCTACATGCACGCCCAAGCGGCACAAAAACGTCATCGCGTTTTTTTGCGTTGTGACGTCATAGAATCACCCGTTCTTCATACGCAGTTATTTCTCCTAAAATGGCTGCCAGGAGACAGCCAAACTTCAGTACTGAGGACTCCAGGCTGCTGGCAAGGCTCTTTTTGGTCCATGAGCACCACTATTTTAGAGTGGCAGGCCATCGCAGGTCATACCTGCAATTCAGGGACTCATGGACCCGCCTGACCCGGCGGTACAATCGTAGAGCCTCCTGTCCCAGGGAAGTAAGTATTCCAAGTCAGGCCCTCACAAATAATCATGTCAAATGTAATGATGATGGAAACCTGTCTCAATCAAATTGGTCATGTTTTTTGTGATTCCTTTTTAAAACTACAATTGTGCATAATAAATCTTTTACATTGAATACTGAAATTAAAGCACATCCCAAAGGAGCAGTAGTAGGATTTCAAATGACAAATTCAGCTCCTAGAAGGCATCTATTCCATTCACAATATGCACACAACTAATTTTTGGGTCACAAGCTTCGCATTTGTAATAGAAACATCTTGAAATCAACTTTGCCAAAGGAAAACAAATATATTAAAGTGCTGCTATGTCATTTCAAATACCTTCACCTTTCCTGTATCAATCTGCTGGTCTAGGGAGATAGTGGCATGACGTTTAAAGTGACAGCGTCAGTACCCTGACGTCAGGGGTTTCAAGCCACGCTGCTCCTTCTGACCAAACTATTTTATTGCCCCTGTTGCATGATTGTAAGCTCACCAGGACATGCTGTAATGTGGGGCAGTGCTGATAGGCTACAGCCTCAGCACCCTGGGGTTGTGAGTTCAATCCCACACTCCTCCTTGTGATGCTGGCCATGTCACCTCACCCCCCCCCCCTCCACTGTCCCAGGTACAGTAGAGAGATAGCGATGCCTCCAGCACAGAAAGGGGAAAATGCTGGAGAACGTGAATAAATTCATGTAAAACATGTGGCAGAAGGGGGTGGAGGCAGGCAGCAAAGCGGATAGGGGCTCTTGGAGGGCAGCGTACTCCATTTTTATGTGCTTATAGAGGTCAATATTTAAGTAAACATGTTATGCCACAGTGCTAGATGGCACTCATCATATCCCTCCCTCTCTGTTCTTTCTCTCTCTCTCTCTATTATCCAGGTTGAGGATCTCAGGAAAAGGGGGCGGCTGCTGAGGCGCCAGGAGCGGGCCTTCCTTGAGGGGGTGAGGGAGGAATTGCGCGCTGAAGCCGGTGAGTAATGAGTCCAGCATGTGTTTCTTTGTGATCAGCCTACCAGAATAAATAGATGAAAATGCTTGAGTAGCTGTAAACCATTCTTAATCATAAAATCTGCAGTAAAGCTGCTATTGTGATATCATGTCACAATGGCGTTATGGTGTTCTACTTGCCTCACTTACTTACGCTACATTTTGATGTTTACAGTGGAGTAGGTGCTTTGCATTCTGTTATTAGCATTTGAAGAAAATAACGTAGTAAAGAATGTCATGTTCAAAAGTGTTGTGGACATATCTGACTGTATCCTATTTCTCTCTTGTCAAGCAGCAGCGCAGGCACCCCCTCAGGAGGCCCCGCAACTAATGGAGGGAGCCCCACCCTGGTCCTCGGCGGAGGAGGAGGAGGAAGAGGAGATGGAAGAGGAGGAGGAGGCCTGGCAGCCCTCAGGACCACCCACACCGCCTGCCCCACCACTGCCCCCTGGACCTCCACCACTGCCCCCTGGACCTCCACCGCCTGCCCCACCACTGCCCCCTGGACTGCCTGCCCCACCACTGCCCCCTGACTGCCTGCCCCACCACTGCCCCCTGGACCCCCACCGCCTGCCCCACCACTACCTCCAGGACCACCACCACCATCCCCTGTTGGACCTTCCTCTTCCCCCACCCATAGCCCTTCCCCTCACTCTCCTGCCCTTCCTGTTCCCATCCCACCCCCTTTCCTTGCTGTTCCCCCCCAGGAGCAGCCCGACCAGCCTCAAGAGGGGGTGGTCAGGGAGATAGAGCCCTATTCTGCCCTCTTGGAAGAGGTGCAGGTATTGAGAGGGTGTGTTGAGAGGATGGAACATGCCCTCTTGCAGCTGGTAGCCGAAAGAGGGCATGGTGCCAGCAGCCATACACCCTCTCAATAACTGCATCTCTTCCGCCCCCCTCGCCTGAGGTAGCTCAAGATGCTCTTGGGGGGCACCCACCCTCTTTCCCTGCATTATGTGTTATGTAAATTTAAAAAAAAGTTTTCTATTTGAATAAAAAAATTTTTTATAGTTTAAACTTTCCTGTGTGGTTTTAACCTTGTAGCATCAGCAGTTTAGTGGACAGAGTCCAAGGTAGATAGGGGTTCAGGAGGGACTGCTGAATGGGCCCTTTTCAATATAACAACAAGGTGACATATAGAAAGTTTGACAATCTTTATTGGGGTCTGTCATTCATTCTATTACCTGCTAGCCACTCTGATGTCAAATCATTGCAGAATCTAGGAAAGAAGCAAGTGAATGCAAGGGTATATGCAACTGTAGGTAGATGACGACATCTCAGCTATGATGTGCAAAGTAAGCCAGTCCCTGTTCCAAAGTAAATGGCTACATAAGGAAGAGAATCTAAGTCACTGTGGTAGATTTGTTGTTGAGGAATAGGGTTACTGCTAGTAAGAGTTGTCTCCACACCAGGAGAATCCAAATGAGACATGTGGGTTTTTCTTCCATTCACGGAAGGTGATGGAAGTAAAGGCCACATACCTCAATCTATCCTCCTGGTTCTTGAGCTGCACTATTTTGGTTAAGCAGGTGTGGAAACCACAAAGATGCTCACAGCTGCACTGCTCTCAGTAATACAAAACTCCATCTGACAATACTGCAGTTGCCTGTCTAAGACACCTGAAAACAGAAAAGAGGAGAAGCTGGTTTACACAAGGTTCACAAACAGGGGGTTCAACCCCCAAGGTCCATATCTGTCCTCCCTTCCCTGAAGCAATGTGTTAACCTCATTTATGTTGAGCTGCTTAGATGTCACCGTGGTATAGTTATTAAAGCAATAGCCTTAACTCGCTGATGGTGTGGGTTAATATCACCTGTAATCCTCCACTACTACTGTTTAGAACTCATGTGAGGGAATAGACTAACTGAAAACAAAAAGTTTGTGTGCATATAACAGCAGGAATGCGTGCCATGGTGTTCTATGAGGCCAACATTATCAAATTACTGTTGTTCCTGAAAGTCATCAAGGATACCTGTGTGAAGAGAACAATAGAAGTGTGAAACATATTAGCATTGTGAACATTTATTTCACTCATCAGAAGAGTGACTCAAGTGAAGAATAGTAGAGTAAGCAAATAAAGGTTACCATATATCATTCTCACCTACAACTGTTTGGCTAGGTGCAAGCTGGTGTGCTGAGCTGCTCGTCTGGTCTCTCTCTGGCAAACACATAGGTGATGAGCATAGTTAACCTGAAATGAAGAATAGAGAGAAACTGTTAACAAAGACCTATGTCTCCAAAATTAAACACTGAAGTTGTGGCAGAACACACACCTAGAAGTAACAGAGGTGC
The DNA here is from genome assembly GCF_902459505.1 of Geotrypetes seraphini. NCBI lineage: Eukaryota > Metazoa > Chordata > Amphibia > Gymnophiona > Dermophiidae > Geotrypetes > Geotrypetes seraphini. The sequence goes on along the minus strand of NC_047088.1, from coordinate 199,085,818 downwards.
TAACATACCTTTAGACTCCTTATTAAAAATGGCAGCCATTAGGCACTCATTAGGAGTTTTCCACCTGAACCATGTGCACTGATTGGATGTCCACTGAATGGCAGTGTTCCCCCCCCCCCCAACACACCCAACCTATTCTTATCAATGAGTTAGTACACAGAACCATTCCTCACCTGATTTTAACTTGCCTGTAATTTGATTCTACAAAGAATTAACTTTAGCTCTATGAGTAAACCCTCTCAGATGTATGAACACATCCATTTTACTTACATATCCATATTTCTACCAGCAAAATTTCTACCAGCATGGTCTTTATCAGTCTTCTCAGTCATTTTTGTCAGCCCTGTGGAATGGAGAGTAAGAGATATCAGAAATAAAATAACTATTATAAACAATAGCACACAATGAAAGCCCATAAAGAGAAGTCAGTTTTTGCTGGTTGGTTTCTTTAGTTCTATCATAAGGACACCTAAGTAGCTTACAAAATATCATTCTCACCTGGACTTACTATCTGAGCTGCTTCTAGAAAAGATAAAACAACATATTAGAATGACATGTAGCTTGTTAATGGCTCTGTGGAATAGAGAGAAATGAGAGGCAGAGATAGGAAAAAAAATGTAAAAGACTAAGACAGAGTAAAGTCTCAAACATCTGCATAAGCAATAGGACAGAATAGAAAAGAAACACTGCTCACCTGGACCTTCTTATACCCATGCACGCCTATGTAGCGTCTGACGTCAGCATGGCGGGAAAACTTTCTCTATGCCTATTGGGTGCCGTTCGGGCGCGGTCCCTTGGACCGCTTCCTAACCACGCCCATCACACCTCATTGGGTGTTCTATGGGGGGGTGTTTGAACGTGTTCTACAAGTAGCCTGAAAAGATGTCTTCACCTTACAACATAGTTCCAAAACGGAAATCGAATTTCTTGCATGGAGAGTTGCAGATATGGAAAATGGAGGTGGGGCAGACCATGACATTATGAAAGCAGGGAGAGTGGTGGGTGTGGGCATCTTTGTGTAACCTGGCCTGGCCCCTTCTTTTCCCTAACAATTGATTCCCCTCCACACTTAACACAAAACCTAAGTCCTCAACAATCCCTCACACCAACACCCAGAAAAATCCATAAACTAAAGAAATACAGATAATGGGGGTGGGGAGGAGTGTCAAAGGCAGAAGGGAGTATAAAGGAGAACAGGCAAGTCAAAGCACAAAGTTTCATCATTGAGGAAATGGAACACCATAAACACCAACTCACATAGGAAAAATGGCTGTGCTAAAGCTTTCTATATACTAAAGCACACCTAATTAGCGGCTGACGTCATAGGCACCATTAGGATTCAAATCTAATTGGAAGTGCATTGGATGTCGTTTTGCCATATACAGCTGTAGTGACGTTGTAGTCATTTCCTTCACATCTCTAAGCTTTGATATGAAGCTCTATGTTCTAAACAAAGTTACCTCTATAGCTCTATGTCTTAAGGCATTGCTTTTCATCTTCCATACTTCAGGGGGTTCAAGTCTTGAGTAAGGTTAGCAAATAGTTTATATTCATTTCTCAGCCAGGACACCTGGTAACTCTTTAGCCTTGCCTTTACATATCAATATTTTGCTTCAGCTTTTATTATGTGCAGCCATTGTCTAATATTTAATGCGACCTGTTCTCTCTCATGCTGAACACCCTCCCCCACCAAAAACATCCCCCCCTAACTGGATCATTCTTCAACACCCGTCCAAGCCCTCTAACAGCACTGCAATCGGCTCTCTTTTGAAAGCAAAGAAAAAACAGCACATATTATCAGCACTTAAAAAGAGAATAAACAGATACACACCTTAACATTCAGCTTCCCTCATTGCAAAATGGAGGTCTTCAGTTGCACAAAACTGACCTCATCAATCTGCACCTTCAAAGTAGTATGCCACAATTAAAAGATGTGCTGGATGTAGAACTCACAACCTCTGGATGTTAGGAGCACAGGCTCCTAACACATAGGCTCCTAACACATAGAGCTACAGCTGCTTCTACTTAGGTCCATCTCACCACCCTTCCATATCATACTTGACTGAGCTGTCTATGCTCATTAGCGATCATATCAGGATGAACTCAAATAAGTTTAAGCAAAGGAATGCCTAAAGATTTGGAAAGGTTTTCAAGTAGAAAACAAATATCAACTATGTATTAAAGAATTGCAGCACAAATGACGCTGATCGGCAAGGGCAAAAAAACACCACTTTTCCGGGTATGACGCCAAAACGGAACAGATTACTTACAGTCATATATGCATTAGTACAGTGCTTAGAATGAAGATTAGCGTGTGAGAAAAATGGAGCTCCACCTCACATGTATTCAAGCACACTTGGGAATATGGGTTTGGGGCTCAGTGAAAGCAGCGCTTTTAACCATTGAGCTACCACTCTTTTATCTCAGCCTACTATGACATTATAGCTAAACTCCTTTTCCCTTAGCACTTCACTAAGATATGATATGACAAGGGAGCCAGAGGCATTGGAGCTGTAGCTCAGTGAGGAAAGGCACTCTCTACCAATCTTCCGAGCTTTGAGGGTTCAAATCCCAGCCTCTATTTTACTTGTGGCATATCTACCTTCCAGGTGCACTTTGATGATTCTTTCCACTTCTTATAGGAGTTGAATATAACATTACTGTACAACTTTGCTGTGTAGCAGAAAAATAAACTTTTCCCCCTTCCATGCTAAGAATTTGAGTTCAACTCATCTTATATTTCTCCTTTTAAACATGGCATACTTTGTTAGTTTTTATCATGGTAAAGTATACATTTCTGAAATGGTGAAGAGCACATTAACCAGGCGATCCACAAATGTCATCTTGCTGTCAGAGGAAAGGTTTCCTCTCATCACTGCTTAGGATGTCCGAGCCATGGTAAGTTGAAAATAGGTTTTCCTGGAAAGGGAAATGTGCACCTTACAAATGGCAAAGTCCACCATGTAGACCCTGTTATAAGAGCTAATAGGAAAAAACTAGGACCTTATTAAAATGAGCAAAGGTGGGAGTCGAACCGGGGAGTTTCAGAAGTCAGAGCTCGGAACAGGAGCATTACCGTGGTGAGCTACAAATGCTTTCTTGTGCTTATAGCAGTTTGGTGAGACAAAACACTGCAGTTGTATATTATTGTTTCTTCACCATTTCAGAAATGTATACTTTACCATGATAAAAACTAACAAAGTATGCCATGTTTAAAAGGAGAAATATAAGATGAGTTGAAGTCAAATTCTTAGCATGGAAGGGGGAAAAGTTTATTTTTCTGCTACACAGCAAAGTTGTACAGTAATGTTATATTCAACTCCTATAAGAAGTGGAAAGCATCATCAAAGTGCACCTGGAAGGTAGATATGCCACAAGTAAAATACAGGCTGGGATTTGAACCCTCAAAGCCCGGAAGATTGGTAGAGAGTGCCTTTCCTCACTGAGCTACAGCTCCAATGCCTCTGGCTCCCTTGTCATATCATATCTTAGTGAAGTGCTAAGGGAAAAGGAGTTTAGCTATAATGTCATAGTAGGCTGAGATAAAAGAGTGGTAGCTCAATGGTTAAATGCGCTGCTTTCACTGAGTCCCCAAACCCATATTCCCAAGTGTGCTTGAATACATGTGAGGTGGAGCTCCATTTTTCTCACATGCTAATCTTCATTCTAAGCACTGTACTAATGCATATATGACTGTAAGTAATCTGTTCCATTTAGGCGTCATACCCGGAAAAGTGGTGTTTTTTTGCCCTTGCCGATCAGCGTCATTTGTGCTGCAATTCTTTAATACATAGTTGATATTTGTTTTCTACTTGAAAACCTTCCAAATCTTTAGCCATTCCTTTGCTTAAACTTATTTGAGTTCATCCTGATATGATCGCTAATGAGCATAGACAGCTCAGTCAAGTATGATATGGAAGGGTGGTGAGATGGACCTAAGTAGAAGCAGCTGTAGCTCTATGTGTTAGGAGCCTATGTGTTAGGAGCCTGTGCTCCTAACATTCAGAGGTTGTGAGTTCTACACCCAGCACATCTTTTAATTGTGGCATACTACTTTGAAGGTGCAGATTAATGAGGTCAGTTTTGTGCAACTGAAGACTTCCATTTTGCAATGAGGGAAGCTGAATGTTAAGGTGTGTATCTGTTTATTCTCTTTTTAAGTGCTGATAATGTGTGCTGTTTTTTCTTTGCTTTCAAAAGAGAGCTGATTGCAGTGCTGTTTGTTGAGAAAAAAAAGGGGGTTGTAAAAGCCATGTGTAAATTATATTATTGTTTGGGCAGAAATGTGGTTTGTTATCCATGCAATATAATGTGTTCCATTGTTATGGTGTCATTATATTTATTAGACAAAAAATAGAACCCTAAATGGAGGAGGTACAACAACAAGCTAACAAATGAAAGAACCTCCCTCACCCCAAGAAGTCTACAAAGATTAAGGAAAAGAGATGAAGTCCAACTCCAAACTGAGCAAAGAATGAAAATAATTCTATAATTTAATTTAAGAGTATTAACCGGACAAGCCCTCAGTCACACAGCAACCTCTGGAAACTCCAGGGAAAAGCTGTCGCGGATTTACACCCAGGAAGGTGTTAACTGCGAAACATCCCCGGGCTTGCTCCGGATAATATTTATGGTGCTTAACTAGTGCAAAATGTGCAATGTGTGAAAAAACTCAAATGAAAAAAACACACATTATCAAAATAAAGAAGGAATTCATCTCTTACCCCTAAGCTGGGGGCCAAACTGGAAAGTTAGTGTCCAAATCCAACCAAGCTCAAAAATACACAGGCTGTAAGAACTTAGCTTCTCCGTGTGTAATGGAAATGGTGATCCATAAGCAGTAAATGAAGTAAATGTCCAACGGACTCCGTTTCGGGGGTGAACCCCATTCCTCAGGAACCGCACTGCTCGATGACTCTCAAGTTCGTGAATGAAGCAGGAAAGAAATGGCACTGGTTTGGAGAGGACGCCCTCTTTTTAACTCGCAGAAACAGAAACAGGTGAAATAAAAGAGTCAGGTGATCAAGCACCTGACCAAGGCAGCTTGCAAAGGAACTTGAAGCAAATCCTTTAAAGGAACATTCACACTTAATAAGTGTGTTGCCACTCTATATAGTCATTCAGACCATTGGGGGACCCCACTGAGACCTTGATTTCCACCATAGCGACCATAGTAGATATGGCCTACGATGAGGGCCAGTTAACCAAAGCTGAAGCCAAATTTCTTAAATCTACTTCTCCGAGACGTCCCACTTTTCATATCTTGCCTAAGATCCACAAAATGATAAAACCTCCTCCAGGCAGGCCTATTGTGTCCCTTAGGGGCACTGTGCTGGAGCCTTTGTCCAAGTTCCTTGACTGGTTCCTTAAACCTCAAGTAAGCAGTGCTAGGTCCTACCTTAAAGACACCACTCATTTTTTGACCAGCATAGCACAACTGACAGATATACAGGACTCTCATATCCTAGTCACTATGGACCTGGAATCACTTTATTCAAACATACCCCAGTCAGCAGCATTGGAACTAATTTCCAGGATTTTCATGCAGGATGTTCAACATGATCGGGTGAGGGCTGATTTTCTTATACAACTAGCCCAACTGGTACTCAATCACAATTATTTCCAGTTTGATCACCAGTTTTACCTACAGAAACATGGTGTAGCGATGGGCACTGCTGTTGCCCCCAGCATTGCAAACCTGTATGTCTCTAGTTTTGAGGAACGCTATCTGTACGACTCCATCTGGTTCACTTATGTTAAGATGTGGCGCCGCTTTATTGACGACGTCTTTTGTGTCTGGACGGGTCCAACTGAATTACTGCCGCATTTTCTCAACTGGCTTAACTCTTTAGATTGTAACCTGAGATTTACCATGGAGTCTAATGCCAGTCAAATATCATTTTTAGATGTGACAGTTATTAAGTCCCAACACACCTTAGTGACCACTTTGTACAGAAAGTCTGTTGAGGTTAACAACTACTTGGACTATACAAGTTGCCATCCGACCAGGTTGAAACAATCTCTTCCTATCAGCCAGTTTCTACGGGTTAGACGGCTGTGCACTGATACAACAGAATTTCGCAGACAAGCACGTGAACTGTTTACCAGATTCCAGAAAAGGGGTTATCCTTATTCGGTTTTACAGAGGGCCTATCAACGGGCTCTGTATGCCAATAGGGAACTATTATTATCCCCCACGGGTTCCTCACAAGAGGAGTCTGGTATCACTTGCGTCTTGAGATTCTCTAACCATGCCAACAGGGTTGCACGGAGCATCCGTAGACACTGGCACGTTCTCCAACTGCATTCCACTTTTCAAGATCTTCCTAGGATTGCTTATTCCCGAGCCAGAAATTTGGCGGACCATTTGGTCCATTCCAGTTATTCCAGCAACACCACAAGGAACATCGACACGGTGATAGCTCAACACATCAAATGCAGTGCAACTTGTGACATCTGCACTTCTACTTTAGAAGGAAAGAGTTGGCAGCACCCGAGAACTAAAAAGTGCTACAATTTTAAATCGTCAACAACATGCAGGTCTAACTGGGTGATATATGTCATTCTGTGCCCTTGTGACATGCTATATGTTGGGCGCACTCAGAGACCGATTAGGACCCGTCTCATAGAACACAGGTCACGTATACACACGAGGTCCATGACTGCTCCCATGGTCCCTCATTGCATACTAGCCGACCACTCCTTTCAAGATCTCAGGTGGTTTGTTATGGAGCAGGTTTTTGAGGATTTCCAGGGAGACAGACTGACTCGACTTCAACACAGAGAACAATTTTGGATATTCGAGCTTCAATCTTTAACCCCCAATGGTCTGAATGACTATATAGAGTGGCAACACACTTATTAAGTGTGAATGTTCCTTTAAAGGATTTGCTTCAAGTTCCTTTGCAAGCTGCCTTGGTCAGGTGCTTGATCACCTGACTCTTTTATTTCACCTGTTTCTGTTTCTGCGAGTTAAAAAGAGGGCGTCCTCTCCAAACCAGTGCCATTTCTTTCCTGCTTCATTCACGAACTTGAGAGTCATCGAGCAGTGCGGTTCCTGAGGAAGGGGGTTCACCCCCGAAATGGAGTCCGTTGGACATTTACTTCATTTACTGCTTATGGATCACCATTTCCATTACACACGGAGAAGCTAAGTTCTTACAGCCTGTGTATTTTTGAGCTTGGTTGGATTTGGACACTAACTTTCCAGTTTGGCCCCCAGCTTAGGGGTAAGAGATGAATTCCTTCTTTATTTTGATAATGTGTGTGTTTTTCATTTGAGTTTTTTCACACATTGCACATTTTGCACTAGTTAAGCACCATAAATATTATCCGGAGCAAGCCAGGGGATGTTTCGCAGTTAACACCTTCCTGGGTGTAAATCCGCGACAGCTTTTCCCTGGAGTTTCCAGAGGTTGCTGTATGACTGAGGGCTTGTCCGGTTAATACTCTTAAATTAAATTATAGAATTATTTTCATTCTTTGCTCAGTTTGGAGTTGGACTTCATCTCTTTTCCTTAATCTTTGTAGACTTCTTGGGGTGAGGGAGGTTCTTTCAATTATATTTATTAGGACAGAGAAAAGATGAAAATTACCTATTCAAACTCACTATTGGAATTATTGATGAAAAAACACAGCGGATGTCTGCCTCGCGTCTAACAAAGAGCCGCAATTACGATAGTTGAAACGGCATTGAAATCCAAGTTAGACCAGGGTTTCTTACGTCTACATAATACACGATATTTAGACGCAGTTGCTCGCTCAGGTAGCGCTCATCTAGCGTCCCCATTTGGCACGCCCACGGAACGCCCACGTCCAGAGCTGGAGACGGGACTATGCTTTCTATAGACGTCAGTTCATCAACTACGTCTTAGGGACGTCTATGTGTCGTTTATTTCCCAATTAACATTAATTAAGACCCTTAACTCCGTAATTATTCACTTACATCGGACGCCTAAAGCACACCTAAAATAAACGCAGTAATAGAGAATTTACACCTAAGAGTATACTGGAGAGATTACATGCATTTTTTGTTTTAGTGTGATTTTGCACTTTATTTTGCACATTTGCACATAAGGTCCGGGGATGTTACACGCTTAAATAACCCCATTGGGTTCATACAGCTCTCAACTCGATAACACAATGTAGGCTTGTTCTGATAATCAAAGTTGTGTAAACTGAGGACCTATCACAAAATTTATTTAAAAATTTATTAAAATTGATTTAATCTCAATTGCATTGTTAGGACTTATTGCAGAGGTGTCCACACTTTTTGGGCTTGTGAGCTACTTTTAAAATGGCCAAATCAAAATAATCTACCAACAATAAAATAAAAATAAAAAACACAAAGCACACTGTATGCAAAGAAAATGTTAATTATCATTTATATTCCGGGGGTTTTTTCAGAGAGGTTAAGGCAGATGACTGTATGCAATGTCACCTCAGTAACAGCTATACAAAAATAGACAAATATACCCCCTCCCTTTTTACTAAACTGCAATAGCAGTTTTTAGCGCAGGGCGCTGCTCTTGATGCTCATAGGCTCCCTGTGCTAAAAACCGCTATTGCGGTTTAGTAAAAGGGGGCCATAGTGCAAAATATAGACAGCAGATATAAATTCTCAAAACAGACACATTTTGATCACTAAATTGAAAATAAAATCATTTTTCCTACCTTTGTTGTCTGGTGATTTCATGAGTCTCTGGTTGCATTTCTTCTGATTGTGCATCCAATATTTCTTCTCTTCTTTCAGCCTCCTGTATGCTTCCAGACCTCTTTCCCTCCACCAACTTTTTCTTCCTCTCTCCCTGCCCCCTCCCCTTTCTTTCTTTTTCTCTACCTCCTTCTTTCTTTCTGTCTGTCTTTCTCTCTCCATGCCCCCCCTTTTTTTTTCTTTTCATTCTTTCTGTCTTCCTGTCCCCCCTTTCTTTCTATTTCCCTTCTTTTTGCCTCCAAGCCACTGCCTCCGCCATCGGGACACAGTCCCCCAAACCACCGCTGCCCCAAGCTCTCCCTGCTTCCTGATGCAGAAGCACCGGGCTGACCAGCCTTCACCCCCAACATCAATTTTGACGTCGGAGAGGAAGTTCCGCGCCAGCCAGGCAGCGATTGGCTGGCCTGGAACTTCTTCTCTGACATCAAAATTGACGTCAGTTGGGGAAGGCTGGTTTGCTCGATGCTTCTGCTTCGGCAAGCAGGTAGAGTGTTAAGGCAACGCGATCGACTCGCGTTACCTTTGCGATCGACCTTTTCAGCACCCCTGATCAAGATAAAGCCTGGGATGCTGTTCAACTTTTTGCACTGAGTGCAGTGGGAGGCCTTGTTGCTAGGAGTTGAACAGCATTATGTAGCTATAGTTTGGATCCCTCTTTCCCATACGCATCACTTTTTTTACTTGCTCACATTAAATATCATCTTGCAAGGTCGTCTTACAATTTTTCACAATCCTGTTGGGATGTAACAGCCTTGAGTAACTTTGTGTCATCATCAGATGTACCCCCTCTTTTTTTTTTCAAACAGTTTTTATTGATGCAAACAATATCAAAAACAACATAAGAGCATCACATTATGTATAATACAACAACAATGCATCAAATAATATAAAATAAGAAGCATAAATACCCTCCACCTCCCCACCCATAACCCTCCCTCCCCCCCAATGGTATTCTCTAATTCACCTCACTATGACACATCAATACACTCTAGGACACCCATCTTAAGACCGTGCGGCAAGAATCCCAAAGCCTTTTAAATCCCTATGTGCGTCGGTGCAGTTGCCGCAGCAGCAGCCACTAGCATGGCTTTGTAAAAAGGAGGCGAGGGTTAATTACCCTACTAGTTATTCCCATCTCTAGACCATTTATACATATATGTTAACAAGCAGTGGTCTCAGCACAGACCCCCAGGGAACCCCACTATCTACCTTTATCTAGTCAGAATACTGACCAATTAACCCTACTCTGTTTTTGATCTTTTAACCAGTTTTTAATCCACAATAGAACATCCACCCAATTACTTTACTGGGGTTGTTCTTCCTTTCTTAGTCTCCTTGACCTGTCAGCACTTTCCATTTTTCTAGTTACTGTATGTTATCAGTGGCTAAGTTTACTAACTCAGCTTCCCATCAATTCTTTTTTTTTTCTTCTTCTTCTAATTGAGGCTATTTCGTTTATTCTGCATTCCTTACTATGTAGTATCTACTCTCAGCTCAATATTCAAAGCCAGTTAAACATTTAGGGGTCCTTTTACTAAGGTGCGCTAACTGATTTAACATGCGCTAAATGCTAAGGCGCCCATAGAATATAATGGATGCCTTAGCATTCAGCGTGCACTAATCTTTAGTATGCGCTAAATCGGTTAGCGCACCTTAATAAAAGGGCCACTTAGTAGTGGCTAGGGAATGTATGACTGATTTATCCATGGATTTCAGACCTCGTACAGGTAATGTTTTACCAAAAATATGACTGAATGGCCCACTACTATCCATACACTATGGGGCAGGGTTTGGGCAGAGCAAGGGCAGGATTTAAAATTATCCACATAGGGGTGATATTCAGTCCAGATCATTTATATGTTTAGGTCTACTGAATAACAGCGCTAAATGTAATGGGCAGTGATGGCACTATAAGAGCAATTCTATAACAGAGTACACTTCCCCCCTTCCTATTTGCGGTTTCGAGGTTCGCGGTTTTGATTATCTGTGATTTTTTTTTGGGGGGGGGGAAAGCATAGTTTAGGGCCTTCCTGCCTCCCTACAGGACTTAAAATGTCTAGTAGCGCTTTTGGGGCAGGAATGATCTTCCTACACTCTGCCCCGTGTAGATCGCCAATAGGAAATGGCTGCCGTGTGCTCCTGTCATAGTCTCGAGACTACGGGAACTCACGGCAGTCATTTCCTATTGGCGATCTGCACAGGGCAGGAGCATAGGAAGTTTGCTCCTGCCCTGAAAGCCCGATAGACCACCAGGTAAGGCTGGGATGCCGGGGGGAAGGTAGGAGGGAGGCGTGGGTGGGTCAGAGCTGGACGAGAAGTTGTTTGCAGTTTTTCACATTTCGTGGTCCGACTCTGCCCCTATCCCCCGCAAATACAAAGGGAGAAGTGTACCCACATTTATATGTTACTTACACACATTAATGTGCAGCAGTGTCTCTCAAACTTTTTAGCTCTGGCCCACTAACAGAGCATATGTTTTTCATGGCACACTAAACAGAGCACATTATAATTGAAATGATAAAAATGCAAAACCAACAAAAAAATTAAATTTGAGAGTTATTTATTTAAAGTTCTTTTAGCTTTGTAACAATGGTGAAACTAAAGTAGATAGAATAGAATTGCTAATCAATGCAATGGATGTGCTTGTGTTTGATTGCAAATTAACTCAAAATGTGGCTCGATAGTAGACAAGCAAACACACATTTCATCATCCACCATCTGCAGTCGTTCTCTTTTTTTTTTTTTTTCGATTTAATTTCTGTCAGCACTGAAAATCCAAGTTTGCAAAACTAAGACGATCCAAACGGTAACTTTGGATTGCTTTATTGCTCAAGCTAGGATAACTACTGCATAAAAATAAAATTACATGCCATTAGTTTTCAAAGACCAGTCACATCAAAGAATGCTTGTCTGGGCGGTTGTATCCTTATGCACACAGACACTCATAACATTGACAAACTGTTTCGTACATGACATACATGCCATCTATTTTAGTGTATACTTATGAAGGGAATTTTTAAAATTAAAGTAAATTTCTGGAATCTCTCATGGCACACCCTGAATCTCTTGGCCACATCACTGTGCCGTGGCACACAGTTTGAGAGACACTGATCTACAGAATACTAGCAGTGTCAAAGGTAAACGTATACCTATGTGTGTAAGTACTAGCAGTACACCTAAGTGCTATTTTGTAGCATAGCATGTAAATGCAAGAGGGTGTACACGTGGGTGGAGCATGGGTGAGACAAGGATATGTCCCAAGTTGTGCATGCCCTTGCATTTAAGTGATTGCATTTACACCATCTCTTTGACTGGTGCTAACTGTGGGCATATAAATATAAAGCATTCCTGATGTTCTATAAGGGGATCTAATTGCATAGATGCCATTATACTGTAGAATAGGCTTTCAAAGCATCAGGGCTTAAAAAAAGGCACCTGTTTTTAGAGTCACCTCTTATCTATATATTCAGTGTCACTATCAATATACATGGTGACCTTAAGGGGGGAATTCATCAAGGTACAGTAAAGGTTTACCGTAGGATTCAGCAACTTGTGGGATCTCGGTATCGCAGGTTGCTGAATTCCTGGGCAAGAGAATAGTGTTGCTTGCAAGCCATTTTATATGGACATATGACCTCTAGTAGTAGTCTTGTGTGACTACCACTAGGGGCACTATTTTGAAGCTGGTACAGGACTAGACAGTAGCAACAAAGTATGGCTCCTGCCCAAAGACTTCCCAAACTTCAGGAAGCCCCCTCAGACAGCCAGAAGACTCCCCCTCCCCCCACACACACACACATCTGGACTAATAATGATATTAAGAGGTGTAAGAGGAGAGTGGAGGCAGGGGGGGTGGGAGGCTTGTTCTTGTGTGCAGTGGATGGGCCTTGTGCCAGAGGGCTGGAAGTCTATGGGGGACCCCTGATGTGGCAGCCCAGAAGCATCGGGCCATGGTTTTGCAGCCCAATGCTACCAGACCGTATAATAACCAAAGCAAAAAACTGGGGTTGTTATACTGTGATTTCTGGGCCCTAATGCAATTGCAGGGTGTATCATCACAAGTCATGTCATTGTATTTGCATAATAATGCGATACAAACCATGCATTTGCAAATTTTGCATCTCATTACAACTTAACCTGCAGTAACTTAAATATCACCGTAGTGTTTTTGGCCAAGCAGCATTAGGGCTGTTTAGATCACATTAAGGCCCAAATAACACAACTTAAGGCCCTAACACTGCTTGATGAATCCTCCCCATGTATATACAGATTAATTTAAGTGCTAATGCTTAAATATACACAGATACAATGCCAGCTGAAACTGATGCTCTGATTCTACAAGGAACCTCAGTACCATTTTTTGATACCTATTTACCTTTCGTTCCTCACATCTCAAAACTCTGGCCTCCTGCTGCACTTGCACTGTAGAAATGATTAATAGTAGTAGTAGTAGTAATAACAGTAATGTGAGCAATTTTATTCTCACATTGGGATGGGCATGGAAAGAATGAGGTTCCATCTCATTTATTTTCATGTTTTGGCTTTCTGCTTATTTCAGTTTTCGATTTCATTCTTCAGCTATATCAGGCCCAGAAACACGTGCTGACTTGAAAAAGAAAGCAGAGCAAAATTTTTCTTGTTTTAGATCCCAGCATGAGGTAAGTAAAAGCCAGATTTACTTTTATTATTCATAGATGTTTTTAACATATTTTTTGTGGGTAATTGACTTCTGAGTGTTTATGATATACTGTAGAATGGACACTAAGAAGGATTGAAGTCTTGAGAATTGGTGCTTCTGCTCCCAGTTTTGAAGCTTGGGCTAATTCAACTGCTGTGGATGTCTGCCTCTACCTATCTAATGTAAGAACACACATTTTTACAATGCAATTTAGACATTTTTACAATGCAATTTAGAAATTATAAGTACCTTGACTAAGAATGTTTGTCAATTGTTTCTTTTCTTTTTTTAACTTCTTTATTCATTTTAACACTTACAAAAAGTGAAACAGTATATAACATCCATTTGGTCTTAAATACATCACTAAATATTCTACAAAACTCAATTTCAAATCCCATATCCCTCCCCTTCTCTATTCAATAACATTCATCAAACCCAAGAAAAACATATAATAACCTCCCCCCTCCCCACATTGTTTATCCTCAAAAGAAAACCAAGAAATCCCCACAACTCTCCCCCTCCTGGATGTGCATATTTAAGGGAGAAAAATTGATATTCAATCATTACAGTATTTTGTTAATGGCTCACAAATATCCTGAAATTTCTTAATGCACCCCCACTGTATGGCAATTGCCCTTTCTATTGTGAATATGTGACATAGAGAGTTCCACCAAAAGCTATAATTCAAGCGATCCCAATTTTTCCAATTTTTCATTATATGTTGTATGGCAACCCCTGTCATAATGAATAATAGCTTATTATTGTCAATTGTTTCTTTTGAAAACAAATCTTACTGGAAAATCTCTTTATATACCCTTAATAGGGTAGCTATTCCCAATATCTTGAAGGCCCATCTTGCCTCAACTAGAGATTGTGCGTTTTTTTAATTTAGTTCCATGGTTATGGAATAATTTGCCTATAGACTTAAGGAAAGAAGAATCGTATATAAATTTTTAAAAGACATCGAAAAGCACATTATTTTCAATTGGCCTTTTCAAATTGAAGAAACAAGTTTGAGATTTCAATTTGTCTTATATAATTATTGATTATTTTAAGAATATTTTCAGTTTGTATTACTTTAATTTTTATGATTATTTGATTGTTATAGATTTTAACTATTTAAAAATTTTTTTGCTCTTTTTCTTTCCTTTTCTATTTTTGAATGGAGTTCTTGTCTAAATTATTTTGAATTATAAATTGTAGACCACTTGGATCCTTTTTTGGCTATTATGCAGTATATAAAGTTTTTAATAAACATAATCCATATAGAGTAGAACCTTGGTTTACGAGCATAATTCGTTCCAGAAGCATGCTCGTAAACAAAATTACTCGTATATCAAAGCGAGTTTCCCCATAGGAAGTAAGGGAAACTCACTTGATTCGTTCCCACCCACCCCCACCCCCCTGATGCCAGCGGTGTGCTCTACCCCCCCCCCCGGAGGACCAGCATCACTCCCCCCCTTCCCGCCCATGCGAACTGGCATCCCCCACCAGCCCAAAAAGAAGCCTTACCGCAGGGGTGTCCAATGTCAGTCCTCGAGGGCCGCAGTCCAGTCGGGTTTTCAGGATTTCCCCAATGAATATGCATGAGATCTATTTGCATGCACTGCTTTCAAAGCATATTCATTGGGGAAATCCTGAAAACCCGACTGGATTGCGGCCCTCGAGGACCGACATTGGACACCCCTGCCTTACCCCATCTAGCACCGGCACGCAGCCCATAGGACATGCCGGTGCACAAAGATCCTTGCTGTTGCCTGGGCCTTGAGCATCTGCGCATGCTCAAGGCCTTCTGGCTCTGCCTGTCACGTGACCATCCTATGTGAAATTACCACCAGAAAAGATAAGTTCTTAAAGATATTAGTCATAAGATTGCTTTATTATAACATAAGGTGGTATAAGACATAAATGGTGCTATGATGGTCTGGTGGCAGTCTGTGTTTTGTTTTATACACTCAAACACTGAAGGTTGTGGGTCTGAGCACTATTTAAAAGAATATTTTAATGAACAGTATAAAACTCACACTATTGTTACATATATGTAGTTATACAATGTTTCTATAACCATAATGTTCTATGACATCACAATGCAGGTATAAAGAGCCTTAGCCTATAGGAAGAGGAGATGCAAATGTTAAGGGTCTTAGCCAATAGGGAGAGGAGGAGATAATGTTACTGCGGAGGGGCAGACTTGTTGGGCCATTTGGTCTTTATCTGCCATCATGTTTCTATATTACAAAATATTTTCTCCACAAATAATATTTATATTCATCCTGAAATCTTGATAGGCTGAATGTGTCCCGAGGACTGGGTTGAGAACCTCTGATCTAGGTTTAAGGCAGTGATGAAGTCAGTGGCGTAGTTAAAGGGGGGGGCGGTCTGTCCCTGGTGCCATCTTGGTGAGGGTGCAGGCACCAGTCCTCCTCTCCACCCCACCGCTCCTCCACCGCCCCCAGGGCTGCGTCTGTTCGCTGCCCCCTTCCCCCATACCTCTGTAACATTCCTGGCATGAGCAGCAACCCCCAATCTGCTGTTGCGCCAATGTCAGCTCTTCCTCTGATGTCACTTCCTGGTTCCGTGCCTAAGAAGTAACATACAGGAAGAACTGACACTGGCACGACAGAAGGTTGGGGGTTCCTGCTTGCACCAGGAATGTTAGAGGTATGGGGAAGGGAAGTGGCATGTGCATGGCAGTAGGGGATAGGGAAGGAGTGTATGAAGGTGGGGGGGAGGTGTGGAGAAGAGGGAGGGGCGCAACCATCCCAGGCACCTCTCACTGTCGTTACACCACTGATTAAAGGTCAAGTGAGTTAACATGAGCCTAAATTTACTATTAGACCTATTCTTTTCAATGGGGCCTGATCACTAACATGCATCAATCTGTGTTAACATTAATGCAAGCTAGTGAAAAGATCCATTAATTGGCTTATATTCTTCAGATATAACTACAAAATATAACTACAGAAAGATAATGATTCCCATTGATTTTCTAATTTATTCATTATGGCATATTGTAAAAAGAAAATAAAGTATACAACAAAAAACAAAGTCCTTGATCTTCCATATCTTTATTTTCTAACAATAACCTTTCAAGATTCAGCCATGGAATCCAATTTAAGATAATGTAGCACTTATAAATCTGGAACTACAGACAATATTAGTACTTCATTGGTACTTAGAGCTTAGACTGAGTTACAGTTTTGCAGCACTACATTGTTCGGGTTCTATTAAATCACTTATTGTGTTGAACGTCTGTAGTCATTCTTTCCCACTTCATTTCTGTGTTGGAAATCAATTTAGCTCTTCAGGAGACATCATTAGCAGCTCATTGTTAACTTTTCCTATGTATTTCAGAATATCCAATATCACCCAGCCACCAGTATCCTGCTGGTGGCATTGTATGCAGAACCAGTGCTAGAGCTGCTAGAGTATAAGCCCTCCCCTTTTATAAAACTACGTTAGGCTTGTATATCGCCAACCACGGCGGTATTAGCTCGGAACTAATACTGCCACAACCTGCGATAAAAAAAAGCCTAACAGGGCTTCATAAAAGAGGGAAGATGCCCTAGGTGAACTTTCAGCCTTGTATCTCTTCTACTCCATCCTCATTCATGGTCTCCTGCCACATACCTATAGTTGACTTCCAAAAAGTCATATTATGCATTCTTCTCAGGCTTCAAATTGAATTTTGCTAAATCTGAATATCTGGAGTTTTTTCTTCCTGGTCTTCCCAGGGGGAGGTTTCATTGTCCTCTGTGCAAAGCTTCGGCTTCCTTTCAATATTTGGGTATAATTCTAGGGACGGATACCGTGAATCTTTATGACCTTAATATTCCCCGTCTGTTGGCAGCCACTAGATCTTCGTTTAAACAATGGGAAGCCCTTTCTTTATCTCTTATGGGGTGTATTAATCTTTATAAAATGGTTAT
Source organism: Geotrypetes seraphini (assembly GCF_902459505.1). Lineage (NCBI taxonomy): Eukaryota > Metazoa > Chordata > Amphibia > Gymnophiona > Dermophiidae > Geotrypetes > Geotrypetes seraphini. Next base: position 199,068,498 of record NC_047088.1, on the reverse strand, counting down.
CTTTCCTAGATGGTTGTACTGTCTACAAATTATTCTGATATATTTTCGTGCTGCGGACATTAAGACCCTACATCGTATGTTTAGCCAGTTTTGCTGGGAAGGGAAGAAAGCCAAGGTGGCTTTTTCAATTTTGGTAGGTAACTGGCGCAGAGAGGGGTTAGGAATCCCAGATCTGAGGCTCTATAACTTGACCTGTCTTCCTAGACATCTAGGTGATTGGTTCAACTTTACGCAGTTTCATACTCCCTTAACTATGGAATGTACTTGGTGTGCCCCTCTTCATCCTCTTTATGTACTCCATGCTCGTCCGGGAGCTCTACCTTTACATATTTGTTCTTCTGTCTTGGAAAGGTTCTGGTTCAAATACTGCCTCACACGCTCTGTCGTTTGTAAGTCAGATGCATCTGGGGACAGTCTCTTTAGGAAGGAAGGACGCACAGGCTCAGGTTTGTCCCAAATAAATTGTCCATTTATTATGAGTCCTACATTCATTTATATAGCATTATACATGGGTCAGCATATGAGTGTAGGAAAGACCATACTTGATAACAGGATACATAAAAGCAACATGACTGTAGGAAAGACCAAATTTGGTAACAGGATACATTAGAAAGAGGTAGCAAACATAACGGGAGTTTTAGTGGGAAGTTTCCATCTAAGGCACAGGTGTCAAAGTCGGTCCTCGAGGGCCGGAATCCATTCGGGTTTTCAGGATTTCCCCAATGAATATGCATGAGATCTATGTGCATGCACTGCTTTCAATGCATATTCATAGGGGAAATCCTGAAAACCCGACTGGATTACGGCCCTCAAGGAGGGACTTTGACACCCCTGATCTAAGGTCTAGCAATGTTTCTTATCTCTCTAAAGCTCAAGATGTAAGACATAGAGCTCAGAACACAAAGAGAAAATGGCCTTGTGATTTCTTGGCACATACAACCTGTTTTCAGCAGTTCAAATAGAAAACTTACAAGGAATATATGTGCCCCTTCATGTCTTGTTCCAGGCGGCCCGGAGTTTATGGAAAGCCTTGGCTTGTTGGGGTCATTATAGTGCTCGTTGTACTTACTATTTGCCATTGCCAGGGTTGGGGAGTTCTACTTACCGTAGCTGGGGGTCTTTGGGATTTGTTCAGCTCCGCCATTTTCTTATATCTAAAGGCCAGCTGATACCTTTGACTTCCCTGGGAGGTCGGGGGGATGGGGGGGGGGGAATGGAAAGAGCTTTTTGCTTATGGGCAATTAAGTCATTAAGTAAAGTCATTGTCTGCTGCTTCCTTATCAATGGATGTTGCTCAACTTTTGGATGATCTTGAAAGAATAACCTGATTCACAGTTACTGGATGCTAGGGTCCACCTTGGGGATTAGCGCCCAAGAAAAGGATCTGGGTGTCATCATAGACAGTATGATGAAATCTTCTGTCCAATGTGTGACTGCGGCCAAAAAAGCAAATAGGATGCTAGGAATTATTTAAAAAGGGATGGTTAACAAGACTAAGAATGTTATAATGCTCCTATATCGCTCCATGGTACAATAATCTGGAGTACTGCGTTCAATTCTGGTCTCCTTATCTCAAGAAAAATATAATGGCACTAGAAGAGCAACCAAGATGGTAAAGGGGATGGAACTCCTCTCGTATGATGAAAAACTAAAACGGTTAGGGCTCTTCAGCTTGGAAAAGAGACGGCTGAGGGGAGATATGACTGAAGGCTACAAAATCCTGAGTGGAGTAGAACAGGTTCAAGAAGATCAATTTTTCACTCTGTCAAAAATTACAAGGACTAAGGGACACTCGAAGTTACAGGTAAATACTTTTAAAACCAATTGGAGGAAATTTTTTTTCACTTAGAGAATAGTTAAGCTCTAGAACGCGGTGCCAGAGGATATGGTATGACGGATAGCATAACTGATTTTAAGAAAGTTTTGGACAAGTTCCTGGAGGAAAAGTCCATAGTCTGTTACTGAGAAAGACACGGAGGAAGCCACTGCTTGCCCTGTATCGGTATCATGGAATATTGCTACACCTTGGGTTTTGGCCAGGTACTAGTGACCTGGATTGGCTACTGTGAGATCTGACCCAGTAAGGTTATTCTTATGTTCTTTTTGTTCCTGATACTGAGGAATGTTGTTATATTTTCACTGGTGGTTGATGCAACGTCTTCCAACTAAATCGATTGTATCCATTGTAGCTCACTGGGGCAAAGATTTGGCTATGGATATTTGAGAGGAGGAGTTCTTAAGACTCTTGAGGCGTATTCCCTCCTGGATTGTTTCTGCGGAATTGTGGGAGAGCCAATATCATCTCTTATGTCATGCTTATGTTTCCCAACATAGTCTCTTTTTGATGGGAGGTATTTCCTCGGATCTTTGTTGTCGGTGTCATCAAGCATCAAATACACTCATACATTCTTTTTGGACCTGTCCCCAGCTTGTTCAATATTGGCGGGCTTTTTTTTGGTATGTTGTGAATATCCTCCAGCAACCACTGTGGCTACATCCCTTAGGTGGGCTTGTCGAAGAGTTATTTATTCTTTTTGTATAGTCATGACCTAATCTCTTTATTGTTCACATCTCTTGAGGTTCTGAGGGGTGGGGAGGGGGTGGAGGGGTAGGAATGTTGTTATATTCTACTTTTCACTATTGTATTTTCATTCTTGCAGTGTCAATATTTCTGCACTATTCTGCCTTCTGATATTATAATTTGAAATTTATGCAGGATTTTAGATGTTGTTTGTATTAGCTATATTCCTAAATTTGCCATTGGTGATTATTTGTGTTTTTTTGCATCAATAAAAATTTTTTGATCATTAAAAATTGACCGCGCTTATATGAAAAAGAGAATGCGAAAACAGGACACAAATAAAAAGACATGGAAAGTTCAGTCTTCTGACATAGTAAGGGGGGTGGAAAGGGGGCACTCTGCCCCGGGCGCCCTCTTGGTGGAGGTGCTTGTACCCATCATCCTCTCCGCCCCCTCCTTCCCTGCCCTCCCCCCCCCACTAACATGCATGTGCACTGCTTTCTTTCCCCCGTACCTTTTTAACGTTTGTGGCGCAAGCAGCAAACCCAACCTGCTACTCGTGCCAGTGTCAGCTCTTCTTCTGATATCACTTCCTGGATCCACGCCTAGGAAGTGACATCAGTGGAAGAGCTGACGCTGGTGCAAGCAGTAGGTTGGGGTTGTAGCCCGCACCGCGAACGTTAAAAAGGAATGGGAGAATGGAAGGGGGCGTGTGCACAGCAGGAGGAGGCAAGGAAGGAGAGGATGGATGGAGGCAGAGAAGAGAGTGGGGGAGGGGCACCATTGCCCTGGATGCCTCTCACCCTTGCTACGCCACTCTGTATATTATATGTACATATACTGCTGTCATGCCAACTAAAGTTGAAAACTGCAAAATGCACTTGGAAACTAGCTAGCTGTACTGGAACAGAACTAACTCCCAGGACTCACCTGCAAAAACTCTGTAAGAAAAATCAGCAGTGGAGATATTATACTTAGCTCTATATCCTCCTTATTAGGTAAAGGAACAAGTTAGATTGCTACATATCCCTATAAGAAAAGTATGCACTAAGCACTAATTCAGTGTCTCTCAAACTTTGCGAGTCGCAGCACACTAAGCTAGCGGCCGTGACTCGAGGGTACCCGGAAGTGAGCAGACGTCAATGCGATGATATCACATGCATGCATGATATCATCTCATCGATGTCCTAGCATGCGTGGAGGCCTTCCAGACGGGGCCCTGAGCTTCCAGTGGGAGGAGAGGTGGAGAAAAAGAAGAGACTCAGAGAGGAGGAGAGACACCAGGGAGGAGGGGAGGTGCTGGCGGCGGCTGACCGCCTACAGGATGTGCCTCTCGCCACGAGAGGCTCATCCTGTAGGCAGTCAGCCGGCGCTGGTGCCCTCCTCCTCTCCAGCATCTCATGGCGCTGGTGCCCTCCTCCTCTCCAGCATCTCCAGCTGGTGCCCTCCTCCTCTCCAGCCCTCCTCCTCTCCAGCATCACATGCTAGAAATCTCATGCGGCACACAGATTGAGGCAGGAGGGAACCCAACCTCTCCTGCCCCAGTGACCCAAGACTCCCCCCCATGACACGATCAAGGCAGGAGGGATCCCAGGCCCTCCTGCCCCGGCGACCACCCCACCCCACCGATCCGATCTGGGCAGGAGGGAGCCCAACCCCTCCTGCCCAGCCAACCTCCCTACCCCCTACCACCACTAAGATACAGGCAGGAGGGATCCCAAAACCTCCTGCCCATGACACACACCCCGAACACCCCCCCCCGTACCCACAACTGGAATTGGCCCAGTTGCCTTAGGCCCCTCCTGTGGGCGGGGTTTGAGGCACCTGGGCCAATCAAGCCCTAAGGCCCAACATTCTGAGAATGGCGGGCCCGCCAAACAGATGGGCTTGGGATCCGTCCTTCCATCCAACTTTTGTAAGGTAAAGAGTGGTCTCGGGGGTGGAGTGTCACGGGGTTGGCAGGGGGTATCGCGGGGTTGGTGGGTGGGGGGGTTTCGGGGGTGTTTGAGGGGCATTCGGGGGGTGCATCATGGGCAGTAGGGCCTGGGATCCCTCCTGCCCATATCTTAGTAGGGGTGGGGGGTAGGGGGGTTGCCTGAGCAGGAGGGGGTGGGCTCCCTCCTGCCCAGATTGGATCTGCGGGGTGGGAGTTCTGTCGGGGCAGGAGGGGGTGGGGCTCCCTCCTGCCCAGACCGGATCGGCGGGGTGGGGTGGAAGCCAGGGCAGGAGGGCCTGGGATCCCTCCTGCCCCGATCATGTTGGGGGGTTCTTGGGTCGCCGGGGCAGGAGGGGTTTGCTCCCTCCTGCCCCGATCTCGTCGTGGGTGTGGGTGGAGGTATTGACAGGGCATGAGGGGTTGACTCCCTCCTGCCCTGATCTTGTCGGGGGGGGGGGAGGGTGATGGATCACAGAAGGAGAGATTGGTTATCTCTCCTGCCGCGATAGCGATCTGAAGTGCCGCGGTTGACGGCACTTTGGGATCCTTATCGCGGCAGGGGAGATGAGCCATCTCTCCTACTGTGATTGTTGCTGGGGGGGTATGAATTCTGTAACTGGTGTTCTTTTTGACATACACCGGTTACAGAATCCAGCTTTTAGGCGAAGGACTGGTTCTTCCTTCGCCTAAAAGCTCTTGTGTTGGGCGTTTGGGACTTAGGCTTTTTTTTGGTTGATTATATGTTGCTAGTGTAGACGTAGTGGTAGTCTGGGCGTTTAAACAGCTGAACGTAGAGGCAGGCCATTATAAAAAAAAACCTCCTTTTGGACGTTTGTTTGTTTGGTTTTTTTAAGAATGCTTCTACTTTCAGCGTTTAGGGCCTAGGCCAAAAGGGGACTTAGACGTTTTTTTTATTATGCCCCTCCAAATCTTTTGGGAATACTCTATTAAGTAATAAGATGGAAATCCATTAAAGACTGGGTTCAGTAAATGGGTTGCTTCAAGTACATTGCTTCTAATCTGGCCTAATATTCCAATGACTTTGACATTCCTGATTTAAAATTTACCCATGTCGGTGTCTGCATACTTAATATTTATTTAGCAGACATGCTCAATTGGCCAATCTGAACAATGATTCGCTTTTTATTGGATAAATGGTCTTCTAAAAAACAGCAGTTCATTTGATACCTAAAAGGCTTCCTCTAACTTAAACATAACATAGTAGATGACGGCAGATAAAGATCCGAATGGTCCATCTAGTCTGCCCAACCTGATTCAATCTAAAATGTGTTGGGGATTTTTTTTTCTTATTCTTAGCTTCTATACTTTGTATAAGCCTTGAATTTCATAACTAAAGCTCACATGACAATCCATTCTCAATTTGCACTTACTGACTAACAAACCTATTAGAAACATAGAAACATAGAAATTGACGGCAGAAAAGGGCCATAGCCCATCGAGTCTGCCCATACCAATGACCCACTCCCTGATTCTTACTCTCCTAGAGATCCCACATGAATATCCCATTTTCTCTTGAAATCTAACACGCTGCTGGCCTCAATCACCCGCTGAGGCAGCTCGTTCCAATGATCTACCACCCTTTCAGTGAAGAAGTACTTCCTAGCATCACCCTGAAATTTCCCTCCCCTGATTTTCAGCGAGTGTCCTCTGGTTACCGAGGGCCCTGTAAGACTGAAGATATCATCTTTCACCTCTATACGCCCAGTAATATACTTAAAGGTCTCAATCATGTCCCCTCTCTCTCTTCGCTCCTCCAGTGAGTACATCCGCAGTTTCCTCAACCTTTCTTCATACGTGAGTTCCCCGAGCCCCAAAACCATGCATACCTACCAGTTTTCAATGCCCTTTGTTGTTTTTGAGTAATTTATCTTTAATTTTTTACTTTTTCAGAAAGTAGCTTGTATCTATCATTTCCTGAGTGTTTGCACAAGGATTCAGGGCTCCATTTCATTGCTTTGCATAGGGAATGCATTTTCACAGTCGTCAGAATGATGGGCAGGAAGAGAGTGATTGGAGCACCGATCTCTGCTTGTAGCTACATACAATAAACCAGCAGGAACCACGATGGGCTTGGGAGACAAATTGTGTCCCATTCTGGAACATATTAAGTTTGTCTCCAGGACACACATGACTTGGCTAGACCGTCTAACCTCATTCATAATAGCTGCTAATATCTCCAGGGCTGAGTAATGACAACACTTCCTGCCCTTCACGGAATTAGAGCAGGATTTTATCAAAGGACTCAGACTGCCTGCTAATTAGGCTAATTCCCTTCACATGAATTATTTATTTCCGTTGGTAACCGATCACTGTGACATTAATGGGTTCTGCTCAACTTAGTTTGATAGGTAATACACACTCAAGTGAAATGTTTAAAAACTTGAGATAGTTTACCCCAGGTCAAGTATTTCTCTGTCTAATACCTGACAACTCCAGGGAAGTTTATGTTGCTAGACTCAGTTGGTAATACAAAGGCTAATGCTGTGCTATGGGCTTCTGCTCTGAAATCAGTCCAGTCATTCTTTCCAATTATTAGCCAACTGGGCCGAAGAGTCCACTCAGACAACTCTGCTGCAATTATGCTGACTCAGGCTTTGCATTTACATCAATTGCTGTCCAAATACAAGCTTTTATGTATTTGTGTATGGGGAGAGGGGGGTGTTTGCTTGTGGTTTGTTTGTTTTTTTAACAGCAGTGGTGTCACAATATTTTTTGATTCATGGGATGGAGAAGGGCTCTTCAGTGATGTTTGAGGCTAGAAAAGGGTTTAAAAGTGTGAACGTTTCATCTTTCCTGCTCCTTAAAGATGAAGAGACTCATTGGCCAACACAAGGACACTGACACAAATTTGGATCATAAGCCTCGTATGCCAGTTGGACAACAGGGTTGTTTTTATTTATAACTGTACTTATACATGAGTGTTATTAAATGAAAAAACAGCATCAGGCATTGAAGATACCTATTCGATGATATAAGAAAAATGTTTATAAAACCACTAAGTTCTGTTCCTTAAATAATATTGGTTCTGGAGTTAAGTATTTGGCATGGATAAGCAAATTAGATAGGTATATGGGTAATAATTCTATAAGGAGGTACCTAAAATTAGGCAACGTGTATGTGTGTAAATGCCAGCAATCTAATCATTTGCATGTCTACAAAATCCTGAGTGGTGTAGAACAAGTAAAAAGAATCGATTTTTCACTCTGACAGGGATGGCATAACAGTCAACAAAGCATGGCAAAACACAACATGATATAATACAGTATGGTGAGACATAGCATGATGGGCATTGTATTACAAAACATAGCATGGCAAACAGCATGACAAACATTGTATTACAAGTGTGGTTAACATAGTTTGGCAAACATAGTATTATATATATATATATATATACTAGCTGATGCCCCGGCGTTGCACGGGTATTTAATTATAGCAATAACACTGTAAATGGATTCAACTAAAGATACTTTATAGTGGTGAATGAAAGTATTTTTTTACAGCTTAATAAAAAGTACAATATTCAAATTATAAAGTGAAATATTTGACAAAATGAATACAATACAACTAACGCAAAACGTGATTATAAACAACAATTTTAGTTTCACCTCCTGGAGCAAGAACATATAAATTCTTGGGTGAACCCACCCTTGAGCAAGCAAAATAGAGTTGTGGGCCGTGAGACCCCCAGAACATATCACCCCAGGTAGTGAGGGATCTGCATACCAAGTTTCGTTCAAATCGGTCAAGCCGTTTTTGAATTACTGTGAGAATGGCAGCTTTTTACATTTTTTCCATTGACATGAATGGGTGAAATCTGATTTTCTGTTTGTAGCTCCACCCACGTGTGCAGGAGGGCCGCGAGACCCCAAGAACATATCACCCAGGTAGTGAGGGATCTGCATACCAAGTTTCGTTCAAATTGGTCAAGCCGTTTGTGAATTACTGTGAGAATGGCAGCTTTTTATATTTTTTCCATTGACATGAATGGGTGAAATCTGATTTTCAGTTTGTAGCTCCGCCCATGTGTGCAGGTGGGCCACGAGACCCCTAGAACATATCACCCCAGGTAGTGAGGGATCTGCATACCAAGTTTCGTCCAAATTGGTCACAGTGAGAATGGCAGCTTTTTACATTTTTTCCATTGACATGAATGGGTGAAATCTGATTTTCTGTTTGTAGCTCTGCCCACGTGTGCAGGAGGGCCGGGAGACACCCAGAACATATCACCCCAGGTAGTGAGGGATCTGCATACCAAGTTTCGTTCAAATCGGTCAAGCCGTTTTTGAATTACTGTGAGAATGGCAGCGTTTTACATTTTTTCCATTGACATGAATGGGTGAAATCCGATTTTCTGTTTGTAGCTCCGCCCACGTGTGCAGGTGGGCCGCGAGACCCCCAGAACATATCACCACAGGTAGTGAGGGATCTGCATACCAATTTTTGTTCAAATCGGTCAAGCCATTTTTGAATTACTGTGAGAATGGCAGCTTTTTACATTTTTTCCATTGACATGAATGGGTGAAATCTGATTTTATGTTTGTAGCTCCGCCCACGTGTTCAAGTGGGCCGCGAGACCCACAGAACATATCATCCCAGGTAGTGAGGGATCTGCATACCAAGTTTCGTTCAAATCGGTCAAGCCGTTTTTGCGTGATCGCGGCACATACACACACACATACATACACACATACATACCTCCGATTTTATATATATAGATATATATATAGATATATATATACACACAAAACATGGCACAGAAAACATACCATGGCAGATATAGTATACAAATGTGGTTTGATATGTTACAAGGTAGACCCTAGCGTATTAGACATGGGATGGCAAACTATGTAGTGGGCATAGCATGAGAATGTAGCACAGTAGAAATAGTGTGGCAATCATAGCATGAGAGATGCAATGTATAGTAGAGTAGAGACAGAAAGGTGACAGTATGACAAAATGTGGCAAAGCATTGTCTGACAAGATGTGGTGTGCTTGGATAGAACGGTGGGATCTTGCACAGTGGAGGCTGCATATTATACTCCTGGAGGTGACTTGGTAGGGTAGAGCATTATATGATGGGTGACAGTTCACAGTATGGTGAGCGAAGAACATCAGTGCTTGAGACTCGTAACAGCGAAGGGTTGGTGCTCTTCTTTGAAAGGTTTGGGAAATTGGGTAGGTGCATTCTCAAGGGAAGAGGTGGGTTTTTATTGCCTTCCTGAAGTTCAGTAGACCTTCTGATGATCTTATGTGAGCAGGTAGCTTGTCCCAGAGGCATGATAGGTAGTGCGTGTAAGATCTTTTATGGGCAGTCTCAAGGTGGAGAGCGCATCCCGAGAGCGTGTGCAATTGTTTTTCTTACGAACAGAGCAGTCAATTCGGGGTGTAGAGTAGTAGTTTGCCATATAGGCTGGTACCATGTCCTGGAAGAGTTTGTAGGCCATTACTAGGCCTCTGAATATACATCACTTGTTGATCAGCAACCAGTGGGCAGCGCGCAGCGCCGGGATCAGGGGTGTCAAAGTCCCTCCTCGAGGGCCGTAATCCAGTCGGGTTTTCAGGATTTCCCCAATGAATATGCATTGAAAGCAGTGCATGCACATAGATCTCATGCATATTCATTGGGGAAATCCTGAAAACCCGACTGGATTCCGGCCCTCGAGGACCGACTTTGACACCTGTGGCCGGGATGATCGGGTCTCATATGTAAAGATTTTTTAGGAGTCAGATGGCAGCGTTTTAGTCGATGTGTGTTTTTTGTAGTGAGCCCTTTTAGGAGCATGTTGCAATTGTCCGTACGGGAGAAGATGAAATCATACAGTAGTTGAGCGAAGTTCGGCTCCAAGATGTATCATCTGATTTTTATTAGCTGCTGGAGGTAGTAGAATGAGATGGATACTACCTTGGAGATATGGTCGGAGAGTGAAAGGTCACCCCTAGGCTGTGTACTTTGTCTTCAGCTGTTAGGGTGACAGATTCCCAGGAGACTGATGGGTGTGTGAGTTTGGGGGTCATCTCTTCTTATCCAGAGTAGTTCGGTTTTCGCCATGTTTAGTTGCAGCTTGTTTCGGGTCATCCAGCTTTTTATTTCCGAGACGCAGTCACGTAGTTTGGAGATTTGAGCATTTCGGTTTAAGCCTAGTGGTAGGGTGAGTTGTATATTGTCGGCAAACAAGTGGATCTTTATTTGGTATTTTAAGGCAATGTCTATCACCAGTCGGATATAGAGATTGAAAAGCAGAGGGGATAGGAGGGCACCCTGTGGTACTCCATAATTTATCATTTTAGGTCATGATAGGGTAGATTTGAGTAGGACACTTTGGGTCCTATGGCTCAGGAATGACGAGAACCACTGGAGCACTCGATCATTTATTCCAATAGTTAAGAATCTGGCAACTAAGCAGTGGTGGTCAATCAAAGGCGGCACTGAGATCTAGAAGGACCAACAGCCCATTATTTCATTTGTCTAGTATGTTCCAGCAGTCATTGATAATGTCAACTAAGTCTGTTTCCATACTATGGAATTTCCTGAATCCAGATTAATATGGGGAGAGGGCATTCTTTCTGTTGACAAAAGCCAGGAGTTGCGATAGTACAGTCTTTTCAAGGATCTTGGAGGCAAAGCGAAGGTTGGAGACCAGTCTGTAGTTGCTGGGTTTATTCGGATCCAGTGTTGTTGGTTTTTAAGATCAGTCTGATTGCCAATTTCCAGCTTTGTGGTACAGTTCCCAATTCCATGGAGGAATTAATTAGTGGTAGGATTGATTTGTTGAAGGTGTCTTTTGTGGCCATCAGGAGGTTTGATGGGCATGAGTCTAGAATTGATCCTGAGGGTCATAGGGTGGCAATCGTTTTTCCTAGGTCTTCATAACAGTGTAGGGCAATTGAGGGTTTTAGTTCCAGATTCTCTCATAGAGGGGGAGGCGGAGTTGTTCTGGGTGTTTGCTGGGGTATGGGGTGTCGAATCCAGATTTGTGCATATACAATCGATTTTTTTTTTTTTTTTTTTTTTTAAGTAGACAGAGGGTTTCAGTATCCAGGTCAGTTTATAGGTTGTTGTATTTTTTAATTTCCTTCTGAAGCAGTGAGCGAGTTTTTTGTTAGTGTGAAGAGATTCTTTGATCTGTTTTGAGTTTTCTGCAGGAGATTAGTGTAGTAGGTTTGGGGGGGGGGTTTTACATCATGGATTGATAGTTTGCACTCCTGTAGTAGTTTTTTTCCAATGGGCTTTGTACTTTTTATCTTTGAATTTGCACCAATTTCTTTCGGTTTTTCTTAGTCGATGGTACCTAATCCTAACCCTACCACTCCAATAGCCATTATGGCTGCAGGTGTCATCTATACAGTAGTACAGAAGGATTTTGGTGGGATCACACTTTCCAGCATAAATGTAGTGGTTAAAGTGGGATATGGGATATGGGCCTGCCCCCTCTACCCCCGCACACCAGACTACTCCATACACCTGCTTGCTGCTCTGCTAGTATTTCCCATACCATGTGCAGCTGTGATAGACAGGTATGTACTGTTTCATTCAGATTTCGGGGGGGTGGGAGAGGGGGGTCACAGAAACAGTGTATGGGAGCCTTATTTTCATCTCTCTAGGGTCATCTGGTCAGTTTGGGTACCTTTTTGACCCATATTCATTTTAAAAACAGGTCTAGCCCAAAACGTCCAAATTATGCCCTGGACATTTTATAAAATACACTATAAAACATCCAAGTGCTAAGCCTGCCCTAATCTAATATTTCTGTGTCGCGCACACCTAAACAGGCTCTAGGTCAGTGGTTCCCAACCCTGTCCTGGAGGACCACCAGTCCAATCGGGTTTTCAGGCTAGCCCTAATGAATATGCATGGAGCAGATTTGCATGCCTGTCACTTCCATTATAAACAAATGGAAGTGACAGGCATGCAAATCTGCTCCATGCATATTCATTAGGGCTAGCCTGAAAACCCGAATGGCCTAATGGTCCTCCAGGACAGGGTTGGGAACCACTGCTCTAGGCGACTTGAAGAAGGAAAGGGAAGCAAGGGTAAGGGGGTGGGATGGAGAGGGAGGTGGACAGGAAACGAAAATCCTAGACGTATTAAGTAAAGGACAGGTGCGTAATCCCACCCAAAACGCACCTCTAACATGCCCCCTTAAGATTTAGACGCACTGGAAACAAAACAACCAGAAAGACATCTAGAACAGGGGTGTCAAAGTTCCTCCTGGAGGGCCGCAATCCAGTTGGGTTTTCAGGATTTCCCCAATGAATATGCATGAGATCCATTAGCATACAATGAAAGCAGTGCATGCAAATAGATCTCATGCATATTCATTGGGGAAATCCTGAAAACCCGACTGGATTGTAGCCCTCGAGGAGGGACTTTGACACCCCTGATCTAGAAAGTCAGTTTTGAAAATTCCCACTTTGATGCTTTGACTAGTAAGACGTCCAAGGGCCAGTTTATGCCATCTTTTGTAGAGTTATCAGATTTTACGGCAGTAAAATCTGGACCCCTAGGCCCACCCAGCTCCACCCTCAGACCTGCAACCCCACTGCCTGTTCGTCAGGCAGGAAGGCATCTGCGCATGCTCAGATGTAACGCGATGATGTCGCACGCATGTATGTGTGCGCATGACATCACCGCATTGCATCCGCGCATGTTCAGATGCCTCCTCCCGATGCAATTTCTTTTCAAAACCAGGACAAAGTGCCAGGTTTTGAAAAGCTGCCCGGAGCCCCAGACATGTCCTCAAAAGGAGGAAATGTCCAGGGAAATCCGGACGTCTTACCCTAGTCTTTTGGATGTCTCTCTTTTTTTAAAATGAGCCACATAGTATTTTGGACAGATAATATGGTGGAGATCATAAACCATTTATCTGCTCAAGGTGTCATTTGTTCGCTATGGGAAATGAGCTTTAACATTACTTTTAATTCTTTACATTTGCCAGGGGAGCAAAATAACATTGCGGATGTTCTTTCGTGTTCTAAGATGTCAGAATTCTGGCACCTTGCCTTTGCAGCAGACAAAGTACAGTTTCCAGAGAGATTTGGAAGTTTGACCTCTTGAGGTTTGACTGCTAATAATAGCATCATTGTCAGAGGCCACAGAAAAGAAGCACCTAATTAATATCCTTTGTGAAATTCTTAAAATTTTGCAAGGAAGCAAAGTTGCATCAGCCTATATGGTTCCACATGGACACTATAGCGCGTTTTGTATTCCAAGCAAAAGAAGAAGATTCTAGCTAACGTGGATCTGGTTTTTTCCTGAAAGCTGTAGGGGCTGATAATCCAATGAGCCATTTTGCCTTCAGGCAAATTATAAAGGTCTGGGCGGCCTATTTTGTCACAACTGTGAGTTATAGTTATACTGCATATGTTGTTCAGTGTTGAAATGTTTGGTCTTGAAATGGCCCCCTCTCCACAAGCATCATGACTCGGGTTACCCTACATTTATCAAGTTAGTAGGTTGAGGTTACCAAGATTTTATGTTCGCTCCTAACTGTAATTAAGTAAGCAATGTATATGTAATCATGTTGTGGCCTTATTAAATTAACTTTTCCTTTTCAGAAGAAAAGTTTTGGCTATGGTTCTTTGATGAGGAAGCAGAGCAAGGGGGATGGGTAATAGGCAGGAGCAGGAGGGACACTTTTGTCGCTGATTACCCTGTTTGAGATCAGGGCCATAATCGCTAGTGCAGGCATTGCACAAAGAGGGGGTCAGCACTGAACATAAGAAAGGAGGGTGGGGCAAGAGTGAGGGGAAGAGCAGGGATGGTGAGAGGGGGGAGGGGGGACTGGAAATTAGGTAAGGAGGGTTGGGACAATCCAAATGTCAGGGAGAAGACAAGACAGGGCAGTAACATAGAATGTATTTCTGAACTGTCTGCCACTTAAGTCTGAAGCTTTTTTCTTCATCTACTCGGGCAGAGGCCCTAGTCCACAACTGCCCAAGTCCGGTCCTTGAGATCTACTGGCAGGCCAGGTTTTTAGGATATCCACAATGAATATGCATCAGAGAGATTTGCATACCAAGAAGGCAGTGCAGGCAAATCTTTCTCATGCATATTCATTGTGGATATCCTGAAAACTTGGCCTGCCAGTAGATCTCGAGGACCGGACTTGGGCAGCCCTGCCCTAGTCATTGGAAGTATAAGTTTCACAATGGAAACAGTATTCACTAGATATACTTATTTTGAGCAGCAGTATTGATTTGTGGCAGCCTTATTTCAAATTTGTGTAGTGCATACTGTATTCCCATTTGCCATTCTGTACCCCTGTTTAGCCAGTTGTCATATTCCTTTATTTTGGAATGTTTACCGATTCTCCTTTGCAAGAGGTATCCAACAATTTAAACTCTCCCTTCCTTCTAAAAAAGGGATTAAAGAAGTTAAGATCTTCAGTCAATCTTTGGTCTTTAAATTCTCTCAACTCTGGAATGATCTCCCCCCCCCCCCCTTTTTTTTTTTTTAAGGAGTTCCAGTTCATTTCAATTTTTCCGTAAATCTTTAAAAACTACTCTATTTGCCAAACATTTTGAAAATTAATTATTTTGGAATTTTGCTATTTTCTATTTATCATTTGTAAATCATTCCCTGTTTATTTAATTGCTGTAAACCAAGTCGAGCCTTCTCAGACGGTATAGAAAGTTAAGCTTTAGTTTAGTACTGAGGCTGCTGCTTTGCTCATTCCCCTCTCAGAAGTTTGCATCAAGTAATGGAACTTTATTTCCAGGTTTTGCACCCCAAAAGTGGACAAACTGTATGTACATTTCCGAAGTACTAACCATTTTAAAGCCCACTGTGAGTCTGCCTAAATGAGAGGTGTTTTAAAACCATTTACTTTGCATATTCTTTACCAACCTCATCACTGGCTTTTTTTTTTTTTTATATATAAATCTTTATTGATTTTCAAGTAGTAACAGTGCTTTACATATGAATCTGAACATATAACAAATCAAAAAAAGCACTTTGAACTTACAAATAATTGAAAGTAATATTCTCCCACCCCTTTATTTAATCAATAATAAAAATGCAATTATTCTTCCAATAACCCATTCTTATTTAAAATAATACCCCATCACTGGCTTTTGTATACAAGAAGCTTAGCTGCTTCCTTCAGTGCAGGTTTCCAAGCATTTATTTATCCTTCTCCATGCAAAATTAGGATTTGAGAAAGCTCCCAATTTAGTTATCCTATTCTCCAGCTAAAGATAAATCTGTCCCTGTCATGCTGCAACGCTATAGGGGGTTTCTTTGTTCCCATTTCTACTTGCACATTTTTCTTTTTGATTCCCACTTTTGGCTGCCAAGGCCCTCCCACCGCCTGCGGGAACTGATACTTTATTATCAGCTTTAAAGATGTACAATTTTAAAGCAGTGCTGTTATGTACTCAGCTTTCAGTCGTCGTCATGAGTTAAAGGGAAAAAGATCCTTAAATTACCATTTTCTAAATTCAGCGTCACATGCTCTTCAAGTATATCAGTGCACAAAAGTAGGTTCGTATATAAATAAGTGACTTGCAGAGTCAACACTGAGATGTGGAAACTCTGCGCATTGTGTGCAGACATTCATAACCTTTAATTGTAGTCTTATCAAATTAAAATTAGTTCTCCAAAAAAAATCTGGATCAAACCAGGAGCCCAGATCCAGAATTCCTAGTCAAAGGAAAGTCTAAACTAAGCACAGATGAGACCAGTGGAAATTAAAGAACTGTGAAAACCAGGAATGCTGCAAGAGTTGATCAGAGCTGTGATGCGAGGCTGAAAGAAGTTGGTTAGGTCACTGCCGAATATCACTGCAGGAAGTGAAAGGAAAATGCAAGTCAGCAGGTGGCAGCAAAGAGCAACTGTGGACTATAAAGGAGAGATGGGACAGGGCATGAGAGGATTCCTAAGGTAATTCTTTAGCTTCTCTTTGCTGTTCCTGAGGACTTTTTTCCCATCTTTTTAATTGACTTGCTACATTCTCGCCCAATTATTGGCAGAAAGGAGAGTTAGGGCTTATTCCTTTGAGCTCACAACATCCTCCCTGATTCAGAAGATATTTGATAGCTTCTTTAATGTAGGCCCCCTGGTGGTGGAGTGGTGCAATTGGATTGGATCGGATTTATATGATTTACTGCTATTGACATAAGTATTTAGCGGTGTACAATAAAAATCGTATTTCCTCTAAATGTAAGTATAAACTGGTGAACCTGTCACGGTACCTAGTAGGGTTCCCAAATAACTCCATACAACCAAGGGATTCAACAAGAAAGAGAATTGTAAAATTTATTAAACAGAGATAATAATAATAGCTTTATTTATATCCCGTCGGGTAAGCTGTTGGATAAGCTGTTCGCATGTGTACCAACTGGTACAGCTAGATCAGGGATCTCAAAGTCCCTCCTTGAGAGCCGCAATCCAGTCGGGTTTTCAGGATTTCCCCAATGAATATGCACTGAAAGCAGTGTATGCACATAGATCTCATGCATATTCATTGGGGAAATCCTGAAAACCCGACTGGATTGCGGCCCTCAAGGAGGGACTTTGAGACCCCTGAGCTAGATGATACAAGATGTTAATATTTTAGGGTAAATTACAAAAGTAATAGGATGTTAGTTTACCCCCTAAATTTGGCAAAACTTCAATGGTCTGTTTAACTTCTGTAACCTACAAATAGTTTCATATGCTTATACCCAAAACTTAATCATTGTTTCATCTCCATAGTAATTCAACTACTGGAACTGAGTTCTGTCACTAACAACAGGTAAAGTGGGTGCATTTAAATGTGGTAATTTAGGCCATGATTCTATAAATCAGCACCAACTAGTATGGCGCTAAGCACAATTCTATAAAAAAGCGCACTGTATAGAATCGTGACGTAGCCAGACAGCCAATTTAGGGTGCGCTTGAGCCCAAAGCAGGTGCACACAAAATGTTCTCCCTGCCTGCCTACCCTCTGTCCCACTACCTCCCCTCTCAAAATATAAATATTTTAGCTCATAAGGATTCCCAAACTCTCTCAGCTGAAGACTTCCTCCAAAGATGGCCAGAACTCCCTTTTAATAAGCTTGGCAGGCTGCAGCAGCAACTCCTTGAGCCACCAATGCTGGCACCTCATGTGTGCTTAGTTTTCAGTGGCTCAAAGATGCTGCCACCATCTACCAACGTAGTAGAAGGGATTTTAGCCACCTTCAGAGGAGGTCCTCAGCTGGAAGGACTTGGGGATCTCCACCAACTACAGTAAGGAGCAGGGCTGTTGTTAGACATGCTAAGGCCCAGGACAGAATACAAGAAGCCCTCCCCCTCAATTCCCTCTCCTCCCCTGCAATCTCCCCACTTGCCATTACAATCACACCGACAGACCCTCACCAAATACAGAAAGGGTCACAAATTAGAAATAAAAATTGAACTGGAAACCTTGACATGTACTGCGATAGTGGAGAAATAAAATTAGAAATGTATTTACTTTTCTGCTGAACACAATAAAAAGATATCCGCTATGCACATTTCCCAAGCTAACATACTTCAGTTAATAAATTCAAAATGAAATATCTTTTCTGCCTTTGTTATTTAGACCAGTGGTTCTCAACCCGAAATATGTGTACCCCAAAGTGTAAGTGGGATATTACCAAGGAGTATGTGGCACGTCTGCAACACACACCAAGCCGACATCTCTTTCCCCTCCTTCCTTCTCCTTCTCTTCCCCCTCACCTCCCCCCCTCCCCCGGGTCCAGTAGCTCCTCTTCTTTTCTGTCCTCTGTCCCTCAGTCAATATTGATCTTGATTGTTGCAAGTGGCAGTGGTAGCAAAGTGATTCAATCAGGCAGCCTTCATTAGGTCATGCCTCACTTCCTCTGATGCAACTGCCTATTTCCACAGAGATGGGGTGCAGCCTAGCGAAGGCCCCGAGGCTACTTGATTGAATCGCTACTCTGCTGCTGCCACCACTTATAATTATCACAGCAAGTGAGGACACACTACATGAAGGAAGATAGAAAGGTAGAGATGCTGCTGATGCTACTAGACTGGGAGGGAGGGTGCACAAAGTGCTGCTGAATTCAGGTTGGGAAAAGGAGGGAGAGGGAGAGGTGCTGCTGGATGTAGAGGAAGCTTGCAAAAAGACTTGTGGCAAGAAGTGTTTATAGATGCAATCTAAACTGATAGTATCATATATGTCAAAAATTATGTCTAGATTATATTCCTTTTCCAAAACCTGACGCCTCAGCCCCACCACTCCACCGCAAAGTTCAATTCAAAAAAGCGGGAAGTTTAATGTGAGAACTTCATCATAGGCTGTCGGGTTTATAATAGTTTTTACTTGTTTGTTTTTTATATGTTTTTTTCAATTCTATCACATTTTTAAGAAATTTTTAAGAATAAATAGTATAAGACTCTTCAATTTTTAAGCGTCATAATATAAACTCTAAAAATTGTTTATATACTCATCTCAGCAACTCAGCTTAAACCCAGGGAGTCAGACCCGACATGTTTCACAAAATATGTTTTATCAAGGGTCTCCCTGTAGAACATAAAAGAAAAGAAAAGATCGTCATGTACAATTGCATAACTTCTCCCCTCAAGATATAGTTAGTTTACAATTAATAATACCACTTTAATGATGTACTCACCAGGGGCGCCGCTGTCATCCGACTCCACATAGTTCGTGAGAAAAAGATGGCGGCGGCGTCCCTGGAGCGAAATTTAAATCCCCCTGTATTAACGTCCAAGTCTCCGCCCCCCGCATCCTATTGGTCCTGCCTGAATTATACCGTCCCCCATTCGATCTCAATGTTTAATCCGTGGGGTTGAACTGTGTCCAGAGAAAAAATGAATCTCTGTTCTAGTTCGTTAAGTTTTATAGGGTCCCCCCGTCCATCCCACCCAACTACTTTCCCGTACTTTCTCATTTATGTAGGTCGCACGAGTAGGAAAATTAAAACCAGACTAACAGAGCACAAGTCATGAATCATAAATAGGATCATACAAGCTCCTCTGGTTGAGCACTGGATAAGATTGAACCACACAGTGGCGGAGTTGCGATGGCGGGTCATCAGGAAAGTAGTTGGGTGGGATGGACGGGGGGACCCTATAAAACTTAACGAACTAGAACAGAGATTCATTTTTTCTCTGGACACAGTTCAACCCCACGGATTAAACATCGAGATCGAATGGGGGACGGTATAATTCAGGCAGGACCAATAGGATGCGGGGGGCGGAGACTTGGACGTTAATACAGGGGGATTTAAATTTCGCTCCAGGGACGCCGCCGCCATCTTTTTCTCACGAACTATGTGGAGTCGGATGACAGCGGCGCCCCTGGTGAGTACATCATTAAAGTGGTATTATTAATTGTAAACTAACTATATCTTGAGGGGAGAAGTTATGCAATTGTACATGACGATCTTTTCTTTTCTTTTATGTTCTACAGGGAGACCCTTGATAAAACACATTTTGTGAAACATGTCGGGTCTGACTCCCTGGGTTTAAGCTGAGTTGCTGAGATGAGTATATAACAATTTTTAGAGTTTATATTATGACGCTTAAAAATTGAAGAGTCTTATACTATTTATTCTTAAAAATTTCTTTAAAATGTGATAGAATTGAAAAAAACATATAAAAAACAAACAAGTAAAAACTATTATAAACCCGACAGCCTATGATGAAGTTCTCACATTAAACTTCCCGCTTTTTTGAATTGAACTTTGCGGTGGAGTGGTGGGGCTGAGGCGTCAGGATGTAGAGGAAGGACAGGTGCTGCTGGACTTAGGTTAGAGGAGGGAAGGAGAGGGAAATGTGCTTCTTGACTTGGGTGAAAGGAAAGAGGAAGGGGAAGTGCTGCTGGACTTGGATTAGGGGAGGGAGATAGAGGTGCTGTATGTGGAGTGGGAGGGTGAAGGGGAGGTTTTGCTAGATATAGGGGTGGTAGTGAAGGGGAAATGCTTATTTCTGGACAGGGGTGGTGTGGAGAAGGAAAGGTGCCGCTGGATAGTGGAGTGGGGGAGAAAGAGAAAGAGTGACCAGACTTGGGAGGGGTAGGGTTACCAAATTTGTCAAGGCAAAAAAGAGGATACATGACCCTGGTCCCACCCACAACCTGCCCCTGACCCCAACCATATAAAATAATGGAAGCACAACTGTCTGAAAAGCCTGGTTTACAGAATTGCCCTTTTTTATGCGTGCTCAGTTTCGTGGAGGGGGAAATATGAAACCATTTAGGCTAAATAGAGACACACACCATACTGTCTCATTTGGTTAACTTTTTAAGGCGGTGAAAAGCAAGGTGGAAAAAGAGGGGCCCTATACAAAGAAACAGTCGCTAGTTAGTAGTTGGTAAGGCTGACCCTGCATAGTATGATGTGTTTTTTTGCTTTATTACTAAATGATAGGTTCAACTTCACCACACACTGTGAACACTCTCTTCAAATAAGCAAGTGTCCTTGTACCTCATACTTTTATCAGCCTTATGCCCACTGTACCAAGGCGGTAGACTGAAGACAGTGACGTCGCTCTAATGTGCACGTGCACACAAAACACGTCAAAGA
Organism: Geotrypetes seraphini; assembly: GCF_902459505.1. NCBI lineage: Eukaryota > Metazoa > Chordata > Amphibia > Gymnophiona > Dermophiidae > Geotrypetes > Geotrypetes seraphini. The sequence continues at coordinate 199,047,508 of NC_047088.1, read as the reverse complement.
AAAAAACATGACCCCAAATGAGCAGCTTCCACGTATAACAGTATGTGCCACAACTGAGCTCTCATCCCAGCTCTTTCCCCCTCTATATTAGATGAACTCCTTGTCATTTTTTTTTTTTTTTTCCGCTACTGCAGCTTAAGGACTCACACTTTGCCAGGAGCAGGGACTTCACCAAACTCTGTCATTCAACCCTCTTTGAAGTATTGGCATGGGCAGGAAATCATGAAGTCCAGCATCCACCCAAAGCCACTTATACTGCCTTAGAAGAAAGGCTTGCCAAGAGGGAGCAGTAGCTACATTTTGCAGCCAGCATTTCCTGCCATCCCACATTAGAAGTCTTCTCACTAGCTCAGTCCCCCATCTTACCTTCTCGGCGCTGCAGTTCAAATTTCTTTGCCCTCCCCCTCCCCCCCCCCAGCAGCAAGATGAGCCTGTTGCCTTCAGCCTGCCCCAGTAGCTTTCTCTCTGCGGCGTCTTCCTTTTCCCACATAGGCAGGATGCTACAGAAAGAAGGCTTCCAGAGCTGCTGGTGGCCCAAAGAAAACTGAATTGCAGTGCTGAGGTGGTAAAAGGGAGAGAGCCACCAGACTCTGTGTAAGCTGGTCCTGCCAAACCCAGACAGACTCCCCCAATCTAAAAAAAAAAAAAAAAAAATCAATCTGGACAGTCCTCTAAAAAGAGGACACATCCGTGTTTTCTCATACGTATGGTAACCCTAGGGAGGGAGATGAAGAGAAGCCGTACTGGGGGAGGGGGGAGAAATACTGTAAAACAGAGAGACTGTTTTAAGATACGCTTTAAGAAAAAGTCCACAATAGTGCTGCCCAATTTGCTGATTCAGATTGATTCACTGATTCACTCTGGTGAAATGATTCGTTGTCTGAAAAAATTAGGCTCACCAATTCAGCGAGACAACCCCCCCACCCCCCACACACACACCCCCCATGGTGAGACCTGACATACCTCCAGGTTTCCTAAAGCAGTGGCGATAGCCAATCAGCGGCAGCAGTAGCAGCACTCTGAATGGGTTTCTCTTGGTCTGCCCCGCTGAGCACTTCCTTCTACAGTGTCACTGATGATGCAGCAGAGGTAAGCAGAGAGCAATCTGCTTGTTCACAGCACTGCCTCTTCAAGGCCAGCCATCCCCACATTGCTGCTGCTTTGGGATGCCCAGAGGTATATCAGGTTTCACGGTGGGAGGGTCTGTGGGGTGCTGCTGCATAGGTGGATGGGTGGAAGGGGAGGAAAGCTGCTGCTCAGGTGAATGGAAGAGGAAGAGGAGACAGGAAGAATTGGCATGGAGGAGAGGAAGGGAGAGATAAAACAAAGAGGTAGAAAGGAATGAGAGGGGATGGGGACATCCATGAAAGAGAGAGAGGGAGAAATGTTGAACCTAGGGTGGGAGGGCAGGTGGAGGTGGAGGCTCCATTGACCATCTTGTCCTTGAGAGGGTTGGGAGGGAAAGAGGGGAATTAGAAAAGGGGGGCTTGTATGGCACTGGAGGGTGGGAGGGATTGAGGGGAATTGGTATTGCAGAGGAGTAATGAAGAATCAGGGGGCACCTGCACCCCATAATTGGGATTCAGCGGCCAGCACAACTGCAATTATCCCCAGATATTTAAAACCAGTTCCTGGACATGGCCCAGCATTGAATAGCTGGGACTAATTCTTCCTGTGGCAGTCAGCATTTTTTAAAAACCTGACTACTGCAAGCTGAATATCGACCAGTATGTGCATTATTTTTTTCTGTTATTATGTGTTGATGAAATGAAAACACAGGTGTTTCTTGGAAAATAAATACCTATTTTAACATTTTTCAGCAGGAGTGTTTTATCAGTTTTACTTTTTTCATTAGGAGTGTTTTATCAGCTTTGATCAGCTAAAACCTAAGATCAGAAACCCTAATTATTTTCCATAAATAAACGCAGCTGCACTTTTTACCCATGGCAAGTTTCATAGCAAAAGTATACACTTTTGTTGTCAGAGTTAGCCTTACCCATTTCTCTGCACAATTTCTGCCACATTAACTCCTGTGTCCGTTTTCATTAACCATTTTTAGTGTCAATAAGATCCAAAAACCTGCAACTGTCTGCTGAAATGGACATATACCACCTGCCTTTTATACCAAACATCACAACATACCTTCCAGTAATCATCCTCCTAGCATAATGTGACGAAAGGGATTCTCAGAAGACTGAACCTCTGTATGCTGCCACAAAGTTTCTATTCCTTGAGCCAGGAAATCTCTAAATTGTAATTGAGGAAGCCAGAAGCCTCGTTTTTATAACCAGTGGCATTTAAAAACGAATATTATATTATTGTTTACCATAAGAAAATTTATATTTCCTTCTAGATGAAAGACACATCTGTTGCCACCATTCAGTCTCAAAAAGCCTATCTGCACCTATCAAAAGAGACACATTAAATCTATAAACAATATAATGGTAAATTAAGCAAAGAGATGAATGGAAAGCATAACTTTCTTTCCCTATTGCAGGAGCCATACATGTAACTTGTCACCAGGCAGTGGCACTGAATATATTTTCTAATGACAAACTGTTCATGAGGGACTTTTAAGCATGAAATCAGCTGCAGTTATTGGAAAGCATATGTCCTAGTGGGTGGGTGCTGGAGATGAACCAAAGCTACAAATCACGGCAGGTACAGAACACATATCGCCAAGAGGGATGCTGCAGCCTTAACTTATCACAACACTCAGGAAAGTCTTTTCAAATGACAAAGGGAATCTTTAAAAAGGCATTTATCTCTGCTATATCCAGCCTACACTTACATGATAGCAGTCACGCAATGTATTATTGAATTAAATGAAGAAAAGGCTGATATCTGTATTTGTTTCATAAGGTCAGTACATTACATTTTCTTGTGTCACGTTACAGTCTTTCACCCCAGGCGCTAAAAAGTCTGTTCACCCCACAATAATATTTTATTACAAGGTGGTACTGGCTATACCATGTTTTCCTAATTACGGCATTTAATTTGCCCTTTCAAGGATGGATTTTGAAGCATTAGAAAACTGTGCCCTGTTCTTCAAAGATAAATCAATACTTTGATTTCTCTGTCTTTTGAAGCAAGTATAATCTACCACAAGCAATACAGCATAACAGTTCATTGTACTATACTTGAGTCTGAAAGAATTGTCTTCCACATAAACATGATTTTCGTGTTACCTTCAGCTGTCGATGAGTTCTGTCAATAAAGGCCTGCCAGCAGTTTCCTCTTGAATCTACAAGGCCACGTCCTCGCAATTCTATTCCCATGGAAGAAATAATACTGTCTGCCTCGTTAAAACTCCATAAGTCAGGAATATCATCTTCACAATAAAAATAGTTGTGGTGGATCATTAAATGCTTGCTTTTAAAAATTACCAATTTAATTCAGAGATGTGTGAAACCTCATGCTAAGGTAAGAATTAGATATTCACAATTCCTCAGCAATTTACAAAAGGCTCTGCTGAGCCAGCGTCAGCTCTTCCTCTGATGTCACTTCCTGGACCCTTGCCTAGAAAGTGACATCAGAGGAAGAGCCAACACTGGCGCAAGTGGCAGGTTGGGGTTGCAGCTCACGACGAGAATCTTAAAGAGGTACGGGAGAAGGGAAGGGGAAGGAGCATATGGGGGTTGGGGGGTGGAGAAGAAGATGGGGGACGAACACCACCACTCTGAGTGCCTTTCACCCTCGTTATGCCATTGTGCATAACTTTAGTGGAAAGCACTCATGTCATGCCAAAGGCTGATGTAAATATTCAAGTTTAACTTCATTCAGTTACATGTGTAATTGACAGTATTCTATAGCACTTGGGATGCAGAAATCCAAAGGAGATTTGTATCAGATTGGAGGTAAGAGACTGCTAAACACATCCTAGGAGAGAGATAATGTCTGAGGATCTCAAGGTGGAGAAACAAAATGACAAGTCAGTAGCTGTAGCCAGAAGGATACTAGGCTGCATAAAAAGAAGTATACCTAACGTGACCATATGTCCTGTTTTGAACGGGACCATTCCGTTTTTAGGTAGCCTATCCCATTGTCCCCAAGCACAGCTTCGGGACGCTGAAATGTCCCGTTTTCAGAAAGAGAGCAACACACTGTAACAATTTTTAAAAAAAGGTGCTCTGCTTGGGGACAATGGGATGCGACTTTACAAGCGGCGGGCCCACAAGCCTCCCTCCCCACCCCATCCCCATGTCAATTCTGACATCGGAGGCAAAGTTCCGAGCCAGCCAATCGCTGCCTGGCTGGCCCAGAACTTCCTTTCCAATGTCAGAATTGACATCAGAGGGGGAAGGCTTGTGGGCCCTTGTTAAGTTGCTGCACGCCTCTTGCCTGTTGTGTAGGGGAAGCAGCAAGAAATCTGCGGCGGTGGCTTGGAGAAATGGGCAGCGGTGGGGGGGCAGGGAGAGAGAAAGACAGAAAGGGGGGGCAGGGAGAGAGAAAGAAAGACAGATATCTAGAATGTTATTACCAAAAAATTAGTAGATGTCCCATTTTGAGGAAAAAATAAATGGTCACATTAGGTATACCCAGCAGAAGAATAGAGGTGTTGATGTCCCTGTACATCATTGGTGAGTCCCCAGTTGGAGTATTGTATTCAGTTTTGGAGACCATACCTCGCTAAGGATGTAAAAGGACTTGAAGCAGTTCAAAAAAAATGATATGGGGTTTGGACCACCCTAATTGAAAAATTTTGGTTGCATACACAGTAAGTCCAAATATATTAATATTTATAAACAGTAGTGACTATTATGTGACCATCCTAGGGAGTTTTTTGACTAATGATAGCTCAATTGGTGGAGGTTGGACAAGAATATTCTAAAGCCCTGCTTCTTTGAGCACTTGAGGTCTTTTCTTCCTAGACAGTCCTAGAGTATATCAATGTAAAATATATCGGGACAGCATTTATCGGTTGTACAGAGTCTAATTCATTAGTGTGCCCATAATGTTTTGGTTATTTATCTAATTACAAACCTACATTGGAATTCCATTAACAATTGCTGTCTTTCTCTGAGTGTTTTCCCTATATTTTTATCATTTGATTTCTCTATCAGAATGTCTGTTCTTGTTTTTCTTGTTGTTGTTGTTTTTTTTAGCTACGGTATGTCTCACAGGATGAATGAATCCACAATTTGTACTCTCATTGTGCACATTATGTTTGCATAGATGTGGGTATGTAATTTGTACATATGTCATATGTGAGGCTTATTCCTGTCTCCTATATTCATTCACATTTGCCATTAATCCCACCTACTGCAAATATAACTCCCAGCTAATCAATTATAACTTTTGCACCTTAATATTTAAATAATCTGGTCTTTATTCTGTTAGGCAAATTCGTCGCACACGTGTCATCTGAACAGATATGCTCCTGTTCCTCCTCCTCATACCTATTCTCCACTTTGTCTTAGAACATTTTATTTCTAGCTATAGCTCTACAAATCTCCAACTACTAAGAGTTTGTGGGTGTTTAGCAGTCATCCTGCTTATGCCTATTAAGCAGGCCCTATTCACTGATCACAAGATCATCCTCAGGGCCATCCCCTTCCTAATGCAATAGAAAAAGATGGCTTAGCATTGTTAAAAGTTTATCATTTCAGAGTCCAATCCCCTAACTAGACAAAGTGATAGCTGCTCTCAGAGGTTACAAAAAATGCACGTCCCGCTGTGTATATATTATCCAGAACAAAATTCCTAACTGAGCGGAGACTTGCCATTTGTGATAGAACAAACTATTTTGATGGAAATATTACTGTTCACTAAGCCTTTCGTCACCATCTGTCATTCCAAATTCCGAATGCAAAAAGAACATATTCTTAATTAGCATCTGCAGGCAGCTATATAATAATAGGCTGAAATGCACATGCGAGTATTTTGTGAATTACTGACAGCATCTGCACAATATTTTATATACTGTACTTCTGATCAAATGTGGTAGCAAAATACATTTATAGAGTACAAATTATTTGAAGAACTTAGGGCTCCTTTTACTAAGCTGTGATGGCAGTTTTAGCGCGTGCTGAATTGCCCCGCGCACTAGACCTTAACGCCAGCATTGAGCTAGCGTTAGTTCTAGCTGTGTAGCGTGGGTTTAGCTCACGCTAAAATCCTGCGTGCGCTAAAAACGTTATTGCAGCTTAGTTAAAGGAACCCTTAGATACATTTCCTATAGAATCCTAAGCAACTAAATTTAGGTTCCTAAGGGGCGCTAAGCAGTTAACATGGGTTTTAGCATGAGCTAACCATTGGCGCAAGCCTCTGTAAACATCTAATGCATGTTAAAATAGCCGATACGGTTAGCACAGGATGAGGCAGGGTACAGGCAGAGATTAGGAATGGACTGCTCATTACAAATGTTCAGTTAGGGTGGGTTAACCTAACACCACTTCAATATATGGCATTAGGTGCATCCTTGCTCATAGGGCGAGATTCAGTACATAGCATCCAAACGTATGTGCCATTAAGACACACTAAGCTTCTATTCTCTAAAGGAGTGCCTAACTTTGGGCATGAGGACTTACCCCTGCCAAAAGCTGGTATAAATCCTGATACTAAACTAAACCTTAAGTTTGTATACCGCATCATCTCCATAAAGATAGAGCTCGACACGGTTTACAGGTAATTCAATAAATGGGGGAAGGACATAATAAGAATTTAGAGGTTATGAAGAGGATAGCTAGCTTTACATTTTAAATAGATAGCTTTAACGTTTTGGAGAAAAGCCAGGTTTTCAGCTGCTTTCGGAATAATTGGAATGAGCCTAGGTTCCACAGCGGGGCAGAGAGGTTATTCCAAAGCTCAGTGAATTTGAAGAAAAGGGATTTCCCTAATTTACCTGCATACATGACACCTTTTAACGAGGGGAAAGATAGTTTTGAGTATGTGGGCAGCTGATGGCAGGTGGGCATGGAAATGCAAGTATTCTATAACACTGTGGCTAGTTCCTGGGAACACTCCTGACCCAACTGTTCCCCTCACGTGGCCACACCCTTATTGAGCTTCACACTGCAATTTAGGCACCCATGTTATAGAACATGATGTAGGGCAGATGTATGCGCAACTCATTTTTTAAGGCGGTTCGTCCACTAAGGATAACTTCATTGTTTGTGTTCCCTCCAGTACTAGGATGTCTTTACAAGAAATTTTTGCATCGAAAATTTGCCTTTCAGTGTGCTAGTTGGGATTTGGAACTGTGTATTTTGTTTGCTTCTTCAATTTCATATATGCATTTCCGAAAACTATTAAAGATGTCTCTTTTTATAAAATTCTTAGGAAAGTAAGGAAGATGATATTTCTCTTGTATTTCACTGTGATGTACACTCTCTTGATGATGTAAACTGCATCGATCTGGAAGGTACTGCGGTCTAGAAATGTATTTTAAAGCAGTGTAATGTAGTACCAATTAAGTGCCAATTAATTCCAAAAATTGATTGTATCTAATTAACTAATTAGTTTCCATATGCCCAGTGGCTTAGTGAGGATGAGTGGCACCCAGGGCAGTGGTGACTCTCCCCGACCTCTTCTCCTCCCCCGTTTCTTCCCTCTCCTGCCATGCGTGCGCCCCCTTCCCTTCCCCCATACCTTTTCAATTTCCTAGGCGGGAACAACATCACGAACTTGCTGCCTGCGTCATGTCAGCTATCCCTCTGATGTCACTTCCTAGGCGTGGGACCCAGAAGTGATGTAAGAGCGAGGTGACACTAACGCAGGCAGCAAGTTTGTGATGCTGCTCGCACAGGGATAAATTAAAGAGGTACGCGGGGAGGGAAGGGAAGGGGCGCACAGCAGAGGGGTTGGAAAGGAGCAAGGGGCGGAAACGAGGATTGGATCCGGCACCCCTACCAAGGCCACGCCCAAGGTGGGCCAACCCCCCATCTCTCCTTACTGCACCACTGCATGTGCCTCTGGGATCCGCATCAAAATTTGGATGCCCAAATCTTGGTGACCTATATAGAATCCAGGGGACAGTGTCTGAAAATATGGTAGGCAAGCCTATCCACTGCATCCCAGGATGCATTGCATTTAGTAGGGTAGCACCATTTTGGAGATGACAGCACCCAGAGCCAGGAGTGAGTGGGAATCACTCCTGCCTCTTTTTGAAATAAGGGGATCTGGGAGCCTTGAGTGAGGCTTGGGGAGGAGTCAGGGTGCCAGTAGACACCAGGGTTTTGGTTTTTTTTAGAGACCCTGGGAGGAAGAAGGGGGTTTGCTACCACTAGACACCAAACTTTATTTATAGAGACTTGGGGGAAGGGACTAAGAGTTGGGGCTGGGGGGTCCACTAGATCACCAGGGCTTTTGTTTTAAGATAGAGGGTGGGAGGGGGGACCAAGGATCCACTAGACCAGTGTTCTTCAACCTTTTTACAGCTATGGACCGGCAGAAATAAAATAATTATTTCGTGGACCGGCAAACTACTAAGACTGAAATTTCTTTTAAAAACCATCGCGCCCCGTCCCCACGAGCTCGGTCCCACAAACCATCTGATCCCATCCGCACAAGCCTCAAATAGTTATGATTTTATATTGAACATATTTTATTAAAGTATAAAAAGAAACAGTATTCTATACAATTGTCATTTTATAAATACAAATAATACAGGGCAAAGATCAACAAAACCTCTGTCTCCCCTCCCCTTCACATATATCCCCTCTACTATCAAGAAAACTGAATAAGCCAAATTATTACAGAATGCTACACAAATATCATGTAACAGAATACCACAGTCACACGACAGGAATGGTGTTAGGGGAGTGAAACTAGGGCAACTGCCCCCTGGTCAGAGAGAGATCTAAGCCAGCTGGAAGCTAAAGAAGCACTGCCTGGGCTTTGCACTCCCAAGTTATGTCTAGCAAGGTACATATTTCAAATCTGATATATTTGAATCACAAGATAGAAATAAAATTATTTTTTTCTACCTTTTGTCGTGTCTGGTTTCTGCTTTCGTTGCTTTTTCACTCTCTTCCATCCAGCGTCTGCCCTAAGAACATAAGAATTGCCACTGCTGGGTCAGAACATCATGCCCAGCAGTCCGCTCACGCGGCGGCCCTCTGGTCTAAGACCAGCACCCTAACTGAGACTAGCCCTACCAGCGCACGTTCTTGTTCATCAGGAACTTGTCTAGCTTTGTCTTGAATCCTTGGAGGATGTTTTCCCCTATAACAGCCTCTGGAAGAGCGTTCCAGCTTTCTACCACTCTCTGGGTGAAGAAGAACTTCCTTATATTTGTACGGAATCTGTCCCTTTTCAACTTTAGAGAGTGCCCTCTCGTTCTCCTTACCTTGGAGAGGGTGAATAGTGTCTTTCTTTACTAAGTCTATACCCTTCAGTATCTTGAATGTTTCGATCATGTCCCCTCTTAATCTCCTCTGTTCGAGGGAGAAGAGGCCCAGTTTCTCTAATGTTTCGCTGTACGGCAGCTCCTCCAACCCCTTAACCATCTTATTCGCTATTCTCTGGACCCTTTCGAGTAGTACCGTGTCCTTCTTCATGTACGGTGACCAGTGCTGGACGAAGTACTCCAGGTGAGGGCGTACCATGGCCCGGTACAGCGGCATGATAACCTTCTCTGTCTCTTCAGTCCAGCATCTGCCCCTTCCACCCTTCCATTCACTGTCTGTCTTTCCCTGCCATCTCTCCTCCTGCCCACCCCCACCCCTAATTTGGTCTGGCATCCATCATCTTCCTTCTGTTCCCCTCATGGTCTGGCATCTCTGTCCTTCCCATCCCCCTGTGGTTTTTAGCATCTCTCTCTTCTCATTTCCTCCACTCAGATCTGATTTTGTTCTCTGCTCTCTCTTCCCTTTTCTTCTCTGGTCTTCCTTCTCTATTTTCTGTCTCCATCTAAATTAAATTCTTTCTTACTATTTAGTCCCGTTTCCCTCTTTTCACTTTGTCTACCCACAGCTTGTCACCCCTTTCCCTCACCCCTCCATTATCTTACTATTTTCTTCCCCCTTTATTTCTGTCCTCCTTCCATCCAGTATGTGTTCTTTCCCCACTTCCATTCAGCATCTGCTCTCCCCTCTCAACTGACATCCATCTGCCTTCTGCTCTCTCTCCCTTCTTCTCACTTCCATCATCTGTCCCCTTCTCTCTCTCATGTCCTCCATTCCATCATCTGCTCCTTCTCTCTCTCCCCCCCCAACTTCCATCATCTGCCCCCCTTCCCCTCACCTTTGCGGGTCACTTTCTTTCTCCTGAGGGTGGCTCATGTCAGAGGGGAAGCTTTGGCCGAGCAAAACCGCTTGCAAGGAACAGTGGAACTTACTTGATGTCATGCTGGGGCCCGTTGCCGTTTGAAGGAAAAAAAAAAAGGGACCTGCAAAGGTGAGAGGAAGGGAAACCTCCAGGAAGCTGCTTTTTGCCCTCCTTCAGCGGCCCAAGAGTCTTTAGGTAAGCGGCAGCTCTGTGTACTTTTAACTTCGGCACAGAGCTGCCCCTAAGCAGTAGTTTAGCGCGGTTTCATGAGGCAGCCTCGGGGCCTTTGCTAGGCCGGCCCGCTTCGATGATGCGATGTGGGCCAGCCTAGCAAAGGCCCCGAGGCTGCCTCATGAAACCGCGCTAAACTACTGCTTAGGGGCAGCTCTGTGCCAAAGATAAAAGCACACAGAGCTGCCTCTGCTGGTCTGGAGGTGCAGAGACAAGGCAGGAAGCATACGCGGTGGAAGGCAGGAGTCCCGGCACAGCGACTGCAACAGAAAGTTGCAAGTCAGCTGACGCCGGCACCTTTCGTTGCGGCGGGGACCCAAATCCTTTGTGGACCGGCGAGATTTTTTTGCGGACCGGCGATTGAAGAACTGTGCACTAGACCACCAGGGCTTCTTTTTTCATGGGGGTGGTAGCCTGTCCAGGTCACAGTGGTCAGGTTAGATCAGACATGGGCAAACTACAGCCCACGGGCCATATCTGGACCATGTAATTTTTTAATCCAGCCTGCCGACTATCCGAACTCCACCGACCGCGAGCCCATTCCTCCCTCCAAAGCAGCATCGAGCCAGCAGTACTCTAAACAGGCTGCTTTGCGGACTTCTCTTGTCATGGAATTCTCTCTGCCACATTATTCATGATGTCATCAGTAACGCGGCACACGGAAGGCCCCGACGAGAGAAGGCCGCGAAGCAGCCTGTTTAGAGTGATGCCTGCCCGACACTGTTCTGGAGAGAGGTATGTAGGGCTTGCGGTCAGCGGGGTTCAGATGGGAGAGAAGGATGGAGGGTCAGTGAGGATTCGGCTGCGCGGCGGAGGCGGGTGCTCAAGGGTTCTGCTGCACAAGGGATGAGAGGGAGGGAAGGATGGAAACTGGGCAAGGGTTCTGCTGCACAGGGGGATGGAAGGGATGGAGAGATAGAAAGATGCTCTTGGTCCAGCCCCTCTGTCAAATTTAAGAACCCATTGTGGCCCACGAGTCAAAAGGTTTGCCCACCCCTGGGTTAGAGGGAGGGAAGGGTTGCAACTAGACACCTCTTCTCTTAATCAACTTTCCCAAAGCTGCCCTGGACCTGGGATTAAGTTTCCAGTGTTAAACGCACCTGAGAAACTTTTGGGGGGAGAGGGGAGGGATTGGTGCAGTTCAACAAATGACCGCATTTAAATGAGGTTTGTATTAATGATTTCACTGAAACCATTAGAGCATTTAGGGGCTGATTCTATATAAGTAGTGCCTGACACAGCAGGCACCTAAAAAATGGTGTCTGCTGTGTGTCAATAACATTCAGGCGCTACTTATAGAATCGCAGCTATCGGCACCTAATGACAAACTTAGGCGCTGGTAATGTAGGCCACGGTTTTAAAGGCCTACAATTCCGGTGCCTAGGTTTGTCGTAGAATCGCGCCTAGCAGCATTTAGTGACACCCAAGGCCAACTCCGCCCCCAAATACGCCTACTTAGGTATGCGGTGTTAGCCACCGGTCCCGGGAGGCAACTAGCAGTGCTTAGATGTTTTTTTTTAATTGTTTTTTAATCGGCTTTTAATGGCACAATCAACTATTGTGCCACTTAAAGTTGCACCTTCGGCAACATTTTTGAGAATCCAACCCTTAGTGCACAAAAATGCGCACAATAACCCAGCACTAACCCCCTTTTAGCGCCTGCATTAGCTTGACCATCAGCTCCCCTCCCCCAGAAAGTAGGGCAAAGACGTTCTTCTGATTACTTGAAGATTCCAGGGCCCTGACGTTCAAAGGCCCGGTGCTAAAGCCAATAGCGCAGACCTCATAGCCCATAAATGGTAACTCTAACAATGTTCATAGGAAATGGTATTCAAATAATATAGGTGCCTCACACAACGAACTTAATTGGTTCCAGGAGCAAGTTTGTTATGCGAAAAGTTCGTTATGTGAAACGCGTTTTCCCATAACAATACATGTTAAAAAAAATAATTCGTTCTGTAGCATAAAATATGCTAAGATGACATAAAAAAAGATAAATTTATCTTGTTAGAGCTGGTGTTAGACACAACTGGGGACTGCAAAGTCCAGGCAGAGGCTTACTGCTCTCTTTGACCAGGGGGGACAGTTGCCCTAGTTGCACTACCCTAACCCTATTCCTGCTATGTGTGACTGTGGTATTCTGTTAGCATGATATTTCTGTGTAGCATTCTATAATAATTTGGCTTATTCAATTTTCTTGATAGTAGAGGGGATATATGTGAAGGGGAGGGGAGACAGGGGTTTTGTTGATCCTTGCTGTGTATTATAATCACCCCCCACATACTCCCCAGTACCTTTTTTAATTCCTCCCATCTTTCCCAGCCAGTGGCGTACAGGCCAGAAGCGCAGAGATCAGGAGCAATTCCTCTGCACGCCTGTGTGGGCCCATGCCGATCTCCGAATGGCTGCAGTTAGTTCTTGTGAGTCCCGCGAGAGCTGACTGCAGCCATTCAGAGATCAGCGCAGGCCCAGGCAGTAGCACAGAAGGCTTGCTCTTGATCTCTGCGCTTCTGGCTGGGAAATTTGCTAGAACACCAGTTACGAGTGAGCGGGTGAGATTAAAGTTGCAGCAGTGGTGGCTTTTTTAAAAAAATATGTGGCGGCGGGGGAGGTTTAAAAATATGCGGTGGCGGCAGAGGCTTAAAAATATGCAGCAGCGGCGGCAGGGGGGTTTAAAATATGTAGCGCCACTGCACAGGGAGCCAGGCGGAGAGAGGGCAGTTAAGCGCAGTGCCTGCGCGGAAGGATGCAGCTCGGGCGACTTCGTTGTGTGAAACGAAGTTCATTGTAGGAAGCAAGACATGAAGTTCGTTGTGCGCAGCGTTCGCTGTGCGAGGTGTTCGTTATGCGAGGCACCACTGTATGTGCAATGAAAGCAAAAGCAAAGGGGAGGAATGTGGCCAGCACCTGTGCACACTTAACTGCAAATTCTTCTGAGCATGCGCCAGGCAAGACCGGACGTGCAAGCAAACATTTGGCACCGTTTCTCTGCTTCTTTAAATATCAGCATTTCAAAACTCTTTTTGCTTGAGAAGTCCATATTTAAGCGCAGAAGAACAGTGCAAATTTTTGCTCGCACATATTTTTTTTCTCATTAGTAGCATTTATCGGCTGTACAGGCTTCCTTCCTCTTCTATAAGAACACAAAGTGAGAAATCCTCTCTTCAGAACCTTCAACATTACCTCCAAACTGGCGGTAAGTTTTAGGCATTAAGGGCAGCATTTGATTCTGTGCTGTTTGCTGAGCACCAGGAGGGAATACAAATGACCTAATTAACATTCATTTGAGTACATTTAAATACAATTTGTGACCATCTATGGCCCACACGTTGTCTCCTGCGCTGGAGCCCTCTGAACATTTTGCACATACTAACAGGCATGCTAGACCTGTGCTAATTGCCTCTAACACCAGCATTAGGGTTTTGTGCGTGGACACCCAGGTGACGGTCTTTTATGACGACGGCAGCTGAGAAACCTTTCAAACCCATTCCTTATCCCCTTCCCTTGTGACAAAGCTTGATCTTATTATCATTACAAGAAAGGAGTCAGAGGAAGCAACGAAGTGCAAAGAAAAAGTACTTGGGGCTAGATTCACTAACCCTCCGAGCCGTGTGCGATCCGTTTCCGTTTGCATGCAGGCCGACGAATTCACTAAAGGCCTGCATGCAAATGGAGACGATCGTTGGCAAGCCCCAGCCAACTGCACGGATCGCTAAAGCCCTGACAGTAGTGACAGGAGAAACAGCCTCCTGTCACAGCTGTCAGGGCTTCTGCTGGCTTTTTAATTTTTTTTTTTAAATCGGACAGATATTTTGCGTGTTTTACACATGCAAAGTATCTGCCCGATTTTTAAAAAAATTAACCCCCCCCCCCAAGTGCTCCGAACGCCACAAAAACATTTGCCCCGCAGCCTGCTCTCTGTTGCCCCGAAGCTCTGCCCCAACTCTCCCGCTCTCGCCTCGAATCTCCCACACTGGGATCCCATGGTTTTAACCCACGGGTTAAAAACATGGGTTCCCCGGCCTACAAAAAAAGGAAGAAAAAAAAAAAAGGAAAAGTTTAAAAAAAAAAATAAAGTCGCGGCTCACATTTATGCCCCCCCGCGTCGATGTCCCCCCTCCGTGATACACACACACACGCCAATGCCCCAAAAAAGGCAGGAGGGATGCCAACTACCTCCTGCCACCCTCCTCCCCATTCCAGGCCCCCTTTTTACCCCCCTCCTCGTTCCTTTAAGAGAGCAGGAGGGGTGCTCAACCCTTCCTGCTCCAATGCCTCCCGCGACGACTATGAGGCCTTAGCCCCCGCCCCATTGCATCATGTGATGCATGGGGAGGAGCCTAAGGCCCTGATTGGAGGGGCCTGGGGCGCCTGAGCCAATCAGGGATTTCCGTAGGCTCAGCCCTAAGAAAGTCCCTGATAGGCTCAGGCACTTCAGGTCCCTCCCAAGGGGGGGAGGAACACAAGGTACCTGAGCCAATCAGGGCCTTAGGCTCCTCCCTGTGCATCACATGATGTACCAGGGCAGGGCCTAAGGCCCAGGAGACGCGTCATTAGACCTGGAGGGATTGAGCATCCTTCCTGCTTCCAATATAGAGGTACTGGGGTGCGGACCGGACCGGGAGTGGGGTGGGAGACCTACGGAGCAGGGGGGGACTGAGCACCTCTCCTGCTCCCAACTTTTTAGGGCCGTGCTGGTCAGGCGAAGGCCATGCCAGTCGGGGGTGGCAGGAGGGAGAGTTGGCATCCCTCCTGCCATATTTGCGTGGGATAGGGGGAATTTTTTTTAATCGCCAATGGCAGGAGGGAGTTGGCATCCCTTTTGCTTTTTTCTTCAAGGGGGCGCTTTGGGGGGGAGCACATTTTTTGACAGGCCTACCTGTCTTCTATTAATTTTTTTTTATGGGGCAGATATTTTGCATGTGTAACACACACAAAATATCTGTGCCATGGAAAAAAAAAATGAATAAAAAAGACAGGCAGGCCTGTCAAAAATCCTCAGTTACCGACAGATCTGCAGCATTCGGGTTTGCCAATAGTAAAACCCGATTCGAAATAGCCAAGCAATTGTTAGTGAATCAATCGCTTGGCTATTTTGTATGGGGTTTTGCTAATTTGCATGGGAGGGTCGGGATTGGATCGCTACAGGCTTTAGTGAATGGAGTTGTAGGGAAATTGGGTCGCAAAGGGCTCACAAACCGATCGGTACACGATCGGTTTGCTTAGTGAATCTAGATCTTAGTGACTGCTCTATGGATATCAATATAAACAACTGGGTGAGTTCAAAAAGCAAAAGAGTTCCTAAATGAACTGAATCAAAAAACAAACTGGTAAAGGAACCCACTAGCTACTTCAAAATGCTTTTCATTAGGTGGTGCTCAGATTCCAAGATGGAAATGAAGAGTTCAATATGGGGACCAAACCCCTATGAAAGCTCTTATGGTATCTATCATTGCACCGTATGGAAAAGATATTCTAAGTTGCTCACAAAGTAAACTCTTGATATGCTCAAAGTCTTTTTAGAAATACTGAATGAATGTCCAGTCTTTGTATGAATTTCAATATGTAACAGCTTCAAAATATGCAAGTATTCAAAAAAAGGACTTAGCTGAAGAATACTGAAAGCGTGGATGATTGCTGGGTCCTGACTCGTTTCGCCGCCCTGGCTTCCTCAGAGAACCCGCAGCTTTCAGGCTTGTATTCAAAAACTTGTCCTAAAAGCACAATGCAGATGAATATGTCAAAACATTTAAAACAGAATCGTTATTCACTGATAAGAACCGTTTCCTGAGCTCTCAACGCTAACAGCTGGGTACCTGTGATAAATCAATGATTTCTCCGTTTCCTATGACGTAAGCGCTCAGCTGAGCGCCCGGTATTTATGCAGGAAGAAATGTCAATCACCTAGTGGAGGAACGCCCACCACTCCACTTCCTTGTTCAAACCCAAGGGAGTCACTGTTTGCCAATGATAAATCCATCGTTGTTCATGCTTCCAAAGCCAGGCCTGATAGTTTCCCCCTCTTTTACAGTGGGCCACCTCAAGTACTGTGAACTGTAAATCCTGTAATTGATGTGAGGAAGCTAACCAATGTTGTACAAGGGGGGCATTGACATCCCCCCTCCTGATTTTACTCAGATGTTCAGTGATACGTGTCTTGATGCTCCTAGTAGTATGGCCAATGTACAACAGTTTACACGGGCATGAAATGAGATAAACAACCCCCTGCGTGTCACAATCTGAATACTGCTGCAAAACATGTTTCTTTGGTAACCTAGGGTGGTGTATGCTGGTGATGACCAGTGCATGCGCACATATGGTACAATGTCCACATTTAAAATGTCCCAAAGGTTCTTGAATCATAACGTCTGCTGGTGTACTAACAAAATGGGACGAGGACACAGTATCCCGTATATTTCTTCCCCTAGAGTAAGCAAAAAGGGGAGGTTGGGCGAGACTGGGGTGAACCTGCAGCAAGTGCCAATGGGCCATGATGATTTTTTTAATGTGGAATGCTTTGTAAGAGTATGGAAGGGTACACACCATCCTGGATTCAGATTGGTCAGTGGAGGGTTGAAGCAGGTAAGTACGATGGGCATAAAGGGCTCTTTTGTATGCCTTTTTAATGATGCCATTAGGATATCCACGGTCTTTGAATCGTTGCCACATATCACCTGAGCGGAGTTTGAATTCTGCCTTGGTGCTGCACAGACGCCGCAATCTAAGAAATTGACCCACGGGTAAATTATTTCTCAGATGGCGGGGATGGTAACTCTCATAATGTAGGAGAGTATTCCTATCTGTAGATTTGCGATGTATAGTTGTGACAAAAGCCCCGTCTTGTATGGAGATGTGAATATCCAAAAAGGCAATGTGTGTGTAAGAAGTGCTCGCAGTGAATTGGAGATGCGAGTCACAAGTGTTAAGCCACTGTAAAAACTGCTGAAACAATTCCATAGTGTTAGTCCAAATCAAAAAAATATCATCAATGTAGCGCTTCCACACATGTATCTCTGAAGCATATGCAGATGAATAGATGTGTGTGTTTTCAAAGTCAGTGACGTACAGGCATGCAAGAGACGGGGCCATAGTGGCCCCCATGGCTGTGCCCTGTATCTGCATAAAAAAAGCATTGTCAAACATGAAGTAATTGTACTGCAAGGCGATAGTAGCTATAGTGACTAAAAAATCAATTCTAGCTAGAGACAACTGAAGAGTGTCAAGATGTTTACGAACAACCTCAATAGCACTCGTTTTAGGGATGTTAGTATACAACGCCTGTATGTCAAGAGTGACCATGATTGCCCCACAAGGGATGCTTACTGACTCCTGGAGCCACACTAACATAGAAGTTGTATCCTTTATGTATGATTTAGCTTCAGACACTAGAGGTTTTAAATAGAAGTCTACAAAGTCCGACAGAGGCTCCAAAATGGAACCAATGCCAGATACAATGGGGCGCCCTGGGGGAGTGGTTGCATGTTTATGAATTTTAGGGACAAAGTATATCACAGGGATAGTGGGGTAGTTTTGATGTAAAAAACGGTACTCCCTGTCCGTGATAGTGCCCTTTTCTAATGCCTGTAAGAGGATGTGGTGAATAAGATCGGAAATGTCTGTGGTGGGGTCGCCAGGTAAGGCTGCATAATACTGTCCATCACTCAATTGTCTGTGTGCTTCATTAACGTAAGCAGCAGTATCCTGTATAACGATGCCACCACCCTTGTCAGCTGATCGAATCACAATGTCCGCATCATGGGACAGAGTCCTTAACGAAAGACTCATGTCTGTGGTCAAATTACGTTTAATATGTGAAGATTGACATTCTAAACTGGCAAGGTCACGCTCGACTAGGTTGTAAAAAACCTGCACATGTGGACATTCATTCAGTATTTCTAAAAAGACTTTGAGCATATCAAGAGTTTACTTTGTGAGCAACTTAGAATATCTTTTCCATACGGTGCAATGATAGATACCATAAGAGCTTTCATAGGGGTTTGGTCCCCATATTGAACTCTTCATTTCCATCTTGGAATCTGAGCACCACCTAATGAAAAGCATTTTGAAGTAGCTAGTGGGTTCCTTTACCAGTTTGTTTTTTGCTCTATGGATATGTCAGAAAGGAAGAGCACCTCTCCCATATATGAGATTTCCAATCTGAATATCTTTATTTATTTGGATTTATTAACCACCTTTTTCATGAAGAGATTTGCCTAAAGCAGTTTACAATACACTGAATAGTAAACAAGTACTCTTGAATATTTTCCTAACTGTCCTGACAGGTTCATAATCTAACTGAAGTACCTGAGGCAGTAGAGGGTTAAGTGACTTGCCCAGGGTCACAGAGGCCAGGATCAAACTCACAAGCTCAGGGTGCTGAGGCAGCAGCTCTAACCACTAGGCCGCCCCTCCCCTTTATGGTTGTCTTCTTAGGGAGAGGTTCCTTCTTGTTGGTTCTAACCTAACGTTTTTCTACAACCTCTACAGTATTTTCTTCCTCTCTATACTTTTCTTTTGTTCCTACAAGCAGAAGGAGCTTACAACCTCAGCAATTCTCCATTCTCTCCAATAAAAAAAGCACTTCAAAGGTGTGGGGACTAGATTGTGAAAAGTGGAGACTGCCAGGGGCATTGTAACCACTTAGTGAATAGGCCTAAGTGCCAAACACAAGAATGCTGAACAAACAAATCATAATAACAGTTTCTGAGGATTTTCTAGATGACTCTGTGGAAAAGCAATTAAGTGGTTCATTACTTTACCATATTTGATGATTTACCTCACCAATCAGCTCAAGGTGAGTTACAAAGAAATGAAATTCCTAACTTCTTACATGAAATCCCTATCTCCATTCTCCCCTACTCCCTACTCCCTTTTCACCTACCCAAATTAATATACCATTTCATCCATATGTGACCATCTCTGGGAAATAGGTGACTAACATGGTGGATCCAACATGTTGCGAATGGCCTATTTTTTTCATGTCATTGATCCATAAGCAATTTGCAAAAGCTGCATGTTTGAATTTCTATAACTTTTTTAATTTTTTTTTTTTTTTTTCAAATAAAAGGTTTTGAACTGCTCATACCTTATTCCCCTTCAAGATCACTTCATTTGATTAAAAAAATCTTTTTTTCAGTCCCTCGATTTGTCAAATATTCTGACACAACTTGGAAAACAATCTTCTCAGTTACAGCCCCCACCCTTTGGAATGCCCTCCCCCACTACCTTAGAAAAGAAGACAACTTATTAAACTTTAAATCCAATCTTAAGACATTTTTGGTATAATGATGCCTTTGCCATGTGATTCCATTAATTAAACTTTATGCCAGACACATTTCCCCCCCCCTCCCACTGTGTCTCACCCTTTGTTTTTGATAGGAAACTATTGTAACCAGTTTCTCCTCCCCACCTCTTGTAGCACATCTTTATACAATATTTAATTTGTTTTTATCCTTTTTGACTTGATTTTGAATTTATATGTATTTACACCGCCTAGACTGCTAGATAGGGAATATATCAAAATAACTTTTTAGAAATAGGTTCACATTTTCTTCAAAGTTTACTTGGGATCTAGGATGGTCACTGTTAGAAACAGGATACTGTCCCAGTATGGCAATTCTTATGTTCTTACCACATTGAAAGCAGTTAACAGCACTTCTAGAAGTGCCTTAACTGTTCCATATTACCAACTGTGTTATCACTTACTCTCCCCCCCCCCCTTTACAAAACTGTGCAAGAGGTTTATGACCGTAGGAGCAGCATAGAGCATTCAGCGCACCACCTGGTGCTAAAAACCTCTTGCACAGTTATGTAAAAGATGGGGTTAATGCATATGAATGACACCTTCATTAACTACAAGACATACTCCCCTCCTCTTCTCAAAAGGAACCTTAAAAATACTTTCTCACAATGTGACAGGCATAGGGTCTGTCATGTCTGAAGAGGCCACAGGGGGGAGCCCTGTGTCTCTGATTAGGTTTAGGACCTTGAGAGGCTAAACTCTTTTCCACTCAGGGTAGAACTTCAACTCCCATTAGGCTTAGTGCCAGCCTAGGTTCCTGCAGGGTTCTAATGCCCTGAATGGAAGTTCTGGGCTGGATTTTCATTCTCATTGGAAGGGGAGTGACAAAAGTTTCCATTAGCCCTCAATAAATGGGAATGCCTGTAGTGAGGAATGCTGAGTAAGCCATGTGTTCCAGGGTGGGTCAGTTCTACAACCTTCCCAATCATCCTATAAATGATGGTCTGTTAAGGAGAGGAAAGTATATTGTTGGAATAGTTTGTGGCTCATGCTAGAGAAAAGAGGAGAAGCCTACTGGGATATGTTGAAGAGGTCCTCCAGACAGAAGGTTCTACAAGCAGCAAGTAAGACTTGGCATGGCAGAACTCTGGAACAGAAGTACAAAGAGACTGTTTACAGAGGAAAAGTAGATGTTACAGGAAAATAATGGGCAGCGGGAAAGTAAGAGCTGAGGAATGAGAAGAGTGCTGTTGATAAAATGTCTTGCAAGCAGTCCATGAGCCGTAGCAAGACCAGACATTGTAGAGAGGAATACAGATGCCTGTTTGTATAAGTAGTGAGGCAATGTTGAGGAGGTTAAAAATGCAGTTTAGTCCTTAGTTAAGTGTTTCCTTTTAATTACCAGCCAGGGGTGGAGGGTGACACTGGAAAATAAGCTATGTAAAATATTATCATCCAGGGAGTGGAGGCAATTAATTAAAAAGAAACCACACCTGTTAGAGCCAAGATTACAAGAAGCTCATTTGCATATGGTAAAATGTCTAACAGGACTGTCCTTTTAAACCCTGTTCTCCTGTTGGAAAAGTGACAGCAAGGGAGCCAATGAGCTGGTAAAGGTTACAGGCCTCTAAGAAGCCATATCAAGCTTCCTTCAGAAAGAGTGAACATTTGTGATTTCACCCTGAGCTCTATCAGGTCTTCCATTGTTAATCAAGGTCTGTCTCTCAGCTTTTCTGTTCAGAGGCAAAGACTCTCATGGTTGACAAAACTGGGAGGTTGTAAAGCTTTCCAGTACTTAAAATCTTCATCCAACTGGAAATAGTGACTGATCCAGGTGAGGTCTATGGTGGGGGAACCCGCGATTAGCGAGGTTTCGCTATCACGGGTAGTGGCAGGTAAGCACAGCATATGAATAGAAGGCATACATCTTTACAGTGGTTAAGACATGGGGCACGTTGCCCTGCTTGGACAGCAGGGAGGCCAGGCCATGATCTTCACATCTACGCACCGCTGACGAGGGGACACCTCCTTGAACGGGAAGGGTCCGGTGAGCCTGGGTTGCTTGTACGGCACCCCACATTGTGCAGGGATAGAGAGGCATATGCTGTGCGCCTGATCATTGGTTGGTTATATGTTGCCTGGTGATGTACCTTGCGTGTTATGCCATTGTCAGAAGTGCGGTTACAGTGTACGGGTCATCACTGTTCATGCTTGATTATTATGTTCAGTTGATAACAGTTTGATGTAATTGTGCTGTCCTGGCTGCGGCCAAATAAATTCCACATGAGTCGATAAATGCCTGATTGTCATCATTGTTCCACGCTAGTCCATGAAGGGTAAGAGCAACAGTGCTGAGTGCACGATTTGGTGATTTCACCCTGAGCTCTATCAGGTCTTCCATTGTTAATCAAGGTCTGTCTCTGAGCTTTTCTGTTCAGAGGCAAAGACTCTCATGGTTGACAAAACTGGGAGGCTGTAAAGCTTGCCAGTACTTGAAGGGGTCCTTAAAATCTTCATCCAACTGGAAATAATGACTGATCCAGGTGAGGTCTATGGTGCTTTCTCCCCTACTTGTGAAGGACTAGCCACAGGTCTTACCACAACAGAAAGGGTGGTGAATGCATGGAATGGCCTCCCAGTGGAGACAAAAACTGTATTTGAATTCAAGAAAGTTTGGGCTAAGTACATTGGATCTAGAAGAGATAATAGATGGCATGGATGGGCTGTGTTAGCTCAGTTAGGTCATACCCTACCCCAAAAATAAGCCCTAATTAAGATTGATCCCTAAAGCCCCCCCCCCCCTTGAACATCCCCGACACTCCTTGACACTAGTGCTGCCTGATTTGCTGAAAAAATCGGACTCATCGATTCAGCAACCCCCACCTCTGCTGCTGTAGGAAGCCTCGGAGGTATGTTAGTCTCACGGTGGGAGAGTCGGTGGGGTTCTGCTGCACAGGAGGGAAGGATAGAAAGATGCTGCACAAGGGATGGCTGAGAAGGGAGGAATGATGCCACACATGGGGGGGAGGAGAAAAGAAAGAGGAAGAATTGGGGTGGAGGAGAGGA
This sequence comes from Geotrypetes seraphini, assembly GCF_902459505.1. Taxonomy (NCBI): domain Eukaryota; kingdom Metazoa; phylum Chordata; class Amphibia; order Gymnophiona; family Dermophiidae; genus Geotrypetes; species Geotrypetes seraphini. The sequence continues at coordinate 199,024,761 of NC_047088.1, read as the reverse complement.
AGGGAGAAATGATTGTTGTACATGAAAAAAAAAAAAAAGACATCCCCAAAAATAAGCCCTAGTGCATTTTTTGGACCCCAAATTAATATAAGGCACCGTCTTATTTCCGGGGAAACACAGTAGTTGCAAATACGTAGTTACAAGATCAAGTAGGTCATCGTTGGCTCATTATTATGTCCCTGGAGTTGCATTAGACAGGCTAGAAAAGAGCTTTTACAATTACCTTTTCAGTTACTTCAGGGGTGGCTCCCTGTCTTGGTATAGAAATGCTTTTAAAAGTTTTCTGAATCTGAGATAGTGGGCACAGGATAATAGTGTAAGTGGTAGTTGGTTCCAGCATTTTGCTAATGACCCCAAGGTTGTGAGCTGACAAGACAGGGAGGATGAGAGTGTTATCCACTAAGACAGAGAATGGGGAGGAGAGGAGAGATAAGTTTAGGTGGAAGGATAAGTAGCTCAGTCTTGGCCAGTGTTCTCAAACTCGCGGCCCGGGGACCACATGCAGCCCGCCAGGTACTATTTTGTGGCCCGTGGTCTGTACTAGTGCTATTTGTATTAGAGCTGCCTGCTCTTTGCATCCTCCGGCTTCCCCCCTGGTCTCCAGCTCTTACCTTCAGATAATTACCACAGTCTGCAGAGTGGATTGCCGGTGCTGTAGCAATCCTTGCAGGCTGCCGTTGTCCTCAGCATCACGTTCCTTCTGCCGCGTTCCTGCCCCTGATGTCAGAGGAGGGGCAGGACCATGGCAGAGGGAACATGCTGCAGAGGCAGATGGCAGCCTGCAAGGATTGCTACAGCATTGGCGATCCTCTCTGTTGGCTGCGGTCATTAGCTGAAACTAAGACCGTAAGGCCGGGGGGGGAAGCTGGAGGATGCTGAAAAGAAGGGGGGAACATGCAGGCCTTCAGGGGGGAGGGGTGTATGTGAAAGATTTATAAACTATAAAGAGTTTTATCTCATATAAAATTGTAATTTCTTTAATAAGACATTAACTTTTTTTTCTGCAGCCCTCCAAGTACCTACAAATCCAAAATGTGGCCCTGCAAAGGGTTTGAGTTTGAGACCACTGGTCTTGGCCATGTTCGGTTTTAAGTGGGGGTAGGACATCCAGGCAGCAATGTTGAACAGGCAGGCTGAGACTTGGGCCTAGATTCCGGGAGAGATCTCTGGTGCAGAGAGGTAAATTTGGAAGTCGTGCCTAACACAGCAAAACATGGAGTACTGCAAGACACACTCAAGCTGTTCTATAGTAACATTGAAATCTGTGCGCACTAATTCTGTGCCAAAAATGTTTTCTAATTTTTCAAGGGGATGTGTCACAGACAGAGAGTGGGTATTCTGCAAAAGACCTCAACCTACTGCCATTTCAGGAAAATGTTAGACATATCTCTTCTCTTTTTCATTCTTATGATTACTTCCCAATTGTAGAATCTTACTTTAATTGCTCTAGAACCTCTGAAAAATCTTATTGTAAGCCTCGATGAATCCTTGTTGAAATTTTGCGGGATATAAGAAATTGTATGGTATGGTATGGTATTCAGCGCATCTACATTACCGCACGCTAACTGCACGGATAATGCAAAATACCGGGCAGTAAGTGCTCATGTGGTAATTTTTTAAAAATTGCCTCACGCTAATGGCAACATTAGCACATCGCCATTAATGCAAAAAAATAGAAAAAAACTAGTTATACAGCTTAGTAAGGCCAATTTTTATTGCAGTTTAATAAAAGGACCCCTTAGTAGAGTTACCAGACGTCCAGACATGTCCTCTTTTCAGAGGACTGTCCGGATGTCTCGACGGCTTTTCAAAACCCGGCACTTTGTCCGGCTTTTGAAAAGCCAGTAAGATCGGGGCCGAGTCTGGTGTGCATCTGCGCGTGCGCAGATGTGATGGGGTGACATCGCACACATGCGCGCAACATCATCACGTCACATCTGCACAGATGCATTCCAGACGTGGCCCAAAGAGACTAGATTTGCGTGGGGCTTGGGTTGGGAGGCGGAATGAGGTGGGGCTGGGGGTGGATTTGGACAGACCTAGGGGCAGAACGGGGCAAGACCATGTGTCCTCCTTTACCAGATGCAAAATCTGGTAACCCTAACCCTTAGGCACCTGCAGTTATGCCAGGTCTATGGCTGGAGTGACTGCAGGAGTGTACATGCAAGGCGCAATGATGACGAGTTGCACTATTATTCTAGAACAGAATCTGGATGTTATAGAATAGAGTCTCACTTCTGAGACTGGGACACTTGTACGTAGAATTTTGCCCCCATAATGGCTGAAAATATATGGAGAAGTGAGCTATGCATACGCCACCTACTGGCAAACTTGTTAACTCGCTTTGAATATCAGCCCCAATATTTATAATGCACCAGCTCTACACTGTTTATCACAGAAGTACAAGTAACCCTGGAATGGAACAGTTAAAATATTTTGCAACTTTCAAAATGACACTAGAAGCAATGCACCATGACGATCACTAATCATTAAGAGTGAAATATGTAGTCCTATGCTGTACCATTTCATATAACAATATTAAATATTACAAGGAAAAACCTTCCATAATAAACAGCATTTTGCTGATTGCAGCTGATTATATTAAGCGGGTTGTTTTATTAATGTCATAGAGGTGACTTAATAGCTCCTAAAACTAATTTGTGCAGATGACCTCTCACATCCACTGATGAAGCCTATTCAGAAATCTGCTGCCCTTTGCTCATTCAAGATGCCACAGATCTGACCTGTTTTGTTCATGAATACATTTGCTAGAAATACTTTTCAGTACACAGCAGGCACTAGTCTCTGAATTGAACCTTCATTTGTTGAATAAATTGCAGGCAAAACTTCTCTTACCTGATGTCAGCATGTTATTAATTAAAATCAGGAAGAGTTGCTCAGATATCTTTGCATCAGTGTTCAGGAAAACAGTACCAATATCCTTCACTCCAACTTTTTAAATACAGAGAAGCTATGTCACCCTATGAACACAAACGAGTCGCATGCATCTATCAGCATTCAGTGGAATAGCCTCCCTATGGAGGTGGCGGAAATGAAGACTGTATCTGAACTCAAGATAGCATGTGGGATCTCTTAAGGAGAGGAGGAGATTGTGGATGTGGTAGATGGGCAAACTGGATGGGCCATTCGGTCTTTATCTACCATTATGTTTCTATTTTCAAAACAAATCATGAAGCTTATTATTTATGAACAATGTCCAAAGAAGGATGTTTTCATTCAAAAATCTAACATAAGACGGCAACATCCACAATTAATACCAACCATTGACAGTAAGAAAAAAATAGAGAAATTGGGCCAGAGGTACAAGCTACAGTATTTTCATCTCGACACAGAATGGATGAAAATCCTTAGTGAATCATTCCTTAAATGATAAAATCTCTTTAATACATCCAACTTTTAGGGCACAGATACTAAAAAATTGTTCGCAATATTTAGAGAGGTAGACAGAAAGAGAAATAGATTTTGTGTTCGTGATCAAGCAGTGAAAAAAAAACCCCTGAATAATCTGCTTTTAGGATAGTCAGCAGGTTTCTTTTTGATCAGAAGTCTGTAGGGGGCAGTATATAATTAACAATCCAAAGATCTTTTCCTTTTCACATGCAGAAGCCCAGGGAAAGCTTCGCCAGAGAATGTAAAAACGGCATATTCCTTTTCAGAACAAGTTAGTAATTATTCTTCCATAAACCCACACCGATTTTTCCTCTGGCACTGCAAACATGTTCTCCTACAGACTCATTTTCCTCTTAGCTGCACAAATTCTTTTCCCATCTAGTTATAATGTCCTTTGGTGTGTTTCTTATTTAAGAAAATATAAGGCAGTTTAATCTCAAATCACTGTGATCATTTTAACAAGCACCGTACCCCCTCCGACAAATCATTGTTCTATATACTACCCGGGGTTTACTTTGTAGATAAAAAGGACGTGGAACTGTGGTGCCGGGAGAGGCTTGAGTGGGTCAGGAGCAACAGGAGAAGAGGGGCTGGATTACTGACTGTTTTCTGCTGTGCTCCAGGCTCAGCACCGCCTTCCTTCTTCCCTGCAGGCTGAATCCCTTTAATGGACTGGAATCAGAAAATAAATGGCGGAGTTGCGTTCCAGGCCGTTCCCCCACAAATTAAGCTGATACTACAAGGCTAGATATTAGGGGGTCTTTTTACTAAGGCATGCTAACCAATATAGTGTACGTTAAATGCTAAGGCGCCCAAAAAATAGAATGGGCGCCTAGCATTTAGCGTATGCTAAATCGATTAACACCCCTTAGTAAAAGGACCCCTAAGTGAGCTTCAAGTGGAAGAAGGAAGAGAAATGCCCAAAAGCAGGTTAAAGAAGGAGGCTAAGAGAGAAGGAGACGGGCATGGGGAATGCCCCTGTTTCCCATAAACCCTCCTCTGCCTGCACCCCAGCAGGATCCCTTCCACTGCTGGTAGCTTCAGGGCAAGCTCTAGCACTGGCAGTACCCTGTGCAAACAATGAGAACAAGAAAGAGGGGGATAGAACGGAGGAGGGGGGGAAGAAAATGACCTCAGCAAAAGACAAAAAGAGGAAGGGTAGAGAGATGATACACTGCTTTTCTGTGGTTACAATCAAAATGGTTTACATATTATATTAGGGCTGTGCTTGATATTCATATTTGAATAATCCGGGGCTCTACTGTACTAAATCCGATTAGCGCGCGCTAAATGCTAATGCGTCCATAGACTTAACATGCATGCGTTAGCACGTGCTAATCGGTTAGCGCACCTTAGTAAAAGAGGGCCTTGATCTCTGATTTCATGTTGCTTCTTTTATTGTTTGGTTTTGTTAAAACTCTTCCCCCCATGCAATCCGCTAAGAAGATCGACTGTCGGCTCCGGGCGGCTTTCCCGCAGAGGAGAGAATCCTGCATTCACCGTGGGCCTCATCTGGGGCAGCCTCCTTGGAGCGGCTGGGGCACGGGCAGTGTGTCTGGGAGGGAATGCATGGATGGGAGAACATCGCAGGGGAGGAGACATAGGCATCCTGGGACTGTCGGCCAAGTCTCTTCCCTGAAGAAGCCCTTTCTGGAAACGTCAATCGCTCCTCCTAAACTTACTTGCTCCACTTCATCACTGACGCTGAAACCGTGGATTGAAGACAAAGTTTTGTTTTATTTTTCTTTCCAGCTTATGATTTATCTTTAATCTTATCTATTGTTTTGCCTTTTGTCTTTGTTTTGTTCTATTTCTATCATTTAAATTTCTCCAGAATTCTACTGTTCAACGGCTCCCCCTTCTGCTTCTATTCCTTTCTCTCCTCTCTTCTACCTTCCAAAGTATTTAGATCAATGCTGTCTTGTTAAAATGTTTATTTTATTTTTATTTTTCCTCTAACTCTACTTTTCACTTCTCTATTACCCTCCAGGTGCTTTAGTTAGATTGTGAGCCTTCGGGACAGTAAGGGAATTTTCCAAGTACCTTTCTTATTTCTAATCTTAATGTATATTTTCTGTAAACCGCTTAGAACCTAACGGATGTAGCGGTATATAAGAAATAAATTACATTACATTACATTAAAGCTCAATGCCCATTATTTATATGTGGCTGAATAGTAAAATACACTAGTCAGTGAAGCTCTGCATTATATACAAGTACTTATTTTGTACCTGGGGCAATGGAGAGTTAAATGACTTGCTCGGAGTCGCAAGGAACTACAGTGGAAATTGAACATGCTCCACATGGTTCTCAGGCCACTGTACTCCTCCATGAAGATAGTATGGAGGCCTTGAGAAAGGCAACTGGGAGGAACGCCTGCTTTCTCTTTGCTCCTCATTCATTGCTCAGCCGGTCATGATGAGCATCGTGAAGAAAGCCTCCAGGTGGAGAATGACACGGGGACAAATGTGTCCCCGCCCCCGCAGGGACTCAATTTCCCCGTCCCCCTGAGTTTTGTCGCTGTCCCTGCCCCATTCCTGTAACCTCTGCCTCGAACACTTATGGAAGTGTTTGAAGCTTGTGCAGATGAGGACGGAGCTGGCATGAATGGGGCAGGGACAGGAATGGGATCCCACGGGGATGGGAAAATGAGTTCCCGCCGGGAAAAATTTGTCCCTACCTCCAGGTTCTGTGGCAGGGTCAGCATAGCAGCACCTACCTGCTGCAGACCTCGGACTGATGTGGTAGCAACTCGTCACTGCCACACACAGATATGGAGACAAGAAGAAAATGCAGCACCGCCATTTTATATATAGAAAAAGGGCTTTTATAGGCTTACATAACACATAGAGAAAGTAAGTGCATGGAGATAGTGACCCTAGTTATATGCAATACGCAGGTAAGCACTCCTGGGAGCATAGGTTAGCAGAGTGGAGGTAGAATTGTATTATGGAATTCATTTCCTGTTGAAATTAAGCAGACCTCAAATGTGATGCAATTTAGAAAAGGAGTGAAAACTATACTGTTTGAGAGAGTATATATCAGTAAGTTACTGTGGGGTCCTTTTATTAAGGCGCACTAAATGCTAAGGCATCCATTATATTCTATGGGCGCTATAGCATTTAGCACGTGCTAAATCGGTTAGCGCACGTTAATAAAAGGACCCCTTTATGTATTACAGGCAGATTTTTTTTTTCTTTTTCTTATTGTATCTTTGTTACCAGAATTGAGTTTATGACAGGTGAAAGTAAATTGTATAAGGATTTAACTTAAGGGATGTGGGGAACAATTGGGAGAAAGGGCAAGAGAGGGGAAAGAGGGAAGTGGGTCAACTGTCTAGGTCTTTCGGGAATAGGTGGGTTTTGAGGCGTTTCCTGAATATCTCATAAGTGGCGGGATATAAATTTTTTTAAGTAAATAAATGAGTTGCAATCTACAGTATGTGCATATTTTCTAAACTATGTTAGTCCACACGTAGAAGGCAATTTTATAAAGAGTTTCCATTGTGTAACACCTGCTTTACACATAGAAAAGGAGTATTGTATATATAATTCAACAGATCACTTATAATTGGAAAAATTGGAATGGACTTAATCATTGTTTCTGGTGGAATTCTGTTTGTCATATATATAAAATGGAAAGGGCATTAGCGGTCCAAAAAGGAAATTATAATAAATTTCAAGATGTGTGGAGGCCATTGATAGATTATTGTAAAGATTAAAAATGTTCTTCCCTATATAAAAAGTTTAAGACATTAAGGGGGAGGGGTGGGTGGATATGTTTGATTATAATTGAAACAAATCATTTTTATAAAGGAATAAAGAGGCAAATATAAGATGTCAGGTATACTTGAAAGTTAAATTGTTATATGTCTTGATTTTACTTGATTTAAGATTTGAAATAAATAAAGTTTTTGGAAAAAAAAAAGAAAAGGGGTATTGTAAAATTTCATGGCTTCATATGACTGTTTGAAGAGCAATTTTATAAGAATGCATCTAGTTTTAGACCAAGCCGCGGCACACTAAGGGCTCCTTGTACAAAGGTGTGTTAGGGCCTTAATGCGCGGAATAGCATGCGCTAAAATGCCGTGCACACTAGCCGCTACCGCCTCCTTTTAAGCAGGTGGTGGGTTTTCAGCTAGCGCATGCGCACCTTCGTAAAAGGAGCCCTAAATGTGGTTGCGGCTCAAAGCTGTACTCAAAATGAGAAAACAATTCACCCATTGAGAGACAATTTTTTTTTGTTTTGTTTTTTTGCCTCAAGCCTCCTCATCGGCTCCATAATTTTGTACTTTACTTTATCACTTTGCAGATCAATAAGTTTCACCTGGGACTGTATCAAAATTTGAAGTAAAACCAAAACCACATGGCCGAGCTGAGGCGTGCAAAGGAATATGCTAAAATCAAATAAACCCCGCCCTGATGCAGACATTAGCGAAATGTGCATGGTGGCAGCGGGTTTATGAACGGCACTTTAAGATACTTCCTGCATTGGAGTTTTGTCCTCCCTGCTCCACCACATTGACTGACTGGACTTTATTTATTATGTCACTTGTTTTCGCTTTACTTTTATTTCTGTTGGGATTTATTTAGTCTTTCATCTTCCTGCATTATTTTCCTTATTTTTTATTCTTATTTTATTTCGCTAGGTATGCATATACTTATAATACTGTTCATTTTTCTCTTGGCACTATACTTTGAATGTGAGCCCAGCTGGGACAGAGAGGGAAGTTTTTTTTCTTAATGTGCCATAAGTCGATACAATTTACATAAATTGTAATCCGCTCAGAACTGTGGATGTAGCGGAATATACATTTTTTAAATAAATAAATATCAGCGTGATTACTGTCCTCTATAATGGTCAAAATGTGTGGCATAAGAACATAAGATGCGCCATCTCCGGATCAGACCTTCGGTCCATCAAGTCTGGCGATCCGCACACGCGGAGGCCCTCACAGGTGTACACCTGGCATAATTTGTAGTCACCCATATCCTTCTATGCCTCTCATAAGGAGATGTGCATCTAGTTTGCTTTTAAATCCTAGGACGGTCGATTGCGCAATAACCTCTTCGGGGAGAGCATTCCAGGTGTCCACCACTCTCTGCGTGAAACAGAACTTCCTGATATTCGTCTTGAATTTGTCTCCCCTCAGTTTAATTTCGTGTCCTCTTGTACGTGTGCAAGTGGACAATGTAAATAGTTTTTTCTGCTCTATTTTGTCAATTCCTTTCAGTATTTTGAAGGTCTCGATCATATCCCCTCGCAGTCTCCTTTTCTCATGGGAGAACAATCCCAGTCTTGTGAGTCAATCTTTGTATTCCAGTTTCTCCATACCCTGTTAGAGAAATCCACTTGCTTTCAGCTGCCTTTAGTTTGAGCATTCTTGGGAACAGATCACAAAATATGGGGCACCCATTGTCATTTCAAGCCTGCCTGCAGTGTTTTCCTTACAGACTCTATCTGGCAGAAAATTTCACAGGGAAAGCAGGGGTATACCCTCACTTTAAAATCTGGTGATGCAAACTTTGTCCCCAAGTGGAGATTCTGAAAGTTGCCCCTTATATACATTGCAAAGAACATCAATTTCATTTCGCTTTTGTATGATACATCCAAAGATATAAAAGGGCAGTAACTTCAAGTAATGGGCAGACTGGATGGGCCATTTGGCCTTTGTCTGTTGTCATGTTTCTATAAATCGGTCACATTCTCTAATGCTGTGTAAAAAATAGGACCGAGAAAAAGCCTGCAGCTATTTTTTTTTTTGTCAGAAGAATGTTTTATTTCTGTCTTGTGGATAAAATAAAGTAGGTTTTATTTTTTTGGACATGTTGAATACCATATGCTAACTGTATGATTCTTTATTTGCACAAGGCACTCTGTAAGTAGATGCACATGACAGGCCATTTTATTTCAAATTAGGAAAGAAAGGGGAGTGAACTGGAAAACAATAGCAAAAAGGTCAGCCTGAGCAGTTTAATACATATGTATTCACTCATGACCCAAAAAAATTCCCATAACATTTTGAAAACCCATGACAGTGTAAATTATTGGGGCTCAAGACGCTTGAGTATTTGTATGTATTTCTCCTGCTTATAGACCAAGTTATTCATAAAACACATAGTTACCATAGCAACCATCGTTTTAAATATGATTTCTTATCTTTGAGATACAGAATAATTTCTCCCTCTATCCATAGTGATAAATTCTGATTTTTTTTATTTTTAAAATCTGTGGGGTTTGGGGTTGTTGGGTTTTTGTTGTTTTTTTTAATATTCTGAGGGTTGTGAAGTCAGTAAGCATTTTTTTTAAACCTGCTAACTTCCTTAAAATATTTATGCAAATGAGGTTTGGAAGCAGAAAATATTAGTGAGTCAGTCCTGTTCTGTATTGTAATTTCAGTGGTACAAATCAAAGCTGTGGCTGTGAGTACCCCTTTCTAAAGGACCCAGTACATTTTTAATTCTTCAGCATAGTCAGCCCAAATTTCTAACAGAATTCCAAACCCACAATCCATTATGATACCTCACAGCTGAAGAAATATGAGCTATTGCTGCATAGCCTAGGGAGTGGAATTTTCTAACTTTGCATTTGAAAATTAAACCACAGAAAGTAGCCACACATTAGAAATATACAAGGGCAGATTGCAAAGTAATGAAACTGCCTCTGGTTTTCTGTCCAGTGTGCTGGTTCTTGTGAAGCTCATACATCGACATTTCTGAACCCGCAGTACAGTGGCATAGCAAGGGTAGGATGAGCCCATGGCAGTGGTGCCCCCTTCCCGCACCCCCATTCCACACTTGTGCTCTTCCTCCCCATCCCCACATACTTCTAAAACTTCACCAGCGCGAGTGCCTTCGACAGCATGCGCCTCATGCCAGCGTTGGATTTCCATCTGATGTCACTTCCTGACCTCGTGACCCAGAAGTGATTCAGAGGGGAACCAGGCTGGCACAAGCAACCAGGCTCGCGCTTGCAAAGATAATAGAGAGGTATGAGCTGGTGGGAGGGATGGCGTGAGCGTGGCAGGGTGTGGCATAGATGACCAACACCCCCACTGACTTGGCGCCCGGGGCAGTCCTTACCCCCTTTACTATGCCACTGCTGCCGTAGTCTTCATTGTTGGGTCACAGTGAAAGGAAGAAATTCATACATTTTATCATGGCAGATGAGGAAGAAGTGACTGTGAGAGTACGCAACATGGCTAATTGCTTCGCTACTATATGCTTGCTGTAACATTTCAAGAGTTCTTTCCAAGTTTAGCCCAAAATCCAATCACACACCTCTGGTGTACTCTCACAGACACGTCTCCCTCATCTGCCATGATGAAATGTACAAAGTTCTTCCTCTTGCTGTGACCCAACAATGAAGACTACGGCAGTGCAATTGCAGGTTCAGAAACGTTGGTGCATGAGCTTCACAAGAACCTGCACAGCACTGCCACAACTATGACTTGGAAAGAAAAGCAGAAGCAGTCTCATTACTTTTCAGTCAGCCCTCACAGTAAATGGTGACGGTGTCAGGTCAAAAGCGCACTGGGACAAAGGCGCGCCCAGACAATTGAGCGCAGCGCGGGGGTGCGCGCCACACAAAATTACTGTTTTTAGGGCTCTGACGGGGGGGGCGTGGGGGGGAACCCCCCCACTTTACTTAATAGAGATCGCGCCGCGTTGTGGGGGGTTGTAACCCCCCACATTTTACTGAAAACTTCATTTTTCCCCTGTTTTTAGGGAAAAAGTTAAGTTTACAGTAAAATGTGGACGGTTACAACCCCCCAAACCCCCATAACGCCGGCGCAATCTCTATTAAGTAAACTGGGGGGGCTCCCCAACAAAACCCCCCCGTCGGATCCCCTAAAAACTGTAATTTTCTTCGGCGCGCGCCTCCGTCTTGCACTCAGTTGTCGGCGCGTGCCTTTGTCTTTTGCGGGTTTGTCTATGAACCAATGGTGACAGATAAAGATCTGAATGGTCCATCCAGTCTGCCTGTCACATTCATTATTAAATCATGATTAAATTGTCTTTCATTGGCATTTCTGGAACATAGAAGTCTGCCTAGCACTGTCCTTAGGTTCCAAATTACTAGAGTTTCCATCAAAGCCCTCTCCAGCCCATCCTAAATTGTATTGCTAGGGTTACCAGATGTCCGGATATCCCCGGACATGTCCTCCTTTTCGAGGACATGTCCAGGGGTCTGGATGGCTTTTCAAAACCCAGAATTTCCCCCCTCTTTTACAAAGGCGCATTAGCCATTTTAGCGCATGCTAAATATACGCGCGTGTTAAACGCTAACACGTCCATAGACTTACATGCACGCATTAGCGTTTAGCGCAAGGTTAGCATGCGCTAATATTTGGCGTGCCTTTGTAAAAGGATCCCAGGTCCAGTTTTTGAAAAGCTTCCCACCAAAATCAGGCATCTGCATATGGTGATGTCGCATGCACAAGTGCGTGTGACATCATTGCATTGATTTTATTGTAGTTCTCCCCTTCTCTCTCCCATTTCTTAATTTGTCATTGTTTGGTTTCTTGTATTTTTAATTTGTTTTTATCAATTTATTGTATATCGCTTAGTAAAAAAAGATAGGCGATTAATCCAACACTTATTAAACTTGAAACTTGTAACTCAAGAATGTGACTGATAAGGCAGCCGTAATAATCACATCAACATTTTTAGTATTACAAAGTAATAACATATCTCCTGTCTCAGGCATATAAACAGATGATTTAGAGGATAAATAATGTCCTGGATAGAAAATAATAGTGGCTGCTATGCAGTGTTGGGTAAAATCATTTTGATAAAGATGGCAAAGATTTCAAATCAAATTCAATAAATACAAAACGAATTTGAAATCAAAATCAGTAAGCCAATACAGATTCCTGTGGCACTCCACTATTTACCCTTCTCCATTGAAAAAAAAAATAGCCATTAAATCCTACTCTCTATTTTCTGTCCAATAACCAATTCTTAATCCATAACAGAGCATCCTATCCCATGACTCTAATTTTCTCAGGAGTCTCTCATGAGGAACTTTGTCAAAAGTTTTCTGAAAATCTAGATATACTGCATCAACCAGCTCACCTTTATTCACATGTTTATTCACATCTTCAAAGAAATCAAGCAAATTGGTAAGGCAAGACCTCCCTTGGCTGAACCCACGCTGACTCTGTCCTATTAAACCATTTGTCTATGTGTTCCATTATTTTATTTTTTATATAATATGTAGTTTCCACTATTTTGCCTGGCACTGAAGTCAGGCTTAATGGACTGTAATTTCCCAGATCGCCCCTGAAACCCCTTTTAAAAATCGGTGTAATATTGGCCACTCTCCAATCTTCAGGTACCATGCACAATTTTTTTTTTTTTTTAATTCTTTATTGATTTTTAAACTTTGATAGTGCAATACAAATGATAAGTCATACAAACTACATGAAATCACACTATTAATTATACAATTGATAGACTAAACAATCATTTCCTCCCCTTCTTATCTTAATTAATAAAGCAATAATATATACATGATTTCACTATTATAATGAAATAATTTATCTCCTTAAAATACATTTTCCCCCCCACCCCTCCCCCCTCCCTGGATATGCACAAATTTTAACGATAGGTTACAGATCACTAACGGCAGATCATCAATTTCACATTTCAGTTATTTCAGTACCCTGGTATATGCACCATCCATTTCAGGTGATTTATCACTCTTTAACTTGTTGATTTGGCTTAGTATGTCTTCCAGATTCACCAAGATTTCTTTCCATTCCTCCACATCGTCACCCTTGAAAACCACATCCAGTTCAAAAAGATCTCTTACATCTTCAGTAAAGTCCAAAACAAAGGATTTATTCAGTCTTTCCACTATGGTTTTATCCTCCCTGAGTGCCCCTTTTGCTTCTTGATGATCTAATGATCCTACAGATTCCCTCAAGGTTTTCTGCTTCTCATGTACCTGAAAAGTTGTTACTATGAGTTTTTGCATCTTTTGCATGTTTCAATGCTTTGCATCTAACTTGCCAGTGCTTATGTTGTTTCTTATTCATTTGGATCCTTTTTTCATTCTATAAAGCAAGGGGTGTCCAACCTTTTGGCTTCCCTGGGCCGCATTGGCCGAAAAAAGTGTTTCTGGGGTCGCACAAATGCGCAAACGATGCAGCAAGACAGAGGAGGGAGCCGGCAAGACGGTAAACACCCGGGGGCAGCAGAGGAAAACACTGCATCGCCCTCGACTGGGGCCGCACAAAATACTTCATGGGGCCGCATGGGGCCCTCGGGCCGCAGGTTGGACACCCCTGCTTGAAAAGGATGTTATTTTGGCTCTAATAACCTCTTTCACTTCACCTTTTAAACATGCCAGCTCTTGTTTTCTCTTCTTTCCACTTTTGTCAATAAGTGGACTACATCTGGTCTGTGCTTCTACTGTGATATTTTTAAATATTTATTTATTCATTTTTCTATACCATTCTCCCAGGGTTGCTCAAAACAGTTTACATGGACTTAATCAGGTACTCAAGAATTTTTCTCTATCTGTCCCGGCAGGCGCATACAATCTATTTAATATATCTGAGGCAATGGGGAGCCAAGTGACTTGTCCAGGGTCACAAGGAGCAGTGTGGGTTTGAACCCACACCCTCAGGGTGCTGAAGCTGTAGCTCTAAACCCTGCACATAGCATCCATGCCTAATTGAAAGTCCTAACCTTTGCTACCAATCCTTTTAGCTTCTTTTTAACCATTTTCCTCATTTTATCATAGTCTCCCTTTTGAAAATTAAATGGCGCTAGAGTAGATTTCTTTAGAGATGTCACTCCAGTTTGAGCTGTTATTATCACTGTTTCCCAGCGGACCCAATACAGTTACCTCCTGTGTTATGCCCTTCAAAGAAGAAAGACACCGAAAGGGGAGAGTAGTACAGTGACCTGGCAGAGTAAAAGTTTCAAAGGCAACCTTTATATGTAGCAAAGGAACTCCTATTCACCAACTGTAGCTCACTTTCAGCAGCCTGCAAGATATAGAAGTTCAGATAATGAGAAGGAGGAGTCTGAGTCTGAGATCTCTTGGGACAGCGCACGTTACAGGGCTTCAAAGAAGGTTTGGATAGGTTCCTAGACGATAAGGGGATTGAGGGGTACAGAAAGGAGTTGAGGTAGGTTATAGGAATAGTCAGGGACCACAGCACAGGTGATAGACTTGAAGGGCCGCCGTGGGAGCGGACCGCTGGGCAGGATGGACCTCTGGTCTGACCCGGCGGAGGCAAATTCTTATGTTCTCTAAGGATAGGGGGGAGATAAAAGGAGGACATACCAAGAAGTTCTTCCCAACTGCTTGTGTCCTAGGAAAGTCTAAAGTAAGAAGCTATGGGCTTGCTGCCAGGTCCCTTAAGAAACAGTGAGTGCGCATGCACGCTTAGTACGTCACTGGTGGGGATGGAGAGAAGCAGCGCTGCTGGGCAAGGGGCCGTCCTGGCCTGTCCCGAGACCAGGGCAATCTCAAGGCGCAGTGGCCATGCTAGGGGTAGGGTAAGGAGGAGGGCTTTGAGGCAGGTGGCTGTCGGCGGAGAGCAGCCAAATGCAGGAAGCGGAGCGGCTAGGTTAAAAAAAAACAAACAACCAACCGAGCGAGCCGGGCCACTGAGAAAGTGCGGGAGGCCCGGGCCGGGCTGCGGATGGGGACGGAACTGGGGTGGTGAGCCTTCCCTGCGGCTGTCCGCTGAGGCAAATAGCTTTCCAGCGGCTACGTTACGCTCCCTCTGCCACAACTTCCTGTTTCCGGCAGGGCAGGACGCGTCACATGGAAAGAAGTTGCGGCAGAGGGAGCGGGACTTTGGAGAAGCAAACTTTTGCGTGATGTTGGAAACTTCAGAGACAGGTTTGTAGGTCGGACGTGGGGATGGGACGTTTGAGAATGAGGGAGAGAAGTCGGGCCGCGGACGGTGAGACTCGTGAGAATGGGAGGAAGAGATGCCAGACCATGGGCAGAGCAATCTACGCGCTTTGAATTCGGGTGAAGAGAACTGTTTGGGTTGTGAGGGCAGTGAAATGCGCGTGACTTGGTATCTCTGGGTTATCTGTTCTTTAAGGCTGACTGAGTTTTGCTTAATATCTGTTGAAAACAATTGCTATTGTCTTTAAAATTGGCAGTCTGGATGATGACGTCAACATTCAATGCAATTCAGGGAAGTGGTGTGGGGGGAGGGAAATGGAGGGGGAATGCTGCTTTGGCTGCTGCACAGGGAAGTGGTGGGAGAGAAATGCTGCTGCATAGGAGGCAGGGAGAGAGACAGATAGATAGAAAGACAGACAGACAGACAGCGGGAGGAATGGAGACAGAAAGAAAAGAAGAAAGACACAGGGGCAGGGAGATACACAGAAAGACAGACAGACAAAGGGGGCCAGGGACAGAGACAGACAGAAAGAAAGACAGCAGGAGGGAGAGAGAGACAGAAATAAAGACAAACAGACAGACACATATTCTAGCACCCGTTAATGTAACGGGCTAAAATACTAGTATGTTTATAATATATTTGTGTGTTCCATTTTTCTGTAAGATGTTAAAACTTAATAAAGATTGAACTTTAAAAAAAAAAGGTCTTTTTCTGGTTGTCAGATGGAGCATCCTGAACTACAATATATCTGACTGCTCTCTATGCCAAGCAGGACAGGATTACAGCTGGCACAAACCCTGGATTTACTCTAATGACTGTTCATGATTATCACTGCTGGATGAAATTACAATTTTCACTGCTAATGATATTTTAGAAACCTGATCATATTTGAAGTTTAGAGATTTGGCTTCTGCTCGTTCCTAATCTTTATCCCTCAGATTTTATATATGGCACTCAAAGTTTCCTGCACAAATTCAGCCCCGTGCCCAATTTGCATGCACAATTTAATTGAATAATGGCCCAATTAACACCAGTAATTGGGTGTTAAGGGGGGGAAGGGGCATGGGGACTTGTATACCGCTTTTGTGTGGCTTTGGCATTCAAAGCTGACATTCAAAGTACACTTCTCCCTCATTCGCGGGGGATACGGGCAGAGCTGGACCGCGAATGGCGAAAAACCACGATTATCCAGCTCTGACCCCTCCCCCCCACCTCCCTGCCACCTTCACGGCCTTACCTGGTGGTCTAGAGGGCTTTCGGGGCAGGAGCGATCTTTCCTACGCTCCTGCCCCGTGCAGATCGCCATGAGGAAATGGCTGCTGTGAGTTCCCATAGTCTCTCGAGACTACAACGGGAACTCCCTACAGCCATTTCCTCATGGCGATCTGCATGGGGCAGGAGCGTAGGAAAGATCGCTCCTGCCCCGAAAGCCCTCTATACCACTAGGTAAGGTCGGGAAGGCGGCAGGGAGGTAAAAAAATGTTTTTTTTAATTTTCCCCCTCCCCAGGAAAAAAATTGCGATTATGTGAAATCGCGAGTGCAGAAACCGTGAATGGGGAGGGGGAAGTGTAGTGGGTACTGGAGGATTAAGTGACTTGTCCAGGGTCAGAAGGAGCAGCACTGGGATTTGATCTCACAACCTCTGGGTGAAGAGGCAGCAGCCCTACCAGTGAGCCATTAGCAACAGTTTGGATTTGCATTCACATTTCGCTGGTGTTGCCAGATTTTCCAATCCTCCCAGTTCCGCCCACCCCGCTAACTGCTCTTGTCGGACAGGGAGGAAGTCCATGCATACACGGACTTCCTCCCTGCCCGACGCGATATGAGGAGGCTTTTCAAAACGCGGACAAAGTGCCAGGTTTTGAAAAGCCATCCGGACCCCTGGACATGTCTTCGAAAGGAGAACATGTCCGGGGGAATCCGGACATCTGGTAACCCTACATTTTGCTAAGTGCTATTCTATAAAGATGTGCGTGAAAAGGGGCACTAGCATGGAAGGGGCATGGACAGGTCAGGAGTGTTCACTATTGATGCGCATGGTATTATAGAATTTGGGGGAATCTGCACCTGATTTATGAGCGAGAGTTAATACCACGTAAATCCTCGCACTCAAAGATGGGTGCAAATCTTAGCGCTATATGCTATTCTATAAAAGGCATCCAACTCGGAGCACCATTTATACAATAGTGCTCAGAAATTATTTTCTAGGTGCCCAAATTTGGGCGCCATTTTTTTTTTTTTTTTTTGAAACTAGTCCTAATATTGATCACGTCATTTAAAAGCAATGAAAATTCCATATTGTGTTTTTTCTTCTTCGATGGTCTTTGTTCGGCCTGTGCTGTACTTGTGCCCGGGTAGGGTTCCTACCTTAGACTTTAGATCTGTGCTTTTGTGGGTTGTGCACTGTATTCTTCTTGCGATGTTTATGGATCTTGTTCACCTGTATTAGATTTATTTGGCCATTTGCTTCTTAATAAACATGTTTAATTTAACCCCTCCAAAAAGATGGCACCAGAACTGCAACTACAGAAGCACCTACTAAGGGTAAAATAGGCATGGTTAACACTGGAGGTACCCTTAGGCATCGGTAGACGCCTCCATAGTCGCGATTCTCATCAAAAATAGGCGCAGGAAATGAAGGCCTTGAAAACCCTGGCCTACATTTCCGGCACCTATCTGTGACATGGCTGCGATTCTATAAATGGCACTGTTGCATGACACATGATCGGCGCTGATTTTTTTGGGCAGCTGCCAATCAAAGCGCTATTTATAGAATCCGGGCCTAAATGATTACACCGCACAAGAGGCTGACAGGAGGCAAGAGTCCGGTGGAGAACCCATAACTGATCTTGGGAATCTTATCTTGAAAGAAGTCAGCCAATTTCTGGGCAGAAAGAGGGATTTTAAAGAGAGAGATAAGTACAGTGAAGAACCAATTAAAAATGGAGGCAAAAACATCAGATAGATATAACAATCTTGCTTAGTGATTGTAATAGCAGATCAAAAAGAAGTGACCATAAAACTGAAACATATAAAGCAGGGGTCCCCAAAGTCCCTCTTTGAGGGCTGAATCCAGTCGGGTTTTCAGGATTTCTCCAATGAATATGCATTGAAAGCAGTGCATGCACATAGATCTCATGCATATTCATTGGGGAAATCCTGAAAACCCAACTGGATTCGGCCCTCAAGGAGGGACTTTGGGGACCCCTGGTACAAAATATTACAGACTGGTCCCTCTAGCCTAGCTTTCAGGCAGGAATTCAGTATTAACTCTCTTTCCATGGATGAGGTAGGAAACTGCCAACTTTGGCTAGCATTCTATAATGGTGTAATTGCTGTTATGTAATATTAGCCAGGTTGATAGTTGTGCACCAACACTTAGGTACAGTTTTTTGTTTTTTTTTTAATTCTTTATTCATTTTTACAACTTACAACAAGTGTAATCAGAAATAACATTTAAACTTACAAACATCACTTGAATTTCTGTTACAATCATCTTAAATTAATGAAAATTATCCCCTCCCCCTACCGTTACCATATCATATATAATCACGTATATCATATAATATATTCTTTTCTACTAATTCAAACAATTAATATAAGATCAGAAATCCCCCACCCCCACCCTCTCCTATGCGCTTGTATAATTAAGGGAAAAATGCTATTACTCGTTACAATAATCTGTTAATGGTCCCCAAACATCCTTGAATTTATTAAAATGTCATTTCTGTATGGCTAATATTTTTTCCATCTTATATATATGACACAAAGAGTTCCACCAAAAATTAAAATTTAATCTACTCCAATTCTTCCAATTAAATGTAATTTGTTGAATGGCGACTCCAGTCATAATTAGCAAGAGCTTATTATTTTTTGAGGATATTTGACTCTTTGCCCTCATTGACATGTCAAATAAAATAGTATCATATGATAAGGCCACCGGATTCTCCAATAAACTATTTATTTGGCCCCATATTGATTTCCAGAAATCCAAAATAAATGGACAATAGAATAATAGATGATCTAGAGTCCCAGCTTCGAGATTGCAGTGCCAACATCTATCAGACTTAGAGCTATCTAATTTATGTAAACGAACAGGGGTCCAAAATGCTCTATGTAACAGAAAAAACGAAGTTTGTCTCATAGATGAAGACACTGTACATCTCATCCTCCAAGTCCAAATTTGTGGCCATTGAGACGCAGAAATTTGATGCTTGATATCAATGCTCCAAATGTCTCGAAGACCAATTTTTGGTTTTTTATTTATAAATCCAGATATTAATTTGTACCACTGTGCGGCCTGATGTCCCATGAAGTCCACCTGAAAGCATAAGAACTCTAAACTATATTGATTAGTGAGATTTTTCCATTTAGGGAACCCCGCCTGAATAGCCTGCTTCAGTTGCAACCACCTATACCTTTGTGAATTATTAAGACCATATTTATGTTGCAACTGAAAGTTCAAGCAGTTTACCATTAGAAATAACATCTTCTAATACACGTATCCCTGCCATCATCCAATGCTTCCAGATGACTTTATATCCACCAATTTGAATCTTGGAGTTCAGCCATATAGTTTGATTTGTTGATTTATTAATTGGATTAGGTGTTAAATTGTTCACATATCTTATTGTTTTCGATGTGTCTACAAGTACCGTAATCTATTTTCTTTATATAGTCTAGGCCAGGGTTGTCCAATGTCGGTCCTCGAGGGCCGCAATCCAATCGGGTTTTTAGGATTTCCCCAATGAATATGCATGAGATCTATTAGCATATATAGAGATCTCATGCATATTTATTGGGGAAATCCTGAAAACCCGACTGGATTGCGGCCCTCGAGGACCGACATTGGACACCCCTGGTCTAGGCATTTTGATACTAAGTACATGGCATAATCGCAGAGGAAACATGAAATGCCATTCCAACCAAAACCAATCTGGGATATTATCAACAGGCTCTGGGAGGATCCAATACATACTTTGGGGCAAAATATAGGATTGATGATACCTATAGAAGTTGGGAAAATTTACCCCTCCCTCTGTAATCGGTTTTTGTAGAGATACTAAAGCAATTCTAGCCTTTTTTCCCAGCCAAATAAATTTTGTTAGAATACAATTTAACTTTTTATAAAAGGACCCCTGAAAAAAAAACAGTAACATACCTCCTGTAATAAAAAAATTTCATTCACTTTCATTGTTTCTTCAAACGTGTTTTTAATCCAAATGCCTAAATATTGTATTCCGTCCTCCTTCCATAGAAAGGGGAATGTTTCAAATAAACCTTTTGTACAATGGACATTAAGTGGAAGAACTTCTGATTTACTCCAATTTATCTTGTATCCTGAAAATTTTCCTAATTTCTCTATCAATTTTAATAAGCTTGGAATGGTTGTTTCCGGATTTCTCAAATGAAGCAGTATATCATCTGCATAAGCGGAAACTTTATATTCCCGATCTGAATATGGAATACCATGTCAATGACTGGTATAAATGTCTATGCCTAAATGATACTACTGAGTGCATTCTATAGCCTTTATACATAAGTGCTGGACATGTCTCTGACCTGTCTGTGCCTTTCCCATATCCACAACCCCAAAAACCTGACTGGCTGGTCGTCCTCCAGAACAGGATTGGGAACCACTGCTCTAGAGAATGGGTGGAAGGATGTAGAAATGAACTCTGAGCAAAGGTTAAGAACATAAAGAATTGCCACTGCTGGGTCAGACCAGTGGTCCATCGTGCCCAGCAGTCCGCTCACGCAGCGGCCCTTAGGTCAAAGACCAATGCCCTATTAGAGTCTAGCCTTACTTGCGTATGTTCTGTTCCAGTAGGAACTTATCCAACCTTGTCCTGAATCCCTGATGGGTGCTTCCCCCTATAACAGCCTCCGGAAGAGCGTTTCAGTTTTCTACCACTCTGGGTGAATAAAAACTTCCTTACATTTGTACAGAATTTTTTACCTTCTAACTTCAGCGAGAAAAGGTGAACAGTCTCTCTTTCTCTACTAAGTCAATTCCCTTCAATATCTTGAATGTTTCGATAATGTCCCCTCTCAGTTTTCTCTTCTCAAGCGAGAAGAGGCCCAGTTTCTCTAGCCTCTTGTTGTACGGCAACTCCCCCGTCCCTGAACCATTTTTGTGGCTCTTCTCTAGACCCTTTCCAGTAGTACTATGTCCTTTTTCATGTACGGCGACCAGTGTTGGATGCAGTATTCCAGGTGGGGGGCGTACCATGGCCCAATATAAAAACATGATAACCTTTTCAGATCTGTTCGTGATCCCCTTCTTAATCATTCCTAGCATTCTGTTTTCATCACTGCCGCGCATTGCGCGGACGGTTTCATTGGCTTGTCTACAAGTACTCCCAAGTCTTTTTCCTGGGGGCTCTGGACATCCTGTATTCATGCATACGATTTTTGTTACCGACATGCATCACTTTGCACTTATCCATGTTGAACCTCATTTGCCATTTCGAGGCCCATTCCTCAAGAGTATTTATGTCTCTTTGTAGGTCTTTACAATCCTTCTGTCTTCACTACTGTGAATAACTTTGTATCGTCCAGGTTTTGGCATGTCTTATAGGATGGAAGAGGGATGGGGCAAGAGTTTCCAAGGAACAAGATGGTGTTATATTACACACTGTCACAAGGAAGATCCTGTGAGCACCAGCAGACACCCAGAAGAGCAGGCTGCTGGTAGAATAATAGCTGTGTCAACATTATTCCCTGATAGTAATAAGCCTGTGCCTAAACCTAGACTCCTAAGAAAGGAACCTACCCAGCCAGATGCCTATTTATCTTTTCTAGGCAGGTGCCTAATAAGCCAAAGCCAGCACAGGGAGACTCCATTAAGACAATGAAAGGTAAACCTAGGTTTGCTAACATTAAATACACACATGACACTAGGCAGCAATCAGGTTTCTAAACAGGCTCACAACTCTAAGGAAATTTCAACCAATCAGGGAGCAGCTCACATCTGAGTCTAGCCTTAATTACCCTAGCAAGGCTAAGCAAAAGGGAGGAGAGCAGGGCAGGAAAGAGCAGCTGAAACAGAGGCCAGGAACCAAACCACATTTGCTTTGGGAGTAGAACCCAGTGGGGCATTGGAAGTAGGACAGTCAAGCTTCAAGAATAGAGGTAGCATGTCCTGAACTGGAAAATGAGGAAAAATGTAATGCAAATGAGTGATGAAGAGCTTATGGAATGTAATGGAAGCTATTTAGAAGATATTTCCAAGGAATGTTTGATGGAAGTCTAAATGGTTAAAGGATTTAAAGTTTTTTTGCTGAAGAGGAAATAATATGAGTTAAAGTTATATTCCTGGTAGTAGCTATTAAAAGCTGCTAACCAAGCCCTAAATCACTAGCTATGGGATAAAGCTCTCATTAATGAGTAAAAGGACTGGACTCCAATTGCATGCTAAGTCTGTAAAGTTGCAAGGCAGAAGACATCTTTTGATAAGCTGTAAGAAGAATGTAAATGTGACATAACCTGCCTAAACAGAAGGGTAGTAATAGTAAACCTTTTTTGTATTTTTGAAACCTGAATGGGATTGGGGGGGATTATTACATCTAGTGATATTGGGTGGTTTTGAATCACACACTATTGAGCTGTGATAACTAGCAGTGCCATCAGGTTTGAGCCATGTTAACTAAACTAGACAGCCACATCTCCAATTTACTGATCTCAGCACCAAACTACAAAACCTTCAGGAGGGAAATAAAAACCTGGTTATTCAAGAAATACGTATATCAAGACAAACTAATGATAAAACCAATAATTTCACTCCTTCACCAAACTCTAACGTCCTCTTTTACAAAACCGCGCTAGTGGCTGCGCTGCGCTAACGGCCCCGAAGCCCATAGAGATTTAAAGGGCTTCGGGGCTGTTGCCACATAGCAGCTGCTTTCGCGGCTTTGTAAAAGAGGTTGTTAATTTTCCAACCAATAGCTTCCAGAGAAAAGAGAATGGTAAAACTAGAGGACATGATTTGAGGTTGCAGGGAGGAAGACTCAGGAGCAATGTTAGGAAATTCTTTCTCACGGAGATGGTGGTAGATGCCTGGAATGCCCTCCCGAGGGAAGTGGTGGAGAGGAAAACGGGGATGCAATTCAAAAAAGAGTGGGATAAATATAGAGGATCTCTAATTAGAAAATGAAGAATGTAAATTAAAGAGCTAAGGCCGGTGTTGGATATACTTTCACAGTCTGTGTCTCATATGTATTGATTTGGTGTAGGATGGGGAGGGCATCGATGGGAACTCCACTAACTTGGAACATGAGAATGTTACTGGCCAGACTTTATGGTAGATATCCTGCAAACAGGATGGTTGGATAAGCTGGAGTGAGTTTGGACGGCCACTTCAGCAATTGGAACCTGGGACTGGGCTTTACCGTCTATGATCCAGAAATATCAAAGAGACAAATTAATTTAATCAAGCATTTTTAATGGGCATAACTAATGTCTGTTCAGGTCTTTATCTGCCGTCATATACTATGTTACTATGTTCCCTGTAATCTTCTGGATATGACCACCTAGAACCGCAAGGTATTGGCAGAATAAAAGAAACTAATGCAATGTAATTTATTTTCATACTAACATCTCATATATCGAATGAAATTGCAGTGAGAGATTATTTTTTTAAACTCCCTGGTTCGTTTAGCCTCAAATTCATCAGGAGGTTAGGAGTTACAGTATGCCAGTATGTCCAGTATGCCAGAAAGTGTCACAGCAACTCCCTGAGAAAAGCCCTTTAATCCCCATACTGGTGGTAGAGAGACCCATGGATAGAGTGGGAGTGGATCTGGTTGGCCCACTGGACCGCAGTGTGAGAGGTCACCAATATGTCCTGGTGATGGTGGATTATGCCACCAGATATCCCTGGGCCATTCCCCTTCGTAAAAACATGCAAAGATGATAGCTCATGAGCTAATAGAGGTTTTTTGTCAAGTGGGTTTCCCAGGGGAATTGCTGACGGGGGGGGGGGGGGGATCATTAATGGATTCCCAGCAAAAAGGAGCATAGTTAGAGTTCCTGGAAACAGAAGCTCCTGAGCAACTCTCGAGGGGAGGAATGCGGGCCTAGTGCCTAACCCTTGGTAACCCCAAAACCCTCTCTGAGCATAAGAGCTTTAGTGAATGGACATTCGGCTTATTCCCCAATAGGCAGTGAACGGACACTCGGCCTATGCCTCGGCAGGTGGTGGGCGGACACTTGGCCTAGCTCTTCGGGCAGTGCAGAACAGCATTTTCAAAGAGAACTAGATTCACTGCAGCATGAAGTCCACTGTACGGGTGTGCTCTGATGCATCTGTTACGATTCTGGTCAGCTTTTCCCAATCAAATACTGAAAAATAATAGCGCTCTCCAACACCATTGGCAAAGTGACTATAAATTAATAGCTTCTATTTAAACATGTGCCCAACACCCTGAAAGAAATGAATACAAAGATATGACTTCAGAAACATTAACTGATTAGTTACTGCCTCAAATAAAACCTCCCCCCCCCCCCTTTTTAGGTAAAATGTCACCTTTCTAGCCACCAGTTCCTATAGCAATAGTTCAATAGATTATTGCTCAATGTGCTTCTTGAGACCGTATCATCAAAGCTACCAATACATGTCTCCTTGTATTAGTTTATCCAGTGAGTTGGAAAATCGGTTTCAAATTGGTTTTAAACTATAAAATGGATTATGTTCACCAACAAAAAGCTAATTTAAAACTAGATTGGAACCAAAGTTTAGACACAGAGAATCTGAAAAGAAAGGAGGACCACAAGCAATCTGAGTTTGATCTCATCAGCAAGCAGCATGGAAGGAAAAGCCCAGGGAACAAATAGCTCATCTAGCCCAGTATCCTTTTTTTTTTTAACTTTATTTAGTTTTTAATGCCAACAAAAAGTGCAATACAATTTATATATAAATAATGATAATCAACCAAGCACTTATAATCAATCAGTATCTATACAAAAGATTAAAAATTCCCTCCCCCATCCATTACCATCAGGAATAATACCAAAACAAAAGATATATTCCCCTCCCTCCCGTTCCCACCTCCCCTGGATGTGTGGGTGAAAAACAACAAAATATAAAGGACAACTATAGCAAATCTACAAAAGACGGCAATGGACCCCAAACTAATTTGAATATCTTATTATGCCCCAGCATGTCAGCATTCATTTTTTCATATTTATAAGTTAAACATAAGCTCGTCCACCAAAAAGGAATGGTCAATCCAGGTCGCAAGTGCTTGGCAGAAATCCAAATAGTAGCAAAATTCCATGATACCAAATGTCTATCTCAATAGCAGACTATGGACTTTTCCTACAGGCATTTGTCTAAAGAACCGTTTTTAAACCCAGACACACTATCTGCTGTTACCACATCCTTTGGCAATGAGTTCCACAGCTTAACTGTTTGCTGAGTGAAAAAAATATTTCCTCCAAGTTTGTTTTAAAAGTATTTCCATGTAATTGTATTGAGTGACCCCTAGTCTTTGTACTTTCTGAAAAAGTAAAAACTCTATTCATTTGTTCCTGTTCTACACCACTCAGGATTTTGTAGACCTCATTATATCTTCCCTCAGACATCTCTTTCCAAGCTGAAGAGCTCTGTAGCTTCCATATAAAAGGATTTCCATCCCCTTTGTCATTTTGGTTGTTCTTCTTTGAACCTTTATTTAATGTTGCTATATCAGTTTTGAGATATGACATCCAAACTTGAATCCAATACTCAAGGTGAGGTCGCACCATGGAACAACACAGAAGCATTATAGTATTTTTGGTCATGTTTACCTTCCCTGTCCTTATAAGTTCCAGCATCCTGTTTGCTCTTTTGACTGCCTTTACACACTGGGCAGAAGATTTCACCATATTGTCTACAATGACACCTAGATCTTTTTCTTGGGTGCTGATTCCCTAGCATCAGGTAACAATGATTTGACTTACTCTTCCCAATATTCATCACTTTGCATTTGTCCACATTAAATTTCATCTGTCATTTAGATACTCAGTCTTCATATGTCCTAAGGTCAACCTGCAATGTTTCAGAGTCCACATGTGTTTTAACAAGAGCTCCACATTATTCACGGTTAATGCTGTAATCAATATGTTAATCACAGTTTAAAAATATAATCACAATTAATATTCACATGCAGCCTACTTTCTGACTACCTGTCTGTCTACCTACCTGTTTTGCCCCGAACCCCACCGTGGCTTGATGACCGCCATTCCCGCACCTGGTTTAACCTTAAAACCAGGTCTTTGGTTCTGCAGCCAGCAACAGCTCTACTGAAATAGGCCTTTCCCTCTGACCTGGCCCACCCCCTTCTCATGCAACAGAAGAAGACAGCCAGGTCAGAGGGAAATGCCCGGTACAGGCCACAGGCAGCCTTTCAGTAGGACTGCCACTGACTGCATGACTAACGTGACCATTTATTTTTTTCATCAAAATGGAACATCTATTCATTTTCAGTCCCGCCCCCAATTTATTCCATTCATTTTTCTTGTACACACAATATCTTATTAATTCATAATGGTAACCATAAATTTAAAAAAAAAACACAAAGCACACTGTACGCAGAGAAAACGTTAATTATCATTTATGAGTTTTGGGGTTTATTCAAAGATATCAAGGCAGATGACTTTAAAATATGCAATTTCATCTTAGTAACTATAGAAAAATAGACAAATATAGTGCAAAATATAAACAGCAGATATAAATTCTCAAAACTGACACATTTTGATCACTAAATTGAAAATAAAATAATTTTTCCTACCTTTGTTGTCTGGTGATTTCATGAGTCTCTGGTTGCACTTCCTTCTGACTGTGCATCCAATATTTCTTTCTTTCTTTCGCATCCAACATTTCTTTCACAATCCAGCCCCTTCCCCTTTGCGTCCAGGTCTCTCTCCTTCTTTCTCCAGCCCCATCCCCTTTGGGTCCAGGTTTCTCTCTTTCTTTCTCCAGCCCCATCCCCTTTGGGTCCAGGTTTCTCTCTTTCTTTCTCCAGCCATATCCCCCTTTGAGTCCAGGTCTCTCTCTTTTTTCTCTTTGTTATCCTCCCCAGATCCAGTGTCAGTTCTCCTTTGTACCTTTGTTCCAGGTCTCCCTCTCTCTCCTTCCTCTGTTATGATCTTGATCTCTCTGTTCTTCTCTCTGTTCTTCCTCTATCTGAACCTCCCATAGTCCTGCATCTGCTTCCTGTCTTTCCCCTTTGGTCTAGGCCTTTCTTTCTAGTCTTTCTTCTGCTTACAAATCCCCCCCCTTTCTTTGCCTCTTTCTCTCCTTCCTTCCTCTCTCTTTCCTATGTCCCTCTCACTGCCTTCCAGCCTTTGTCCCACCCCTTCCCCTGAAGCCAGCCAGCCAGCTTCCCGCCCTGCTGCGCCGACGCCAGCCAGCCTGCCTGTCTGCCTCCCTCTCTCCAAAGCCTGCCTCCCTCTGAAGCCTACCGCCGATTCTTCTGCTCCTCCCACCTGGTCCACCACTTCCGCCCACTGCTGCTTCCTACCCACCACAACAACCATAGGAAAGGCATGTCCAGGTGCCAGCCCAGAAGCCTTCTTCCTGACATCAATTCTGACATTGTAGAGGAAGTTCCAGGCCAGTCAGGCAGCGATTGACCTCAGAATTGACGGGGGAGAAGGCTTTTGGGCCGGTGCCTGGACATGCCTTTCCAGCTGTTGTTGCGGCGGTGGGAGAGAAGCAGGGAGAGAGCCCATTCTTCTCCCTCCTCAAGCTCACCACCAACATAAAGCAGATCCACGTTGGAGGAAGGGACACAGTGCCCCTGCTGAGAGAGAGGGAATTTTTAAGTGGAAAAGTTTTCAGGTGTAGTAGGATGGTCAATTCCTTTTACTTTTATTTGTAAAAAGTCCCAATCCAATCCAATCCTTAGGTCCATCCAATCCAATCCCATCCCATCCAATCCAATCCAATCTAATCCCAATCCAATCCAATATCGGGACATCTCCAATATCAGGTGCCCATCTCGGTTTACTTGATGAATTTTATATGAGGTAACGGGGCGGGCTTCCTCCAAAAAAACCCCACCTGCACTACACGGTCATTAATACAGCCTTCTCCAACCTGGGCAAAACATGAAAAGGTGAACTCATGCATAATACAAAGATGAATATATGATATACAGTACCCAGATGGTATAAATAGGTAATATATACATACTAGTTGTTTAGCCCATTACATTAACGGGTGCTAGCAGCCCTTCTCCCTTACTTTTACCTCCTCCCTGTCCAGCAGCACCCCCACCCATTCCCTGCTCCCCCTATATAGCAGTAGCCCTTCTCCTTTCATCTCCCCCTGTTCAGCATCACCCCATTTCCAGCTCCCCATATCCAGCAGTAGCTCTTCTCCTTTGCAGGAGCCTTTCTCCCTTCCTTTTACCTCCCCCCCCCCTCCATCTAGCAGCACCTCTTCCCTGCTTCCCCTATCCAGCAGTAGGCCTCCCTTCCTGTTACCTCCCCCCCTGTCCAGAATCACCTCTTCCCTGCTCCTCCTGTACTGCAGCACCCCCTTACCTGCTCCCCCTCTCCTGTCCGGTGATCTCCAGCCATCAGGCTAGCTCCTGCAGGGAGTCTAGTTCCTGTCCGGTCCCTGCCAGGCATGCGAGCCTGCTCCGCCCCCTCCCGACCTGCCGGGAGTATTTGAATTAGACCCGACGGTTCCTGTTGAGGGAAGCACTCCTCACCGGACTCAGCGGTGAACTCCAGCCATCGGGCTGACATCCGCCTTGTTTTTGTTTTTTTTTTTTTAGTTGAAAGACGCGGCGGTGGCTCCTCTCATGATCCCCACCTGCGTCGGAAGTCCGACGCAGGCGGGGATCGTGAGAGTAGCCACCGCCGCATCTTTCAAAGAATCGTAAGCCGCGCATGCGCACTTCCTATGTGTTGCTACAGCTCACGGAAAACCGGCACACACTTAGGAAGTGCGCATGCGCAGCTTACCATTTTATTATATTAGATATTTAGCTCATGTATTGTAACACCATTACTGAAGCTCATGCCAACCGCTCTGAATTGACTCCCCAGTCATTAGTAACGTTATAGAAGCTTCCAATAAACATAAACATAATCAGCCCTCGCTGAAGATGTGTGAAGGCCCACTTTACACAGAGACTTCCTTGTCAGGACAGTCACAATTTTATCACAATTTTACAAAAGACTTTGCCAATTTTGTGAAGTCTTTTGTAAAATACAGTAAGGAGGTGCAGGAATAAATGTGTCTCTTTTGGCACATCCAGAAGAAACAGCAATTTTGGAAAGCTGCATGTAAAAAAAAAAAAAGCATCCTGTTCTCCCCAAAAGTTCCGGCATCTGAAGCTTTCTAAAATTGCTGCTCCTGAAATCATCAATCCTTCCCAACCCCACATCTTCCCCAGCACTCCCTTTGATATCGAGTAGTCCCTTGTACCTCCCCTCCCCCCATCCCCAAACACTCTTGAAAAGGCAGATCCCACTCCTAAAGAATACCGTTCTCTCAACCCAACCCAGGATATTTCTAGGGGTCTCCTTGATGTCTAATGGTAAACAGGAACAATTTGCAATTGCTGTTTCCTCTTGGGGAGCTGGGTTCAAAATAGCACTGGTTAACTTCTAGCAATAGTTTCACAGTGCTATTACAAAGAGTCAAGTATCAAATAAGGAGCAAAAGCCCTTGTTTGGCAGCTTGATCTCTAGGTTCTAATACTAGGAATTGACCATTGCCATTTTGAGTCTGGGACCTGATGGGTTAGGAGCAACTGAGGATCACTTCTGCCCACACCTATAGATACCAGGCAGATCTCTGATAAGATCTGGGAGAAGTGAGAGTGTTCGGGGGGGAGGTTCTGCCATTGTTGGGAGAAGAGTTCAGGAGACAATTAGATGTCAAAAGAGTAGGCAGAGGTTAAATTGACTAATCTTAATCTCAGAGGGATGCAGAGGATCTGTGTTTGTCAAGGAGGGTGTTTCAGGGCAGTAGGTTCCATCAGCGTATGCACATCTGGTACTTACACTTGCTTTGAGGCAAGTGTAAAAGCCAACATGGAAATTTATAGGTCTATTCATATATTCCTCTCATTAAATGGGGAATACATGTGTAGATTTTTAACCTCCTGAACCATTCCTATTCACACCCAAACCATGCCATCTTGAAATTGTTACATGGTATAGATCTCCATATGCAAATAGCAGCTTTCTAAATTTTCTATATGCACGTGAAGCCAATTTACACATATAAATGCATTTTTATTATTCATTCAATTTTCTATACCTTTCTCACAGGGGAGCTCAGAACAGTTTACATTAATTTATTCAGGTACTCAAGCATTTTTCCCTGTCTGTCCCAGAAGGCTCATAATCTATCTAATTTATACATGAAGATATTTTTAAAATAACACCTGAAATATGCCACCATGCAGAGAGTGGGAGAAGGTAGAAAAGTGTCAGAAAGAAGAGAGGACACAGGACAGTACCTGAAGAAGAGAAACGGGAAAAAAGAGTATTTGGGGGGTGACGGAAGGGATGAGGAGTGGGGAAGACTGTATGAGTGGAGGTGAGAAGAAAATGAAGGAGAGTATGACTAGAGGCTTGGAGGGAAAGGTAAGAGTGTCTGGATGGAGAGATAGTGTGAAGGACCTTGAGGAGCTGGAAAGAGATTGAGGGGTAGTATAAAAGATTGGAGGCTGTGAAAGATATAAGAGACAGAGGAAAGGGACAGATTTATGAAGGAGAAAGATATAAGAGTATGGAAAAGGGGCTGAGGAGGAAGTAAAAGAGGGGAAATGGGAAGCTCAATAGGGAGTAAGTAACGGAAGAAAAGAGTGAGCTAGTGATGGGTAAGAAGCTGAGGCTGCTGAGTGAATAAGAGTTAGAGGAAGATAAATGACTGAGGAGAGGATAAGTATAGGGGGAACTAGGGAGAAATTGACAAAGAGGTAGTGGGAGGCTCAGGAAGGAGTCTAAGATAGAAAGGGCAATGAAGGATGACAGAAGGAAATGGAATGCTGGTAGGTATCTGAGAGGTAAAAAGAGGGAAACATGGTGGGAGGATGAAAAGAAGAGAATGAGTGGTAAAATCCAACTATGAATGGATACACAGGCAGGGAACAGAGAAATGGAGGACAAAAATGAAAGTGACAGATCAGTGTCAAAGACAGATATAAGGTTTAATGTATTAATCTGTGAAAATGTTTGCAGGTTAGTATCTGTTTTGTAGGTTCATGGTCCATCCACATCCTATAGCTAAATTTCACACAAAACGTTTTTGCATGTTGCCATAAGAGAGGCCCTTGGAACAGTACTGGCTGCTATTTAAAGTTCCCTTTGCCCAAATCAGAGACATCCAACGCCCCTACAGGGGCCTCTGGCCTGACATGGGGCTAAAATGTAAGAAAGAAATCCTGGAAGCCACACTTCTGTAGGCCCCCAACCCTTATATCAATAACTCCAAGGGCCAGACCTGCCCCCTAACCCTTCTCCAGCCCCAAAATCCTGCTCTCTAAGGGACCAGGAAATGAAGAAGCAAAAGCAATCCAATCGGCTCTTGCCCTTGCAACTCTCTCAATGAAAATAGTTGCTATAACTACCAGAGGCAATCTCGCAGTCCTTCCACTACAGGTCTGTCTGCCAAATAAGGGAGCTCTGGGAGGCTTCCATGTGAAGGGCCACCATGTAAAGGGTCTGTTTTTGCACAGTTCTGAGGTAAATAACTATACCCCCCTAGTATAGCTTTCCCCCCCCCCCCCCCACAAAAAAAAATGTGCCTGACTAGCATTTTTTGCATACTAGTATTCACAATGTTACTATTATTATATTATGTATATATATATATATATAATATAATATATATATATATATATAATATAATAATAGTATCATAATAGTATAATAATAATATCATATCTATAGCACTAGTAGACATAAACAATGCCATATAGAAGAGACAGTTGCTGCTCAACAAAGCTTACAATCTATTCAAGACAGACAAACAGGACAAATAAGAGATTATGGAGTTGCATTTATTATAGCAATGAGTAAAACATTGGTGCTGAACAAGTGAGTAAGGGGATTAGAGTTTAAAGCAGTCTCAAAATGTGCTTTTTTGAGTCGTGTTGGGAGGGGCATTGTATAATTTTGCATTACAGCTATTTAATGGCAAATTTAAATAAATTCTCATGAGGTGGACTTTGTGTAAAAATTTACTACTGCAAAGTGTAAAAATACTGCAAAATACCTCAAAGTGGCATTTTTGTGAATCTCCAGGTATTCTGTGCTAGTTTTCATACAAAGTGCTTGCCACAGGCAGCCTATGAATATCACTGGTGCTGTCGCTGCCAGAGCAAAGATATTTAACAAGTATGCCGAGGAGGGGAGGGAGGAGGGGGAGATTTGCAGAACTGCAGGTAAGGCTGACTAATAATTATTGCATCATGTCACGATGTTAATTGCGATTAATATGCATCCCTATGTTGATGTTAGGTGCCATTGACTAGTGCTCGAGTCCTAATGACTTGATGAATTGCGGATCTAAAAATGTATCAGTTTTGTGTTAGTGTGGAAAGGTCCTCCAGCATCATCCCCATGGTTGTTTTCAACATGTCCAGCCATCTGATTGCAGGTCGCTCTCTTCACCTGGTTCCTTCGATCTTCCCAAACATGATGTCCTTCTCCAGTGATCTTTCTTAAAATACTAAAATAAAAGTTCAAAAATATGATTCATAAGAGTATGGGTATGTGATGGTCTAAGTTTTAATAAAAATATTCACAAGATCTAATCCATCTATTGCAATGTTTAGAATACTAACATATTTGCAGATCTAATCTAATCTAATCTAAACCTTAAGTTTATATACCACATCATCTCCATGAGTATGGAGCTCGACACAGTTTACAAGAACTTAAAATAGTAGGTAGAGAAGAAGAGAAAGGATTACATGAACTTATTTGAAGAGGGGAGGAGAAAAAAGGGGGGGGAGGATAGAGTTACAATTTGATGAAAAGCCAGGTTTTCAGTTGTTTGCGGAATAATTGAAGGGAGTCCAGGTTCCGCAACGGGATGGTGAGGTCGTTCTAAAGACCTGTGATTTTGGAGAGAAGGGATTTTCCCAGTTTGCCTGCATAGTGGATGCCGCGTAGAGAGGGGAAGGCTAGTTTATACCTTTGGGCAGTTCTGGAGGAGTCGGGACTGGAGGAGTTGAAGGATAGCGGGATAAGAGGAGGGAGGATGCCGTGAATGATCTTAAAAGCCAGGCAGGAACATTTGAAATGGATTCTGGAGATTATTGGGAGCCATATGTGTGTAAAGGCCAGTCTGCTATCTAAGTGCTATTCTGTAATAGGATTACTAGAGGACATGTCCAGGTAAATCCGGACGGCTTTTCAAAACCCGGCACTTTGTCCAGGTTTTGAAAAGCAGGTCGTGTTGGGAGGGACATCCGTGCAGATGCCCTCCTAAATGAGGCGAGCAGGCTGAAGGGGTGGGGATAGGGGTGGAGATAGGGGCAAGGCTAGGGTGTGATGGGGCAGGAGATATTAGAACTGGGCGGGCCTGGCGGTGGGTCTATAGGTCCGGATTTTACATACGTAAAATCTGGTAGCCTTATTCTGTAATTATGTGCAGAAATTTGCAGGTGGGCATGGGTACGGTCCAGGCAAGCATAGGTGGCCACACAGTTTTATATATGTAATCTACAGAATAGTGTAAGTTACACACGTACACATATGCATATGCATATAGCTGACTTATTAAGTAAGGATGGGCATTCAAAATATTTTCATGTTCATTATTTCTTCATTGTCAAATGAATGTCATTATCAGGGTGCAGTATTGCACACAGTGCGCACTCAGGAAACACATTGTCTTGGGGAAAAATGCATTTGCATAAAGGTTCGTACATGCGTACTAGTTTGTGCATATTTTCCCCTCAGAAAAGAGCACGCATTATGCGCAAAAAGTGTACCTTCTTTAAGAAAAATGTGCGCCTCCTGTGGTTACACACTAGAGAATGACACGGTGACAAAATTCATCACCGTTCCCGTCTCCATGGATAACCGCGGGAAATAATCCCATGTCATTTTCTAGTGTCTATTTCAACCCCAGTCCTTCTATACCAGCATTCTTCAAAGCAAAGTTTGCGGGTCAGTGGTTGTGGCCATTCATACTCTGATTCTTCCCTCTCTCCTTAAAGAATGACATGAAGATGGTTTCCCGCGATTATCCACAGGGATGGGAACGGTGATGAATTTTGTCACCGTGTCATTCTCTATTACATACCCCCCTATAGGAGTTAGATGCATTGCCTTATGGAATAGCGCAAAGCCAGATGCACATGCAAATATTAATAAGTGCCAGTAATTGGTTGTTAGCACAAATTAGTTATAATGGGTTGTTAGCATGCAAATTAACTCCTTAATGAGCTCAGTGACATCAAGTTCTAACAGCTGAAAGCTCAAGTGGGGAAAAAGGCAAGTCAACTCCTCCCCCCATAGGAAAATAGACATATATGGGCAGGGTTAAAAAAAAAAAAAAAAGAGTACATATTAATATGTTTTAAGCACCAAGTAGTCACTATGAAACAGTTCCAATAACATTAAAATTAAATTATGCTACACATGCGATACAAATGATTAATATTCCAGGGGATAATCACAAGTTATTTCGAAGTTTAAATACAATTTAATATCTTTAAAAAGGCAATTTTTGGAACCTTTTCAGAACAGACAAAGAAGCAATTACTCTCTCACAGACTAATATAGATCACTATAAATGTTATAATATCTGTCATGTACATAGCAAGAATGTAGAACAAGGCTTCTGAGTGCTGCTTCCTTGTACTGACAGGGACTCCATTCCAACCAAACCAAGAGGACTGCATGGAGGGAACAGATGTGCACAGCCCCTTGATTCTTTGGACTCCATCATGTCCTAGAAAATGGTGCAAATGTCATGACTCCTCACAAAATCCACAACAGAGTGAAAAAGCCAATAACTGTTCTGATTAGTTAATAAAAACAAGCTATTAGTCTCATCTGATCTGTAGCTTGTGTATATGACACATTGGACAGCTACTAGGTCATGAAGCTCAGGAAATATCTCTTCTGGTCTATGATTTATCCTAAAATATAGTTTTATGAATAATTAGAACTCATGCAACTGAGACCTAGAACTGAACCTGCAAGTATAGTCAGTACTAGAAATACAGGAGGTCATGTGGCAAACTGTGGAGGGGACCTTGGAAGATACAAGTTACAAGGATCAGCTTTGTGGTTTGAGAAGGAGGATTAAAATTAAGCAGACAATTTTGTACTCCCATCCTCCCAAGATCATGGAGAGCCAAGAAGAAAGGCAACAAAAATTGCCCTGGTTGGTAAGTGATATCTTGCAGGTAGTCATGCTCTAAGGCAGGCAGCTGAGATAAGTCCTTAGCTGTGAAGACAAGAATAGCCAGGCCAATTAACAGAACAATGTTATAAAGTACAGTAAAACCTTGGATTACAAGTAACTTAGTTTACAAGTGTTTTGCAAGACAAGCAAAACATTTGATTAAATTGTAACTTGATATACAAGCAATGTCTTGCAATACAAGTACATACAGTATACACACATCACAACTGAGTCGATGGTTCTTCTCTCTCTGATGCTGCGGGAGTGTAGTGACTGTTCTAAACGAGCAAAGTCTTGCAATACGAGTACATACAGTATACACGCGTCACATCATCACAACTGAGCCGATGGTTCTTCTCTCTTTGACACTGCAAGAGTGTAGTGACTTCTATACAAGCAATGTCTTGCAATATGAGTACGTGGAGGGGCATAATCAAAAAAAGCGTCTAAGTCCCTTTTTGGCCTAAGTCCCTAAACGTTCAACCCAGAAGCAGGGAAAGTGTCCATAACCAAAACAAACGTCCATGTTTTGATTATGGCCTTCCTCTGCCTAAACGCCCAATCTCCACTACGTCTAAAAGTACACCCACACCACGTCCACACTTTTTAACCATAATGAAACAAAAAAACGCCTAAGCCCCAAATATCCAACAGAAGGGCTTTTAGGCAAAGGACGAGCCAGTCCTTCGCCTAAAAGCTGGATTCTGTCTGTCAAAAACAACACCGGTTACTGAATCCAACCCCCCCCCAACAACGATCCAGGCAGGATCCTGCCATGTCAAACCACCCCCACCCCCCGACCCCACCCCCCTTCCCCGTACCTGTTTTGCAGTTGGCCGGACAGATGGGTGCCCAAACCCGCCTGTCCGGCAGGCAGCCACCAGCAGAATGAGGCCGGATTGGCTCAGCCATCCCAAAGGCCCGCCCACAGGTGGGGCCTAAGGCGCCTGGGCCAATCAAAATAGGCATGCTTCCGGAACAAATTATGCTTTCAAACCAAGGTGTTACTGTATTTTCAACAGGGATATTATAGAGTATAATTAGTATTTATTTATTTTTAAAAATTTATGAATCGTTTAACTCTAAACAATGTACAAAAACATTTACATCCACAATTTCAAACATAAACATTGTAAAATGCAGTAAGCAAAAAAGTCAGTCTCCCTCACAAAATTTCCTTAATACAGAATTATTCAAATCTAAAACAAATAACCACAGAGTTAGAGAAGCGTGTTTACAAACTATTGTGTTTGTAACAATTTCTTGAAAGACATACGATCTTTACATAATATCATTATACCTGGATTCTTACCGGCAATTGAGAAAATAGATATATAAAATCTAGAATAACAAATCCCATTTTCTTTTAAACTGATAAGCAACATTCCCCCCTCAGATCTCAAACATCCTGCAGGTTGATAGACTTCCCACAAGTTTTGAAAGCAAGTAAGAAAAGAGAAGTACAATATTTGATGAACAACTGACAGAGCTTTATAGCAAATTCTCTACTGAACAGGTAACCAGTGTAGAGCTTTTAAGATCGGCAACCCTAGGAATACTCATTATCAATCAAGCCGCTGAATTCATTAGAAGTTGCACAGGTTTATGTGTTTTCTTTGACAATCCAAGATAGAGAAGATTGCAGTAATCAATTTGAGATAGTATATTCTCTCTCTTTTTTAAATATCTTTATTCATTTTAAAGCTAAAAATAACTGCAACATTAAACAGACATTTTACACTTTAACAGCACTTAAATTCTATCAAATTATATTTTATGAGTTTCAAGTTTATTAAAAATTTGATAAAATGCTAATCATAAATCCTAGGCGTTTAACAATATAAAATTTAAAATGGGATCCAGTTAACAAACTTTTAATGACATACCATTACATACATGGAACAATAGGATGGTGGGGAGAAATACAATTTATTAGAAAGAGAGAACAATTAAGGATAATAACATAGGGAAAGGGAAAAAAAATAAATTTTGTATAGTAAATGAATTTTTATATTGAAAGGGAGCTAGAAAAGTTCTATAGACCAATTATCAGTCATATACATCTTTAAATAAAAAGCTTTTAAGGCCACCCTTGAATTTATCTAAATTCTATTCAGACCTTAAATATAATGGTAATGAATTCCATATACATATATCATCCCCCCTTTCTACATATCCAACAATTGCACTCAAATTAAAAGTATCTTCCCACCCACCCTGGACGTGTATGATCAAAGGGCAAAATCAACAATCACTCCTTACAGAATTTTGTCAATGGCTACCAAACATCCATAAATTTCCTATAATGTCTCTGTTGTATGGCCATCATACGTTCCATTTTAAAAGTGTGGCATAAAGATTCCCACCAGAAAGTATAATTTAACCGATCCCAGTTTTTCCAATTTCTCAAAATAAGTTGTATGGCAACTCCAGTCATAATAAAGAGAAGTTTATTATTATGGGAAGATATTTGACTTTTAGCCCTTATTAACGTGCTAAATAGCACAGTATCGTACGTCTGTGCCACAGGATTTTCCAATACTTCATTCAGTTGACCCCAAATGGATCTCCAAAATCTAAGTATCAAGGGACAATAGAACAGCAGATGATCCAATGTCCCTTAGAACTATCCAATTTCTGTAAACCAACAGGGGTCCAAAAAGATCTATGTAACAAGAAAAACCATGTTTGTGTCATAGATGCAGATGCCGTACATCTCATCCTCCAAGACCAAATTCATGGCCATTGAGACAGAAATCTGTTGCTTTATCTCAATGCTCCAAATGTCACGAAGACCAGTCTTTGGTTTCTTATTCAAAAATTCAGATATTAATTTGTATCACTGAGCGGCCTGATGTCCCAGGAAATCTATCTGGAAGCATAGGACCGGCAAACTATACTGACTTTTAAGATTTTGCCAATCAGGGAACCCCTTCTGAATGGCCTGCTTCTACTGCAATCACTTATTTACTTGAGACTTCGCAATACCAAATGTTTGTTGCAGTCGTGAAAAGTCAAGCAGCTTTCCATCTGATACTATATCATCCAGAGTACATATGTCCGCCTTCATCCAATAGTGTATTGTCTTAAAAGCTTTATTGGTAGGATTGTTGATTTTTGATGATTTTGTGATTCATCTTAGCCTCGAGTATAAGAAGAAGCTAAATTCTACATGTGCACCTGACCTGTTATGCTAGTATTCTGTAAAGGAATGTAAGCACCTACTTTCCTTTATAAAACAGGTACGCTCCAGGTGTCTAAATATGAGAATCCTGTTATGGAATTGCCTCCATGAAAGGTTACACATATGATGACCTTCAATTCTAGATTCTGTCCATCAGCTATCAAGGAAACACTGTCTTGCTCCGGTCCTCCTGTCCTTACCTTAAATGTTCTCTTTTTCTTTTACAATTGTATTTCATGCCCTCTAATCTTGCATTTCCCGTTAGTCAAATGTCTATGTTTGGTTCTGTTATCCATATTTACATTTTTAACCCCAGAATCTTTTTTTATTGTAACTCACTTAGAAATCCTGATAAGCGATTTTATCAAATTTTAATAGAACTTGAAACTTGAAGTAGAGCACACACAAGAAAGCAATGCATACATGCAATGAACTAATGGGCAGTCCACAGGGCAACCGCAAGGGCATCGTACTTTACGATTGTTAGCAGGTTGATAACTACACAAACCACAATCACGGCACTGTAAACTAGTGGGTCAATATTTAAGCACTGCGATCTGTGTTCCTTTTGAAAACTGACCACAGGGTTTAATATTTAGCACCAGCTGATATATGAATAGAGGCAGCAAACATCCGGGCACAGAGGTGGCTGCTGGCATTATTCAGATATTGAAGGTTTTTCAGCTAAAAAGTGATTTTAGATC
The DNA here is from genome assembly GCF_902459505.1 of Geotrypetes seraphini. Taxonomy (NCBI): domain Eukaryota; kingdom Metazoa; phylum Chordata; class Amphibia; order Gymnophiona; family Dermophiidae; genus Geotrypetes; species Geotrypetes seraphini. Next base: position 198,985,206 of record NC_047088.1, on the reverse strand, counting down.
ACCTGGATAGCTATCTGGAAACCAGCACTGAATATCACCAGTACCTGGATAAAATCCAGCTCCTCCCCTGGACTATCCTGGTGCTGATAGTGCCAGGGCAGTCTGCAGAGATTTTCAGCAACATTGCCCAACTAATGCCACTGAAAAATCAGGAATTACCCAGATTAGCATCTGCAATCTGAATAAGTACTACTGAATATTTTGTGATATGTTTGTTCTTTTAATGGTGGTTCATAATATAACAAGTTGAGTATTCTTAATTCATCATAGTTTTAGGTTTACCCTCTTTTTATTTTATCTCACCTAAAAAAAAATTTTATTAGACCTTTCTAATTTTTAATATTATAGACCACCCAGATACATGTGATGGTCAGTATATCAAGCCATGAATAAACTTGAAACTTGAAACTTTGTGATGAAGCCGGTAGATTCCTCCAGCTAGTCATTCGTCGACAAGAAATGCCTTCCTGTCAATCATTGTTCCTTAAAGAACACTGGAACCTTTTTGACACTGCAAGGATTATAAAATAGATAGATGTTCTTCTGAGATTACATTAATATATTTTTTAACTCAATGTAATGTTCAGTGTACATAAATGGCAATCATGGAATTATGCTTGTTCCTGTCACTGAAAACGTAGTGAATTACATTATTCCACATTAAATATTGTATTACTGCAGCATATGGCTCCACATATTCAAATAAAAGTGGCATGTTATAAACGTAAATCTTTCAATCGTGATTACGTTATAATAATAGAACATAGACATAATGTTGTAATGTGGAGCTGACTTACCAGTCTTTTAAACTGAAAAGACAAATGAGAAGATTAAATTGAAATTCAAAGACTAAGCAAACAGCATAGATTTACATCAGCATCAATTGTTCTTAAAATAAGTTACATTACAGATAAATATTTTAATTCTGTATTTAAACATCTCTATCATATCTCCCCTCTCCCACCTTTCCTCCAAAGTATACAGATTGAGATCTTTAATTCTTATGACAAAGACCATGCACCATTTTAGTAGCCTTCCTCTTGACTGACTCAGCTTCAGGTATTGTATGCATTCTTAATAGATTAGTATGCAGATTTGAGGTTAGTGCAGTGGACCGAAAGCCAAGGGATCCAGGTTCAAATCCCACTCTAACTGTTTGTGATTTTGTTTTATAAACTGTGAGCTCTCCAGGGGCAAAAAAATACCTTCTGTATCTAAATATTTAAGACACCTGCAATCAGGTACAGTATGTATTTTCCATTCCTGAAAGAATTATAAAAATACACAGACAGCTGACATGGAATTTGAGCCTGCATCTTCTGCTTTCAACCCACTGCTCTAACCATTAGGATACCCCCCTGCTCTGTATGGACAATGGAATGGCATTTTATAAGGTGGAGGTTCCTACGCTGCTACACAGATGTCTATGGCCCTTGTTTTCCTACATTCATAATTTGCATGTTTTAGTTTGTAAAATGGATTTCATGGAGTACATGGGTCCTGCCTTCGTGAAAGCAGGAAGTAGGTAGAACTTGGCAGAGAAGAAGGCCCAACACCAGCAGAGCAGCGAGTTGTGAAGGCTACCAATGATGTGAGCGAGAGAGGTAGCCATCGGGCTGGGGGAAGGTAGAGAAATGCTGTACTGTACACCTGATTGGAGGGAGGGAGGGGTAAGGAAGAAAGCCACCCAATTGGGGGGAGGAATAAGGAAGGAAAGGAGAGAAAAGAGATGCCAGGGCATGGAGGGGAAGAAATAGGAGATAGAGATGCCAGACCATCAGGAAGGTATGGAGAGAGGGATGGAAAGGAAGGAGAGGAGATGCCAGATCATGGAGGGAGGAGAGATGGAAGGAAAGGAAAGGAGAGAGAAGCAAGGGCATGGAGTGGGGTGGGGTGAGGAAGGAAGGAAGGAAACTAAACTAAACCTTAAGCTTATATACTGCATCTTCTCTATAGAGATAGAGCTCGGCATGGTTTATAAGAGTTTTAAAGAAAGGAAAATATAAGAATTAGTGATTATATAGAGAGCAATGGAATTTACATTTTTGAAAATAGCCAGTTTTCAGATGTTTTTGAAATAATTGGAAAGAGCGCAAGTTACGCAGCTGGACAGGAAAATTATTCCAAAGCTCAGTGATTTTAAAGTAAAGAGATTTCCCTAATTTTCCAATATAGATAACGCCTTTTAATGAGAAAGGAAGGAAGGATGCCAGAGCATAGGAGTGGGAGTGGAGACAGAAAGAGAAAAATGGAGAGGAGATGAAGCTGAAATGAATTATGTATAAAGGAGAGAAGGGACACAGGATAGACAGTTTATGATGGGGAAAGAAAGAGGAAAGATGCCGTACAGAAGGGAGAGAGGGTGAACAGTGGATGGAAGGGACAGAGAAAGAGGGTAGGCACTGGATGGAAAGGACAGTGATAAATAGAAAATGGAAATAAGGTAATCTTTTTATGGGACTTATTTTTGCTAACTTTCAGAGGCCAAAACTGCCTTCCTAAGGTCAGGACAGGATACCGTAACAGCGGTATACTTCACTGGTCTGAGGAAGGAAGTTTGGTCCTCTGAAAGCTAATTGAAAAATGGATTAGTCCAATAAAATAGTATTTTCTTATTTTCTAATTTTTGTTTTATTTCTACAGTATTTATTAATTTGTAAAGTGGTGACATATTTTTCAGTTTTTTTCAAATTTACATCTGCTATTTTTATATTTTGCACAGGGAAACACATCACAGTTTCTATTTCTGTGGTGTTGCATTGCATGAAGAGTCTGGCTTTTTTTCAGTTCAGTTTAACTTCTGTCTACACATTTCTATTTTTTTGTTTGTGATTACTTATTCCATACTGAGCAAGGGTGTATCTGTGTTCTGTGTGTATGAAAAAGACATGGTTTTCTGTGCAGGATCGACCTGTATTAATCTGGTTTCTTTAGCTTTACAATGGGTGTATTCATGTTCTTAACCACTGCAGTAAGCACTAGATGCTGCCTTTTCTTAGGTACACCCTTGTTGTGTGACATGGATTATTACTAAAAATATTTATTATATAGTGTGTGTGGGGGGGGTGTTAAAAAATGATTGGCCCCGGGTGTCAATTAAACTAGGTACACCACTGTCCATCTCACATTCATTTTAAAATAGGCTGTATCCTTTTTCTAAACTACATGAGAGATGGATGTCCATTTGAGATGTTCTGACTTGGATCTCCATATTCTTAGCTGGAAAATCCTTTCTAAAATGCCCCTCCATGTTTCATTGTTAGAATACTCAATAGCTACTTGTTATATCACGTTTGCTTATAGGCTTATTCGAGACAATTCATAGCTTGGGTTTAATTAAAATGTTGTCAATCAAAGGTTTTTATTTTTGATAGCAATTATTTTGGCTGTGAGCATTGGAGAGTTGCAGGCTTCATCCTGCAGAGAGCCATATATGTTATCGTTTTATGATACAGAGGTTTTCTGAACAGCACTACATTGTCGTCATCTGCCCAGTAAGGAGCAGCAATGAAACTACTTACATTAGAAGGGTAATTTTCCAACCATGTGCTTTGATGCAAAGTCGACCTGTTTTTTCCCAGGAATTTTAATGCAATTTCAAAGGAAATATGTGTGCATACTTTCCCTTTTAAAATTGCCTAGAGAAAAAGTACCCACAGAGATTTGTACCTGTTTCCTCTCTGTCACTTTTTCCTGCAAAAACAAAACTCATAACCCTAAACTGGGAATGCCTCCATGAAAATGTGGATATAAGTGCACATGTTGTGGAAAAATATACATATTATACTCACATATAGCATCGGCTGTTGTCAAAAGACATTTAACTTCCAGATGTAAAGAGATCCTTGTTGCTACCAGTGGCGTACCTAGGGGGGGGGCGGGGGGGGCGGGCCGCCCCGGGTACCAGCCCTAAGGGGGTGTTCCCGGCCTTGCCGTTCAGTCCCCCGCCACCCCCGAAGGACCGCTCGCCCCACTGACCTTCCTGCACCACCTGTGAAGCAGCCCGCAGCAGGATCGCGAAGTCAGCGTCAGCATCCCTGCGCTGCTTCCTGCGCCGCGATCCCGCCCCTCCTCTGACGTCAGAGGAGGGGCGGGACCGTGGCGCAGGAAGCAGCGCAGGGATCGCTGACGCTGACTTCGCGATCCTGCTGCGGCTGCTTCATAGGTGGTGCGGGGAGGCCAGGGGGACGAGCGGTCCTTCGGGGTGGGTCGGGGCATCAGGCCTTCAGGGTGGGGCGGGCGGGCAGGCAAGCAGGCTTTCAAGGGGGAGGGGGTGACAGGCAGGCAGGCAGGCCTTCAAGGGGGGACAGGCCTTCGGGGGGGGGGTGCAGACCTTCAAGCGGTGCAGGCCTTCAAGGGGGGGCAGGCAGGCCTTCAGGGGGGTGCAGGCCTTCGGGGGGGGTGTAGGCCTTTGGGGGGGTGCAGACCTTCAAGGGGGTGCAGGCCTTCAAGGGGGGGAACAGGCCTTCAAGGGGGAAAGGCAGGCAGGCCTTCAAGGGGGGGACAGGCCTACAAGGGGGGGGGACAGGCCTACAAGGGGGGGGGACAGGCCTTCAAGGGGGTGCAGACCTTCAAGGGAGTGCAGGCCTTCGGGGGGGGGGGTGCAGTCCTTCAAGGGGGGTGCAGGCCTTCAAGGGGGGGAAAGGCAGGCAGGCAGGCCTTCAAGGGGGGGACAGGCCTACAAGGGGGGGAGAAGCTACAAGGGGGTGGTACAAGCCTTCAAGTGGGGGACAAGCCTTCAAGGGGGGAAAGGCAGGCAGGCAGGCCTTCAAGGGGGGACAGACCTACAAGGGGGGGGGGGAGAAGCTACAAGGGGAAGGGACAGGCCTTCAAGGGGGGTGCAGGCCTTCAAGGTGGGACAGGCAGACCTTTAAGGGGGGACAGGCCTTTGGGGGGGGACCATGATTTAGAAGTACACGGAGGGAAGGGGGTGTTCAAAGAGACATGCATATGCCAAACTTTGGGGGGGGGGAAGAAATAATGGGTCTGAAAATAGAGGAGAGGGAGAGAGATGATGGACCATGGGATTTAGGGAGGGAAGGAACAGAAAGGGAGAGAAATTGGACACAAGGGATGGTGTGGAGGAGGGATAGAGATACTGGATAGGAGGGTAATTAGGAAAAGAAACGGAGAGATGGTGGACTCTGGGATGGTGGGGAAGGAGGGAGAGATGCCGGATGAAAGGGTATTTAAGAAAAGGTGGATCTGTGGAGGGAGATGAAAAAAAGGAAAGATACCAGACTTCCTGGGAAGGGAAGGGAAATGGAAAGGGAGGACAGAGTTGGCAGATGGATGGTTAGCATGCAGAAAGAAGGAGACCCTGGCAAGCAAGTTATCAGAAGAAAACCAGAGCCTTGGACCAACAAGATTTGAAATATAACCAGACAACAAAAGGTAGAAAAATTAATTTTATTTTCTGTTTTGTGATTATAACATGTCAGATTTGAAATGTGTATCCTGCCAGAGCTGGTGTTGGACTGCAAACGTGAGCTAGGATTTAACAGAAAGAGGAAAAGTCCTTTTTGTTTCTTTATTTTATTTACACCACAGCGCCAGTGTGGTTAGGGGAAGCCAAAGGGGGTGAAAAAGCTATAAAACCCACCAGGAGTTTTGAAAAAAATCACCCAACTGGGCAGGAAAATCAAATTGAAAAACCAATTCAATAGGGCTGAATCGAATCAAAATTTTTTTTTCCTGTATCTGTCAGCATTAGTTTGCGCTACTGTCTTAGACTTTAGGACCTGGGATTGGGGAGAGATGGCATCCTCAGTACTTTATAATGCAAGTGAAACGAGGATTTGGTCAGACTTTTGAAGGGTCTGCAGAAAAAAAATATTGTATAGGCCGGGGACATGAGACAGCAGGAAATGGGAACTTTTCTTCCTTCTATTTTTGTGAATGGAAAGGCTGAGGATGTCAGAGAGGTCAGTTAAAATATGTGCTTTATAAGAAAATATAATAATGTGTTTTATAAAGTTTATAGCATAGCTGGCCTACCCAGTGAGGTGTTCCTAGTGGTGATGGTGGCAGCGTGTCAATGTGTTGAGAGGAAGAGGTGGTCTGGGAAATTCTGCTGAGCAAACTCCGGGCCCATTTCCACCCCCCAGTTAGTCCACTCCACTCAACTGATTCACACACTGAGTGGGTCTTTGGGTGTTGTTTTGGGATCTCTTCCAGTGGTTTATCTCCTTCTGGTCCAAGGAAGGAAACTTTGTTATCCTTAGCATTGACCTACAGAATATGTTTGTAACAGCGCTGCTTGTGTGGCATTAGGCTATGTAGTGATCGAAAGAAAAAAACAGACCTTTGCACATTTTTGCACTATATGGTGGGTGTATGAGGAGATTCACATTTCCTGCACAGCTAAGTCCATGTGAAGTTACCTTGTGCTGTATTTGACATCTAGCAAGGTCTCTGTTTGAAAGGAAAGATCTAAACTTAAAAATGAAGTGGCCAGAAGTTATGGTAAAAGCAGATAGTGTAGCTGGTTTTAAGAAAGATTTGGACAAATTCCTGGAGGAAAAGTCCATAATCTGTTATTAAGACATGGGGGAAGTGTCTGCTTGCCCTGGATCGGTAGCATGGAATGTTGCTACTCTTTGGGTTTTGACCAGGTATTAGTGTCCTGGATTGGCTACCATGAGAATGGGCTACTGGGCATGATGGACCATTGGTCTGACCCAGTTAGGCTATTCTTATGTTATGTTCTCATCTGTAGGGGCCTTTGTTTTCACTTCTTATTTTAATGTATTTTTTTTCTGGGAACTTATCAGTGTTTTTTATAATGGGAACAAAAATGGAAGAGAATTAATGTGTGTGGAATGGGGGGGGTAACTAATTTCTTCAGCTAAATAATTCAATCCACTTCAAACAGACATAGGAGAACTTGTGCACCATTCACACACCCTCCAACCAAAAACGTCAAAAGAAAAAAAACTGTTCGACAACCTCCTAGCCATTCGAGCTGCAACACTCGACCCCCAACTCTACAACCAATTGATATCAACCACAGACTGCAAAACCTTCAAAAATAAATAAAAACCCTTCTATTCAAAAAACACATAAAACCGAACTAACACAATCAGAACTGTCCCAAGCATCACCTGCAACTACTCCATATGTACTTCTAATGTCATGACAATTTAGACATAATTTATGTTATGTTATGTTTGGAATAATGGTTACATATATGAGGTTCAATAAAAGAAAATTTTCACTGCCTGTTTCTATTCTGACCATTTATTCCATTTCATGGTTATTGCAAAAAAAAAAAAAAAAAAAAAAATTTTTTACATGGGGGGGGGGGTGTCAAAAAATGATGGGCCCCGGGTGCCACATACCCTAGGTACGCCACTGGTTGCTACTACTACTATAATCATTTCTATAATGCTGCTAGGTATACAGATTATATGCAGTTACTATCTCTATCCCTAGCAGGCAAAAATATTTAGAAAGGGTGTCCTCTAAAGCAGTGTTTATCAACCTGTGGTACACGTACCCTAGAAAATACGTGGACCACCCCTTGGGGGTACGCAGGCTTACCGCCGATGCCACTGCCACCTACCAGCTCCATTTAATTATCCCCCATCACCGCTGCAACTCCAGGAAGGGAAGAGCTAGGCACGTGCAGCAATTGCACACTGCTAGCCCACAAGCCTTCCCCCACGACATCAATTCTGACGTTGGCGAGAAGGTTCTGGGTAAGCCAATCGCTGCTAGGCTGGCCTGGATCTTCTCTCTGATGTCAGAATTGACGTCGGGGGGAAGGCTTGTGGGCTGGCGGTATGCAATCGCTGCACACGCCTGGCCCTTTCCTTCCTGGAGTTGCAGTGGGGGATAATTAAATGGAGCTAGTAGGTGGTAGAAGGTGGCAGCAGACCGGGGGGGAGGAGGAATTGGTGACGGGCCAGCTTGGGGGCTTTGAGGGAGGGAGAGAGGGAAGAAGGAAGGGGATGGGACAAAGGCTGGAAGGCAGTGAGGGGGAGTGGGCATGAACTCAGGACACAGAAGGAAGGGAGGGGCATTAATATGAAAAACAGTAAATGCGGCAATTTTACACAAGGGATGGAGGAAGGGGGCACTAACTTGGGACATAGGAGGGAGGGAGGGAATATACAGGGACAATTGTTGGGCCTGAGTGTGTGAGTGAGAGGGAAAGAGAGGATGCATATGGGGAAAGGAAGAGGAAAATTGGGCATAGAAAGAAGTGAGGTAGAGATGCATGGGGAATAGAAGGATGAGAGGAAGAAATGTTGGATATGGTGGTGGAGAGGGAACAGAGGGATAGATTGAAGGGGATGCAAGGGGGAGGAATGTTGGGCATAGTAATGGAGGGAGAGATGTGATATGGTGTTGGAGAGGAGTGATAGAAGCAGAAATGGGCATGAGGCTGGTAGGCAGTGCTGAAAAATGCTGCACATGATCTGGGGGATGAGAGAGGAAGAAAAGTTGGACTCCTGAAGGGACAGAGAGAGATGTTGGTTGGGGAATGGAATGAGGTCTGGAGGAGAGGATGCATGTAGGAGGCAGAAAGAAATAAAGAAATATTGGATGCACAGTCAGAAGGAAGTGCAACCAGAGAATCATGAAATCACCAGACAACATAGGTAGGAAAAATAATTTTATTTTCAGTTTAGTGATCAAAATATGTCAGTTTTGAGAATTTATATCTGCTGTCTATATTTTGCACTATATTTGTCTATTTTTCTATAGTTGTTACTGAGATGTCAAGGCAGATGACTTTAAAATATGCAATATCATCTTTGAAAAAAAAAAAAGAATATAAATGATAATTAACATTTTCTCTGCGTACAGTATGCTTGGCATTTTTTTAAATTTTGTGGTTATTATGTATTAAAAAGATTATATTGTATGTATATTGTCACCAACCGGCTCAGGACAATGGGCCCTGAGCGGCTGGGACACGGGAGTTGTGCTCTTGTGAGCCGCGGTGGGCTGCACAAGGAAAATTCGTGGAAGAAAAATACAGCCACACCAGATAAGGGTAGTTGCTTAAATTAAACTCAGGATTTATTCTTTCATTGGCATTAAACATAAACCTTGTCAGGATAGTCCCAAAACAGTAAAAAGAAAAAAAAAAAAAACACAAAACAGCAAACTGTCCCCAAAATGGAAATGTTCAAAAGTTCAAGCCTTTCCAAAACTCAGGCTATTGGCATCAGCCCATACTTATTGCTCAGCAATGAAAAACAAAATATTCCAAACAACAACAGTCTTTAAACTTGACTATTGCAGCACTAGTCAGAGCTACTGCTGTGACTATCCCAGCAGCTTGAATACTGGGCAGGCAGTGCGCTTCACGTGGTGATACACTGCCAAATAGGCCCACAATCCCACCACAAAATACGTGAGGCGAACCTCCACTACCTGGGCTGGATACAGTCCTTTCTCATGTAAGAGAAACACACAAAAAAAAACTTTCACAAAAGTCTTTCAAATCTTCTGGAGCTCTTGATTACTAAAGCTCCCACAGGGCAATGCATAATCATGGAAGGTCACAGCTACTCACATTTATTCCTCGAGCGGCTTGCCTTCCATATAGCCCACTTCCATTGGAAGAATTTCACTCATTGGAGCTGCAGAAGAATCTAGGTCAATTTCCATGGCTTGGGATTCTTCATTCTCCTTGGAAGCAGATTCTTCTCCGGCTTCCATCAGCTCCATACATTCAAGTGGAGAACTGCCATCAGTATCTCCCAGCCCTGAGCTCTCCTGCTTGTCCTGTGCCTCTCCTCCTTTTAACTGATTTCCCAGGAGCTTTCCTCTCTGGGCAACTAATTTGCAGCCCCGCCCCCAACCCTCAGGTGGGAAGTATTTCCTATCAGCAACCCTGGGCCTGAGAGGGGGATGGGTGCTCTGCACTCGTGCTCTCTGACTCCCTCTAGAGAGCAAGGGAGAAATAGCATTAGGAGAATCAAGAAAAGGTTTATCTGTAACACTGGGGAAAGGGTTGGCCTTTAAACTGGGCTCTGCACTAGGGACACACCTAGCAGGCATAGGCTGCGTACCACAATATGAAAAATATATGGAAGAAATTGCATTACAATTAGTATTATTATTATGGGGGTGGAGTCAGGGGCGGAGTTCGGGGGGTATTCGGTTGGTGTTTGTTAGGCTTAGGGGGTACTTGGCTTGAAAAAGCTCTAAAGCATCTCATTTTAGGTTAGGGGTGGGTAATCTTGCTTCTAATGCATTGCCTCCATTGTATGCAAATAGATCTCATGCATATTCATTGGGGGAATTCTGAAAACCCAGCTGGGTTCATTCATTGAGGATGGAGGTTGCCCACACCTAGTCTAGATAGCTGACTTCAGCAAAAGAATAGGTATGCTCACGCAGAGAACTAGCAGCCCATGCAGAAGACCTAACAGCCCATTCAACAAACTTGATGGCCAGGAATAGACTGATAGTACCTGGCCCCTCCGGCAACAATGGTTATGGACCCTTATCCACTAATCGGACACATATTACTGGTTAGGGGATAAGTTAGAGCTGTTTCCTACAAAAAAAAAATCCCTGCTGCCACCAGATGCCCCCTAAACCCACCACCACCACACTGAACCCCCACCCCCACCTCCACTGTACCTGGAAATTAGTTGAAAGCAGAAGGTACTGTACTGTATGTCCAGTCTCTCCTGCTCCTCAGGCCCACAACTGCAAAATGGCTGGCCTTCCCCTTCCCGGTGCATCCTGGGATGCACGGGGAGGGGCCTAATGCCCTGATTGACTCTCATTCCTTAGGCTCCTCCTTCTAAAATGACCTTGGAAATGACTAATGATCATTTGTTGAAAATAACTGTTGTAGTAGCTTTATTCTGGACACTAAACCTGAAATTTTACACTAGTAGTTCATATTAACCCAAGAATTTCTAGCAGAATTAAATCCATCTTATGAGTATTGCGTGTACAGATACTCGTCGACTTATGACCTATGCAAGTTACGACTGTTCTTTATGACGCGTTTTGACAGTTTCCCCCACCAGCTGTTACCAGCACCAGTCTCCCGCACTCCCAAGTCTCACTACGCAGCAGTAATAACATACGCAGTGGTTTTGCCCCATGTGTGTTTGTGTCTTGTTGTTTTGGCAATTTTCGATAATAATATACCCTTAACAAGTGTGTTAAACATTATGTGAATATTTTTGCTGGATTTAACAGTGAACAAGAACTTGATGAGATTCATAAAGAAATAGTGAAATTGTCAAAAGACCTTTCATTGGAATGTGAAATGGAAGATGTCGAGGAGTTGCTAGACTGGGAATCAGGTGAATTTATGAATGAAGAGCTGATAGAATTGGAAGAAGAAAGAATGGCGGAAGAAAAACCAAGAGAATTGGAGAAAGACAAAGAGGAGAAGGCGCCACAATGAATGTTCACCACAAAGGGATTGTCAGAAGGTTTATCTCTACTGAATAAACTCCTCGTCCATTTTGAAAAAAGTGGACCCAAACATTGAACGATTTGGAAGGATTGAAAGAATGGCACGCGACACTTTTTATCCTTATTGCGAAATTTATGAAGATAAAAAAAGCAAACAATTCAGACAAAGCTCACTATGTTTATGAAACGAGCACCTCCTCCCATCATCCCTTCCACAGCCTCGCCTGATGAAGGCGATATCGACAACCTGCAGCCAAGCATGTACTAATACAGTATAAAACACATGACCTGAAACACTGCAATACAACAGTGTACGCATTTATGGGTCCTCCTCTGCTGCTATCCCGCTAGTGGTTTGCGTACCTCTGGGCTCTTTCTTAGGGCCTCTTCTTTTCTCTCTTTACACCTCTTCCCTCAATGCCCTGATCTCCTCCCATGGCTTCTGGCATCACCTATGTGCTGATCGATGACTCCCAGATCTACCTCTCCACACCTGATATTTCACCTAAAGTCCATAAAAAAGTCTCATCCTGTTTGGCTGACATTGCCGCCTGGATGTCCTTCCGTCTTCTGAAACTAAACATGGGCAAGACTGAGCTGCTCCTCTCCCTCCATTCTCCATTTCTGTAAATAATACTATTATCATTCCAGTCTCCTCTGCTCGCAATCTTGGCATCGTCTTCGATTCCGACTTCTCATTTTCTACAAACATCCAACAAAACTGCTAAGACCTGTCACTTCTATCTCTACAATGTCACCAAAATTCCTCTCTGAGCACACGACCCGGACCCTTGTCCACACTCTCGTAACCTCACGCTTAGATTATTGCAATCTACTTCTAACTGGTCTCCCGCAGTGCTGTCTCTCTCCCTTACAATCTGTGCAAAACCCTGCCACATTACTCATCGTCTACTAACCTTGCTACACTCATGTCACCCCTCTTCTTATATCACTTCACTGGCTCCCTATCCGCCTTTGCATACAGTTCAAACTCCTATTATTAACCTACAAGTGTGTTTATTCTGCTGCCCCTCAATATCTCTCCTCTTTTCTCTCTCTCCTTATATACCTCCCAGAGAACTCCATTCTTCAGATCAGCTGATCGTAGCTGTACTCTTCCCCTCCACTGCCAGTTGCAGACTTTGTTCCTTTTATCTAGCTGCCCTGTATGCCTGGAACAAACTACCTGAGTTTGTCCACCACGTCCTTTCCCTTACCTTGTTTAAAAGCAGACTGAAAAGCCTTTTTGATATACCAGTAGCCTTCAATCCTTATCCCTACTCCCCACAACCCACTACCCTAACCAGCAGATTAACCATTCTCCTTAACTGTATCCATGGCATCCTGTCTTGTCTGTTTAAATTATAAGCTCCTTTGAGCAGGGACTGTCTCCTTCATTCTGCGTACGTCTGATAGCGCTATAGAAATAATTAATAGCAGTAGGTAGTACAACAAAATTAATCAAATATACATTTACCATATTATCCTTTATAATATTTCTGTCAAAGTCTTCACAGAAAGCATCCAGAAAATTACTGATTACATTACAGTATGAGTAATAGGAGGGGGTGCCGAAAAGTTCTCAGCCCAACCAACCAACTTCCTAACTTCTGAGCGTTATTTTGCCACCGTAGCTGAAAAGAGTGTTATCTTATTTCTTAAGTGCCAATTTTCAGAAACAAAATTCTACGGAGGGATGGTAATATTTTTTTACATTGTTTCATATCATTGATTGAACCATGTTCATCCACGTCATTCTCTTCACCCCCCTCGTAAATCCACCCCATTTCAAACAAATGGTAATTCTCAGCTGTTCCCGTTTCTAGTAGGACTGTGCCTGGAGGCCCCATTTCTTTCAGTGCAATGTGTTATAGAAAGAACGCATGCCGGTGCAGTGACAAAAGAGAAGCCTCCAGCATAGCGCGACCCTAGCCTGTCCTACACATCTCCCCTTTTCCTCCTCGTTGAGCTTTGCATAAAGCTAACCCAAGCTCACATGGATTTCTGCAATATCCGAAAGCCATGACAATGAGTGATGTGATGTGGGAGGAAACAGCCTGAAGAAAGCTAAATTGTAACAGGAAAAAAAAATTGACATTTTAGATTTTAAATGTTACACAGTTTTTATAAAGCTTCAGTCAATTTATTTTATTTATTCCAATGAAGAGCATTACAACTGCTTTACTGCACTGAAGCAAGCATCGATCACACCATTAATCACACCTCGTGAATAGTCACAAATCAAGTTCTAACAGCAAGCACTGAATCAGAAGCAATGAAGCATAAACTCCTTCACAATTTATGATCTCTCCAATTGCATCTTTTCAACCATTAAATTGCAAGATACCATAAATTTTTATCTTCTTCTCTTCAGTCACATTATTGATTCTGCCTTATGAAATATAGAATAGCTGTAAATCTAGGCTATTGAATTAAATTTAAAGTCCTGACTTCAGAAAAGAAACCCAGTGCACTACCAGAGCTGTTAATTTACACTGAGGAGCAAATGATAGAAACATTAAAATTTAAAAGGGCAGTGGGGATTTAAAAGAGCTGTAGCGCTGTCAGCTCCAGTCCTCGTCAACCTTGAAGGATTTTTTTTTTAATCCAAATTGCAGAATGTGAAAATAAAACCTGGATCGTGGCGTGCATGGACAAATACTGGAAATATTAAAAAGGTTTCTTAATTGGTGAGCGAATTAGCATTTAAAAAATAATAATTAGCCATATTAATAATTCCTGAAATATTTTCTCTGACAAGTATGGAGCTACTGCACTTCCTGACAGTCTCAAGATTTAACCCAAGAGCAAAGAGAAGGTGAGATTTAAACTTGAAAACACATTAAAAAAATAAAAGCAACCTTCATACCAATCTCAAAACAAAATTCTCATTGAATGTAGTGTTTGAAATAAACTTCATCCTTTAAAGTACAATATATTACTCTTAGAAAACTGCTGCTTTCTCTGCCATTCCTCTGTAGACTTTGCTGGCAGAAAAATGTTAATCTTAAAAAAACTTTCTGGTGCTGTCATGTAATTGCATGAGGGGGTGATGAAAAGTTCTCGGCCCAACCAAGAAGAGAATGGCGTTGATATGGTTCAATCAATGATCTGAAACAATGTCAAAATACAGAATTTCATTTCTGCAAATTGGTGCTTAACTAGCCCCCTTCTTTGCTAACAAGTAAGCGTGGGTTTTAGTGCCGGCAGCGGCGGTAACTGCTCCAACGCTCGTAGGAATTCTATGAGTGTTGGAGCAGTTACCGCCACTGTCGGCGCTAAAAGCCGTGCTACGTGTTAGTAAAGGAGGGGGTAAATAAGATAACACTCTCTTCAGCTACAGTGGCAAAATAACGCTCAGAATTTAGGAAGCTGGTTGGTTGGGTTGAGAACTTTTCAGCACTGCCTCGTATTGGCGCTGGGTATTCGGATCTACCAGCGCCTTCTGCTTTTACCCCCCTCCCCACCCCTTTTTACTAAATGCTCTGATGCTATTCAGACGCTCATAGGAATTCTATGAGGGGAAGGGGTAAAACGCGGACCTCACGGACCTCGCGGATCTAAACCCATACAGCCTTAAAAATCTGAGGTCCATGTCGGTCCGTGTCCGTGGCGCTTGTAGTTTCTGTCGCTGACAGACCTTGATGAGATTTTTGCACTGACGGATCCATCTCAGCATAGGGAGGAAAAGTGTTAGGATCCGTCAGCGCTAAAAATCTCTTCGAGGTCTGTCAGAGCCAGAGACTAGTGCTGGAGTTTGGAGACTTCTTTTCCACAACGCACATCCAAAACCTATGTCCCCGCTCTCTTGGCTTCTGCTCTGCTGCTCCAGCACTAGTCTCTGGCTCTGACAGACCTGGAAGAGATTATAGCGCTGACGGATCCTACCACTTTTCCCTCCCTTTGCTGAGACGGATCCGTCAGCGCTAAAATCTCATCAAGTTCTGTCAGCGACAGAAACTACAAGCGCCATGGACACGGACCGACACGGACCTCAGATTTTTAAGGCCGTACGGGTTTTGATCCGCGAGGTCCGTCAGGTCCGTGTTTTACCCCTTCCCTTCTATGAGTGTCAGAGCACTTAGCGCTCCGGGCCACAGTAGAAACCTCTTCACGGCTTAGTAAAAGAGGACCTTAATTCAGATAAAGCAATAGTGCTGCTATGTGGATAACTACAGTAAAACCTTGGATTGTAAGTAACTTGGTATGCAAGTGTTTTGCAAGACAAGCAAAACATTTTATTAAATTTTAACTTGATATACAAGCAAGGTCTTGCAATACAAGTATGTAGAGTATTTCGTATTAAAGTTTTTGGGTTGTGGATTGAATCATCTGAGTTTCCATTATTTCCTATGGGGAAATTTGCTTTGATATACAAGTGTTTTGGATTACAACCATATTTTCTGAATGAATTATGCTCGTAAACCAAGGTTTTACTGTATTTAGATAACTAAGGGGTTCTTTTACTAAGCTGTGGTAAGCATTAATGTGTGCTTACTTCAGCTTAGAATGGCATCCCGCAGTAATTTTTCCATAAGCGTGCCCTACCCACTTGCAAAAAAATAGATTTTATTTATTAGCCCTAGGGGCGGAGAGTAGGTATGTTCTGCTCTGATCGGTTAACGCAGCTATATTGCTACATGCTGATTAGCACATGGTTAGCATGTAAGCCCTTACCAGGAAAGGAGAAAACTTTTTCTTGTAATGAGGCAAGAGACAAAAGATTTAGGTTCCACTTTCCAGCTGGTTTATCCATGCAAGTACCTCATTAAATATTTAGAAATAAAATATACATTTTTCGTTCCAGACCATCTCCGGAGCTTTCTGGACTTAAAGAAGATCTCCAGGGTTTAAGGATTTAAGATTTATAGGAGCTACACTCGTTAATGCCTGTCTAATTTGTCTACTTTTTTCTTCTATAAGATAAAGTCCCAAGTATGGGCTGCTCCCCCTAATGATTCTAATTGGGGTCTAAGAAGAATATAAATGTATTTTGTTTAAAGATATTTTTGCCTATTTGTTTTGTATTTCTTTCGTTTTACCAATGCAAGTGTTGTATTACTTGTAATAATTTTCAAAGAATTAAATAAAAATTAAAAAAGAGAATCTGGCCCTTACTGTATATTCCAGCCAGAAAAAGATGGGAGAAACTATCTGGTCCCTACATCAAGTAGATTAGCAAAGAAGCAACAGCTTCGGTTTCATGTCAGTCAATCAGTTTGTGAAACCAGCCGAGAAGGCATTGTTCCAAGGAAGAAAAAGAGCAATGCTAAGATGTTTTAGCAAAAGCAGAAGTGTAATAATCCTTTAAGTGTGCGGTGACTCCTAAAAAAATGCCAAGTAGCATGTAATGGATGTAAATATTTCTGCCTTGTAAGCCGAAGGATCTTGTGAGTTCTAAACCTTACAAATCGCTTGTCAATTAATCTTGAGAGTTGCTTAATAAGTGTTCACATAATTGCCATATAATCTGCTTAGCAATTACCACAAGTTACATATTTACTGTAAGGTAGGAAGAATCATTTTACATTTATTTGCATTTTTTCAAACTTAAGTTGTACTAATATATTAGAGAAAAAGAGGAAACAAACTAGATAAAGTTGAATGACTTCTGCTGTGATACTTTCCTATTCCTGTTCATAATAAAAGCCACTTCATAATACACCAGACCCCAGCTTTAAATCCCACAGTCAATGATATTTTCAGAATGTCCATAATGGCCAGGCAAGTGGATAGACTGGAGCATAGATAATGCAAATTTATCTCATGCATATTCATTGTAGTATTCTGAAAACTTAGCTTGTTGAGAGTTCCCTAGGGCAGATTTGCAAAACCTTGCCTAAGTGAACTTGAGCATTTACAGCCTGTCACAAACAGATATTCTGCACGTTTCCTATGAATGACCCCAGTCAAATTGTTTCTAGAGGGAAAGCATTGAGAGGGAGGAGCCAAATGTCTACTGCTGGCCCAGGGCAGATGTGCTTGTCTGAATGGAATCTGCTCTCAGAAGTTTTTTCTTGTATTGAATTTTAAAGTTCTTAAACCCATCTTATACTTATTACCTGGTTAGCTTTCTATACCTGTGTTACATCCCAGCACCTCTCTCAGTATCCCACGATCCCTTTATCCCAACAGGGATTGGACGGATTCCTGAGGGATAAAGGGATCGTGGGATACTGAGAGAGGTGCTGGGATGTAACACAGGTACAGAAAGCTAACCAGGTAATAAGTATAGAAACCCAACACAGGTATAGAAAGCTAACCAGGTAATAAGTATAGAAACCCAACCAGGTCGTGCATGTGCAAGACCGGAGGGTTAGGACTTCGATGGGAAGATAGGACTCAATGGGAAACCAAGGTGGCAAGGGGGCCCCTTCTGGTGATTCAGACAGGTCGTGACCTGTCTGGGCCGCCGCGGGAGCGGACTGCTGGGCAGGAGGGACCTATGGTCTGACCCGGCGGAGGCACTGCTTATGTTCTTATGTTCTTATCTATGCTAACTGCGGTAACCACATCCTCTGGCAACGAGTTCCAGAACTTAACTATTCTTTAAGTAAAAAATATATTTCCACCTATTTGATATTTCTTTGAGTTTCCTCTAGTTTTTGTACTTTTTGAAAGGGTGAAAATCAATTAATTCTTGCCTGCTTTACACTAGCGCTTCTCAACTGGTCCTGGAGTACTCCCTTGCCAATCAGGTTTCCAGGATATCCACAATGAATATGCATGGAAGTAATTTGCATATAATGGAGGCAGTATATGCAAATTAAATTTTGTGCTTATCACAGTTTAGTACTCAAAATTTATACTCAAAATTTCATTAAACTTTTGAATTTAGAAACATAAAGAGTAGGTGGCAACAGGGATAGATTTAGAGTTAGGAAAAAAAGGTAGGAGCTTAGCACTGATTTTCAGCTCTAGGCTCATACATTAGGCTCTTAAATCTAGGCAAATGAATGGCAATCCAAAATCTATAAGCGTGACTTTTAAGCTCCTAAATTAAAATGAATTTCAGCTGAAAATTTAGGGGGGGGAATTCATCAAGGTGTGGTAAATTTTCACCCTTTACCACTCCCTAATGCCCCATGGGATTCAGCAACCTGAAGGATCCTGGTACTGCAGTTTGCTGAATCCCATCTTAAAGCCACCTTGCAAACATGAGTCCTGTGGCCCAGCAACATCAGACCACAAAGCCACAGCCCTATGCTCCTAGGTCACTAGCTCAGGGACTCCCTAGACTTTCCTCCTTCAATCAATCACCGTCCTGGAGTTTGAAACTCCCTCCCCCATTCCCACCTTATCATTTACATTGGTGGCTCAGAATGGGGGGACCAGAGGGTCCTCTGGGGCCCTGGGGGTTCTTTGGGCAGGAGTAATACTCAATCGCTCCTGCCTTGTCTTTCATTGCCTACAAAATGGTGAGACTACCACTAGGGACAGATTTTTACAGGTGGCGAAGGACAGGGCAGGAGCAACTGGGCACTGTTCCTGCCCAAAGAGCTCCCCAGACCTAGAGGAACCCCCTGGACCCCCTGAAGACCCCTATCTTGAAACACCAATGCAAATGATAAGGTGGGGGTGAGCAAGAGGGTTGGAGCTTTGAACTCTAGGAGGGACTTGAGTGAGGGGGGCCAAAGTCAGGGGGAGACCCTGAGCTAGGGGGTCCCTCAACTAGTGACCTGAGAGCATTGGACTGCAGCTTTGTGGTCTGATGCTCCCAGCTGGTTAAATTAACCCCAGCATAAAGCTAGGGTTATTCTACTGAGGTTTTTGGGCCCTATAGTGACTTGCAGTATATCACCACAAGTTGCATTAGGACATTTGTATAATATTGAGATGGAAAAGATGCAGGTGCATATTTTGCATCTTATTCTACCTAACCCACAGGGACTTATTTATTGCTACAGGTTTCTTAGAACAGGCAGGGTTAGGGCCTTTTAAATCGCATTAAGGCTCAGTTAACATGACGAGGCCCTAACCTTGCTTGATGAATTCCCCGTTAGGCTCTTAAATTTGGCTGAAAGTAGGGCACAAATTTAGGAGCCTAACTTAGGAGTATAAATTTAGGGCTCCTTCTACATAACTGCGGTAGAGGTTTCGACCCGGGCCAGCGAGATAAATGCTCCGACACTCATAGGAATTCTATAAGCATTGGAGCATTTTCCTCTCTGGCCTGTGGTAGAAACCTCTACCACAGCTGTGTAAAAGCCAGTGTTAGTTTATTTTGAATATCTGGCCTTATATACTGTACAGTATATATAAATGATGGAATCCTTTCCAAGGGCAAATAATATCAGCTACTTCAAATACTACCATAAATGATAGCAATTTATTAAAACAGATAAGTGCAACAAGAAAAGGTTCTATTTAGAGTAGTGGCCCCTATATATTCAGAAATAACTGTGCTTATTTGCTTATTGTTTTATTACATCTTGCAAGTATCGTACCATGGGCTGTGCAAGAGACACAGTCTAACAGGACGCCAATATGGAGGGGGTGCCAAAATTGCTCCTAGCCAACTGTTTCTTCTCATTGGCCATGATGAAGTCAATGAAGCGGGGTAGTGGGCAAAATTGCACAGGGGGGGCAATCTACTTTAGCACTTTTTCAAACAAAGAGGTCCTTTTATTAAGGCGCGCTAGCCGATTTAGCGCACACTAAATGCTAACGCGTCATTATATTCTATGGACGCATTAGCATTTAGCGCACGCTAAATCAGCTAGCGCGCCTTGGTAAAAGAGGGGGAATGTATCTGGGTTCCCTTTACACCAGGGGTGTCCAACCTGCGGCCCGAGGGCCGCATGTGGCCCCGTGAAGTATTTTGTGCAGCCCCAGTCGAGGGCGATGCAGTGTTTTCCTCTGCTGCCCCCGGGCGTTTACCATCTTGCCAGCTCCCTCCTCTGTCTTGCTGCAACGTTTGTGTGTTTGTGCGGCCCTAGAAACTTTTTTTCAGCTAATGCGGCCCAGGGAAGCCAAAAGGTTGGACAACTCTTGAGGACAATGACAGTGACCTTCAACTTGAAGTATATCCCTTCAGTGCCCAACTTGAAGGACTGATCTTCATAAATAACTGGTAATAAACAGAAATAAAACAAAACGATAAAATTAGATGATACCTTTCAATTATAGTTTGCTTTATTTTGTTTTGTTTTATTTCTGTTCATTACCTTTAAAGTTGACTATACGGGCAATCACTCTATTTTATCACAAATAACTGAAAACAAGCAATGAGATCACCCCATTTCGTCATGTACATTTTCATCTATATTTTTATAAAGTACCTAAACATTTACCACTAAATGACATGGTGTTGTAAATACAGGTCCCCTACCTGTCTGAATTGACTGCAGAATAAAAAAAATAGCTCTTTACGAGACAAGAACTGCTTTTGGAAACAGAAAAGCATGAGAATGTAAAATGTATTTATTGGAACACGTATGCTGGTTTACAATAAAAACAATTTTGACATGCTAATTCTATTTTGTTAAACGTTATTCTTACAGTAAAATTTGAAGTATGCAGGACTGTTAATGCTCTGCTGTCATGCCACGTCCTGCCCAGGAAAAAAAATTCTGCAGTTGACTGAGAGCTGGCGGGTGTTTGTCACAGCCACATATGGCACAGTAGCTAATCAGCTAAGTGCTCTTTTGGGGAATGAAACTGGCCCTGTATAACTGAAGCTTCTTGGCTGCTTGTATGTATATATATATATATATATATATATATATATATATACAGTGTATCTAAATCTATCTCTATATATAATGGATAGATAGATAGATTGTTGTTGTTAGGTGCCATCGACTCGTACTCAAGTCCTAGCAACTTGATAAATTGCAGATCTAAAAAGAAATCAGTTTTGTGCTAGTCCAGAAAGGTCCTCCAGTATCATCTCCATGGTTGTTTTCAATGTGTCCAGCCATCTGATTGCAGGTCATCCTCTATGCTTAGTTTCTTCAATCTTCCCAAACATGATGTCCTTCTCCAGTGGACTCTCTCTTCTGATGGGGTCACTAAAATAAGAAAGTTATAACTTTGGCTTTGAGTGACATACCCAGTTTGATCTCTTCCAGAATCGATATGATAGTACTTCTGGCAGTCCATGGCCTTCTCCAACACCAAAGCTCAAATGAGTCAACTTTCTTTCTGTTTTGTTTCTGTAGTGTCCAGTTTTCGCATCCATATCTGACCACTGAGAAAATGAGTGCATGGACAAGTCTGATCTTTGTTTGGCGTGTTACTTCCTTGCCTTTGAATATTTTGTTGAGATTCTTCATTGAAGAGCGACCAAGTGCTATTCTGTGGAGTATTTCCTCCCTGTTAGTTGCTTCTTTGTTTACAAAAGAGCCCAGGAGATTGAAATCCTTTACAACTTCTATTCTATCGCCTTCAAGCTCTAAATCTTCATCATTTTCCATGTTCATGGTCTTTGTTTTGTTTATGTTCAGTTCTAATCCCATGTTATGACTTTCAGCTTTGACTTTTCTCAGTATATACAGCATGTCTTCTTTGCTGCTGGTGATAAACGTTATATATCATCTACATAGCGCAAGTTGTTTATATTTCGTCCACCAACTTTGAAACCTCTTCTTCCAAATTTGATTTTCTGAAGATGGTTTCACCATATAGGTTGAACAGGTAAGGTGACAAGATGCATCCTTGCCTGATGCCGTGTTTTATTGGAAACCAATCAGTGTTGCTGTATCCAGTTCTCACTGCAGTTTCTTGATTTTCATGTAGGCTCTTTATCAGTTGAGTTATGTGCAAGCAGTTTGGGTATTCCCATTTGCACTAGAGTCTTCCATAGTTTATTGTGATCCACACAGTCAAAAGCTTTGCTTTAGTCAATGAAGCAAAGGTATAGGGGGTTTTGGTATTCTTTGCTTTTCTCCAATACCAATCTAACATTGGCAATAATGTCTCTTGTTCCTCGACCTTTTCTGAAACCAGCTTGAACTTCGGGTATTTCTTGCTCAATGTACTGCTGGAGCCTTTAAAGCTCTTTGGGGAGAGTGGGGTAGAAAACAAATTAAATAAATCAGCAGGTCATAGACTGATTGAGGGCATTACTTTCAATTACCCGTGTAATTATAGAATACAGGCATCCATGCCTAAATTTAAGTGCAGACCTTTGCACCCCATTTTCTTTGATGCAAATGGTCATGCCTAAATTTAGTCATGGCTCCTGGGCATAAGTGCTATTCTATAAATCATGCCTAACTTTAAGTGTGGCTTATAGAATAGCATTTTTTTGGCACCAAATTTTTGGACACCATATATAGAATTATCCCTTAATATGCTCTTTTTTCCTTTAATTCACTGCTTTGTGTTGAGTTTATGTTTACTTTTTTAACTTTCTTCAAAACCTCCTGGTTGCAGAAGAGTTTGTGCACATTTTCATAGCTCTATATTTTTTTTTTGTCAATAATTTGGTAATTTATTAGAAAATTCTGTCTATATTCAATTACACTTTTGTTTAATGACACAGTGGCAGAATTTGTCACCATCCCGGCGGATAACCACAGGAAACCATCCCCATGTCATTCTTTAAGGAGAGAGAGAATAATCAGAGTATGAATGGGCACAGCCACTGACCCTCAAGCCTTGCACTGAAGAATGCTGGTGTAGAAGGACTGAGGTTGAGATAGACACTAAAGAATGACAGTCTCTAGTATCCAGAGCAGATACTATGATGTCATAATGCCTCATTCCACCAGTGCCTAAGAGCCAACCTCATCAGTGATGTCACAATGGGTTTATTATCCCATACTTGGCTCACATAAGAATCAGAGTATGAATTGGCACAGCCACTGACCCTCAAGCCTTGCATTGAAGAATGCTGGTGTAGAAGGGCTAAGGTTCAGATAGACACTGGGGATGGGGGATGGGGGACGGTGGCAAATTCTTTTTTAATATAATATCGAAAAATAGAACTATAGAGTCCAAAAATATATGCAATAACATGAACACTGTGTTCTCCCAATACACACAACACAGGCACGAGTGTTGGTTTTTATGCGCATGCATTGGTGTTTTCTAACATACTTGCCGCCATTAAGCTGGCGCATTTCACTGGTGTTCCAGCTTTTCTCATAATCCCTTGTTTCATTTGACCCTTGATAAAGCCTTAGTGCGAAACGGGTCTAAAAAAGAATGCCCAGTTCACTCTAATGGGGGAACATTACGGGGTCCTTTTACTAAGATGCGCTAGCCATTTTAGCGAATGCTAAATATTAGCACATGCTAAATGCTAATGCGTCCATTATAGTCTATGGACGCATTAGCGTTTAGCAAGCGTTAATATTTAGCGCATGCTAAAACGGCTAGCGCGCCTTAGTAAAATGACCCCTAAGTTAAGTGGCATTTTTTTTAAAATCTTAAATCCATAGAGTATTTTTGAAATCTATAAAGTGTTTTTCAAGCTTGTAAGAATTAAAAGTTTAGGTTATTTGAAATTTTAAAAATATATATATAAAATATTTTTAAAATACATAATCCAGAGTAAGTTATTAGAAGAGAGTTTTTTGGGGATCAATGAAAGACAATGGAACACGACACAATACAGACTTTGTTATCCAACAGGATTGTCTGTAGGGTTGCTGGGATCCTTTTTTCTCTCTTATAAGCAATCATTGGCATGTATGAAAGAGACTGTGACAAATTATTTTTTCACAGATATGTCTGTACAGTTTTTCCTTTAATTTATTTTATTTAGCCTTATCAGTTCTTAATTCGTTCAGTAAAGCTTGCCTACCATGTCCTTGTATGACACGACAAAGCCACTGATGTACTGTATAGGTTTCTGTGTTTTTGAACTATGCTAGTAAAATCACCTAGACTCTCACAATTATTTAGCTCAATGAGAACTGAAGAAGAAAAGAAAAAAAAAAGCTGTATCTCCTGCTCCATTAAAAAGTTCAAATGTTCTGTAAGTCTTGTTATCAAAATGAAGAATTGCTCTATTTTAAAAACAAACACTGAAGAACCCTTTTACTTAAGTGCATTAGATTTTGCAGTTACTGCAGCTTAATGCTGGAAATTACTGTGTGGGAGCTGCAAATCTAACACAGCAACTACTGGTCCTGTGTTAAAACGATAAGTAGCATGCAATGCTGAGATCAGTTTTAGTGCAGAAGCACTGATGTGCCTCCTATTTATGAGGTGGCGAGTCCATGTTAACTACAGAACTGCCGGTTAGTGTGTAGTATTTGCATTGCACTCAGTGGCGTAGTAAGGTGGGGTAGGAGCTAGGGGGCGGTCTGTCCTGGGTGCCATGTTGTTGGAAGCACCGGCATCCCTCCTTCTCTTTGCTCCCCCACCTCTTCCAATTCTCCCCCTTCCCCCATGCCACTAGCTGAAATTATTGTTCGTGGCTGTCAACAACGGGCTCTTTGCGACCCCATCGGCTCTCCTGCTGAAGTCACTTCTGGGTGCGGCGCATAGGAAGTGATGTAAGAGGGAGAGTGAATGGGGTCGTGAGGAGCACGTTGTGGATCGCTGCAAGCAACATGTTCAACTACTAGAGGGAGGGGGAGGGGAGGGAAGGGGGAGAGTGCACGCACCTGCAAAATGCTAGGAATGTCCATTCTCTGTTCATACTCCAACCATTTATCACATTTAACGTGCTATCTACCACATAGTGACTGCTAAATACCACAAACCATTTACATAATTGTGTGCTAGCAGTTATTATATGTTAAACCATGTATTAAGTGCTTAATACACTTCGGTAAAAGATCCCCTTGGTTCAGTTAGCCGGAGACCAAGAAAATGGCTGGCATGCTTCTAGTTCTTGTTGTCACATCTGGAGAACTTTAATGTCCAAAGAATCTATCAAAATGAAGTACTCCACATTTTCAATCAATTGAAATGAACATTTTTTATTATTAAATGGGCCTATAAAGTGTGGGAAGATTTTGCAGCTACCAAATGTTAATTATCTGCATCTTCCTCTTCAATCTGCACTCTGAAGAACCAAGCTAGATCACACCAACCAACATTCTGGCTCTTTTAGGTCACTAACAGAACCTAAAGGGCATTGGCAGACTACCCCATCATTACAATGTAAAATTGGGATGACCCCAATCTATCTGAAGAAGTCATTTATAGTCACCCATCAGCTGAAGGAGGTAGTAAGTTCAGCAACAGTATCTACATGGACCTCCGATCTCCAACATCTCACATATGTTTATCCATTTGTCTGCTCTATACAGGTACCTCCATCTGCCATAGACTCTGTAGTGAAACCTTACTTGCTGAAGTCTCCCTTATAGATGCTGCAGTTCTCAGCGTATAAACCAGCTCTAGTACTCAACTGACAAAATATCAAGAACAGCTTCATAGGCAACCTTGAACTAGGTGATATGGAAAGGCAAATATTGTCAGTTCATTTTTAGAAATTTTCTACTCTAACCCTCACTATTCCCCATTATTTTTTTTTCTGTTTTTGGTTCATTTCACACATTTATGTCCATCTCTGGGAAAAATGACTGAAGTCACCAGACACAAAAACTAAGGCCCCCTTTTATCAAGCTGCGGTAGGGTATTTTAGTGTGGACCGGTAAGGTAAATACTCCAAATTGAATGAGCATTGGAGCATTTATCTCGCCGGCCTGCGCTAAAACGCTCTAGCATGGCTTGATAAAAGTGGACCTAAGGTTTTAATGAATTCTGTCAGAGCAAATAATTTGTAATGCAACAGACCAAACCCCAACCTTTAATGCATTAAAAAAAATTAAAATCTATAGAACTTCAGTAGTGTTACTTTTGCAGATTGCTTGTGGACCTATTACATGAAAAATCAGTCATTCTCAACATTTTAGATCTGCTACTTTTCGCACCTTTTCCAGTGATGGTCACATTTATTTTAAGAAAAAAAAATTCACATTAGAACTTTTTTTTAACATGTGCAAGTCAGTTCTATTAATTGTCAGGTTATTATAGCACAGGATCTCTTTGCATAAAATAGGATCCTTTGCAACAATAACCCAATCTGTGATTAAAAAAAAAAATAACCCAGCAATAGCACACCATAATAACTTCCTCCTTTAATGCAAAAAACAATTTAGGGGCCAATATTCAGCCGGCAGAAGTAAGCATTTTGCTGACTGTTGGTGCTATTTCCAGATATTCAGTGCTGGCCCATGTCTGCTTTAGCATTGAATATCCAGTTCATAAGGAGCTGGCTAACACATAGCCAGTTAAGTTGCTATTCAGAATTTAAGCAACTATTGGTTAGTGCGTAAAGATAGGATCAGTGGCATAGTGAGGTAAGGAGGCACTTGGGGCGGGGTGCCCACCCTCCGCGCACACCACCCACCTGCATACCGCTTGAAATCAGGGCCGTCAGCAAGCAACACCTCTTCCCTGCTATTCACGCTGGCATCAGTTCTCTCTGCCTCTGACATCACTTTCTGGTCATGTGACTAGGAAGGAGAGCCAAGGCCAGTGCGAGCAACAGAGAGGAGGTGCTGCTTGCAGTCAGAGAAGATTTCAAGAGCTGGGTGGCCAGAGAGGATGTGAGGTACTGGTGTCAGTGACTGTTACCCCACCAAGACGGGGCAGTCTGCCCCCCCCCCTTACTATGCTACTGGATAGGATTGTGTTGTGTGTGGTCCCATTTATGCAGTTACCCTGGTTGATTAAGTGCTCAATATCAGCATCTAACCAGCGAAGTACTGGCTCTGCCCCCCCAGAATGCCCCCCAAATAGATGGTTTTCACTTAGACACTGAATGCTAATTTTCAACAGTGATAACTGGTTAAGTGTTGCTGAAAATTAGCAAATAGCCCCAAACAAGTGATTTAACTGGTCAAAGGCCATTTCTGGTTGGTTAAATCATTTTGAATAGCAGCCCACTCTCACAGTCACAAACAAACTTGGAAATTAGCTATAAAATCTTATAAACACCATATAGCTGAAGCTAAGAAAATCTACTATGCCACAGAAACAGACAATAAAACCTTTGATTAAAAAAATTATTTCAACTAATGCACACAACTATCGCCTCCCCATAACCAGGCTTAGCGAACATAAACATCCCACCTAATGCCCAAGAACTAGCAAACTACTTTCTAGACAAAATTAAGAGTGAACAAAAAGAAATAAATAATCTATCAAATACCATGAACCCAAGACCCAACTTGAACTTAATACAACAGACCCCTGCACAGTAGATCAAATCTGGAACAACTTCAAACCACTTTTTCAAGATGATGTACACCCCCCACTAAAAACACTGTCCGCCCGAAGCTGCATACTGGACAAAAGCCCCCCATGTCTCTTTTCTCACATCCTAAATGAACTAATTATTTGGCTGGTTTCATTGTTGAACAACCAACTAAAGGCCAGCCACCTACCTGCACAAATGGGCTTTATCACACTCACTCCAATTCCAAAAAATCAAGGAGTCAATCTTTCCAGAACATCTAATTTCAAATCCATAGCTAGAATATTGCTACTAACTTCATTCTACCAAAAACTACATTGGCGTCCTGTCGAGGGAAGAGTTCCCTTCAAATTTGGATGCCTTGTCTATAAAGCCCTACATGGCCTACCTATTGCCTAACTACCTAACTGCTCAATTCTTGTTCTCATCGCCAAGCCGCTCCACACATTCCCAATCATTTTTTACCTACCCTTCAGTCAAAAGCTGTACTCAGAAAAGATTCATTAACCGACTATTCTCATACCAAGCCGCTTCCAGGGATCCTGAACTGGGCCAAATGGTTAGAATATCAACATCATATATGCATTTTAGAAAGCTATTAAAAACCCATCTGTTCTCAAAATTCTTGTAATCCCTTCAAAGCAGCATGCTGATGTGAAACTATTGTTAACTCTTTGATGCCGATATTCTATCTATTGTAGCTCACTGAGAATGGTCAGCCCATCTCTTTTGTAAACCGCATAGAACCGAAAGGCTTTTGCAGTATATAAATAAAAATTTATGTTATGTTACTCAAAACACTAATATATATACAACTCACAGCCTACATAGACAAATTCTTCTGCCTACACCCCTCCCAATATAACTTCAGAGCTCAATGTAGCACAGAACTACTCTTGTTACTAATCTTAACTACCAAAATCAAACAGATGCTGAGCACAGGTCAACAATCAATTTTCCTCTAATTTGATATATCAGCCACATTCGACTCAGTTAATCATGAACTTCTTCTGGCCAAGCTCAATGAACTAGGTCTAACCAGAGCTGTTCTCAACTGGTTCAAAAAGTTCCTGACAGAGAATATTGCATATGGAAAGATAGCACCTTCTCTCAAAGTTGAGAAGCATTCTCTTCAATTTATTTATGAGCGCCCTAGTAACCCTCTCCTTTCCCGATGGAGAATGTCTATTATCCTACGCAAATGACATCTTTCTCTTCATCTCACTCAATACAGATGTGAAGGAAGCTCCCATAAAAGTCTCTTGGGCATTATCCAACAAAACTAAAACCAAATATCACCATAACAAAATCGCTATGGTTCCACGATGCCACGCAGACTGTCCCCACGAGCCTACCCTTATCCTCAGGCACAGCATTAAATATAGAAAAATCTTCCAAGGTCCTTGAATCTTGCTAGACTCCACCCTCTCTTACAAACACCTAGGGCTCCTTTTATCAGGGTACGCTAGAGGGGTTAGTGCGTCGGACATTTCATCATGCGCTAACCCCCGCGGCAGCCTAAAATCCTAACACCTCGTCAATGGAGGCGTTAGGTACTAGCACAGCAGGCGGTTTAACACGCGGTATTCCACGCGTTAGACCACTACCACGCCTTTGTAAAAGGACCCCCTTATTTCCAGTCTTAGGGGGGGTAACCCCTTCTATTGTTTAAAGAAACTAAGGGTGATCCAATCTCACTTCTACAACAATCACTTTGTAATACTGGTCCAAATTCTAGTCCTAACACTTTACACTGGCATAAACTCCACATTAATGCAGAAATTTCAAATGATTCAGAACACTGCAATCAGATTGATCTTCAGCTTAAAAATATGATGCTATCTCTGATTATTATTGCAAACTACACTGGCTATCTACAAATGCAAGAATTTCAAACTATCCTGCTTCATGTTTCACATCCTACAAACCAACTCATCAGAACAAATAATTCACCTTTTCTCCAACTCCTACTTCACATCAACTAGAATCTATAACACACACCAACTGATCATTCTATCATCCAAAGGAATCAAATACATTACATTACATTAGAGATTTCTATTCCACCATTACCTTGCGGTTCAAGGCGGATTGCAAAAAGAGTTATAGATGGAGGGTTACAAAGTAAGATCACATGTCATTTCCAAGAGTGGGTCAGGTAGTATCAGTGGGTTAGGGAGAAGATGGGAATGTATATTCAATACCCTTTTTACTTATGTAGCCACAAGAACCTGGAATGGCCTCCCCAGAACCATAAGGACTGAGTCGAATTACTTCAGCTTCCGGGAAAAAAAAACTGAAAACTTACTTATCTGACAAATCCATACAACCCAGCAACTCAACCTCCCCTTAATCAAAGAATGACAAGCTTTCACTTAACTTTGACAATCCAATACCAATATCAATACCAGACCAAGCAACACAACTTCTCAAAAAAAAAGAAACAATTTGCCACAAACACAATTTGCATAGGCTTTTGAGGATTGTGTGTTACTGATGATATCTGTGGGTTAGTTCCTTGGCTTGTGTGTGAGAATCTTTTCCCTGTGCTTTAACAAACACATTTGGTTTTAATGTCTAAGTTGGGGTTTGGGGTTTGTTTTTTTTATAACTTAACTCATCACTTATTTTGTAGAGTGAGCATGACCAAATTCTTCATGAATGGAAAATTTTGCTCATTAACAGGATACCCGAAACTGCCAATGATTTTCAGCATGCATAATTGTGTTTGTAAATCTGGCCAAACTTTAACATAACAGATTCAAAATGAGAACTGTCCTACCACAGCAGAAATGCTGAGTCAGTATTGAAGCAGAAATGAAACTGCTGACTGACTCTCAGCACCCTCTCAGTCAAACTTGTCGTTGTAAAAAAAAGTTGTAGTCCTAAAAACCAACTCTTCAAAATTATTGGAGGTGCTAAATCCAAAACACATTGCCTCTCATTAGACATAGTAAAGGAGTTTGCTTAACACTGCGGATGCTCAAGCACCAATAAAGTACTCAAAAATCAGAGGAAAGTAGAACTAAATCCAACTTTATCTCAATCATCAATTTCCACTACAATCAATGACAAAATGTATATTGGCAAAGGACAGTGTGTGAACTTATTAATCTATTTATATAAAATCAGAAGTATCTGTGCGTGTGTATGTATGTATGTATGGTGAGATCGTGAGCACAACACTGTCACTCTGTGAAGCTTCAAGCAAGGTCATATTAGATTACATTACATTACATTAGTGATTTCTATTCCGCCTGTGCCTTGCGGTTCTAGGCAGATTACAAATTATAAGAGATCTGGACATTATCGAGAGAATTGCGTAACAAAGATTATCTAGAGAAATTACATAACAGTGATTCATGTACTTTACATGGTGTGGTAGAGGATTCAATTATAAGAATTACATAGCAGAGAATCAAATGATAACAGGATACAGTGGAGAATATCAGTATATACGGGTTACAGACGAGAAGTTACCTAACAATGACGTAAGAAGTTTGTTGGATAGTGAGGTAGATGCTTATTTAGGAATCAGAATATTTTTGGAGGAAAGGTTCTAGGAGTTGACTAATGTGTTATTCAAGAGAGGGAGAGCTTGTGCGAAAGGGGAGGAGATTAGTTAGTAGGGACGTGTTTTTTGAATAGAAATGTTTTGATTTCTTTTTGAAACACTTTGATGTCTGTTGTGTTGATCATTAGTTTGGTGATGGTGGGGTCAAGTTTCGCTGCTTGTGTCGCTAGAAGGCTGTCGTATAGTTTCTTACGTCGGGTACCATTATGAGGGGGGAAGGTGAATAGGTTTTGAGTTCTCCTTGATCTGGATGAGTGGTATAGGCGGTTGTTTAGGTAACAGGGGGCAGTTCCATGGGTTACTTTAAATAGTAGACAATAGAACTTGAATTGAGTTCTTGCTTTTATCGGAAGCCAGTGAGAGTCTACATAGGCGGGGGTGATGTGGTCAAATTTGCTGAGACAGTAGATGAGTCTGATGGCTGTGTTCTGAACAGTCTGTAGTTGTTTTATCATGTTGTTTGGGCATGGTAGGTAGAGGCTGTTGCAGTAATCCAAGGTACTGAGTGTGAGGGATTGTACAATGATCTTGTAGTGTTCTTTGGTAAAGAACTTTCTTATTTTTCTTAGGTTTCGAATGGTGAAGAATGTCTTCTGTATGACTTTGTGTATCTGTGTCTGCATAGTGCAGCGTCTGTCTAATTGTATTCCTAGAATTTTGAGATTGCTCTGTATAGGATATTTGATTGCGTTTACTTCCAGTTCTGTTAGTGATGGCTTTTGTTCCTTCTCTAGTAGTAGGAATTTGGTTTTCTCCGCATTCAGTTTCAGCTTATTAGCCCTGAAGAAATGGCTTAGTGCTGTGAAACATTGGAATTTTAACAGACTGCTTTAAACACTCACAGTGGTTTCGGTTGCAAAATATCTCTGTCCTCAATTATTTTAAACCTCAACAGCGAGGTGTCACTTTATGGAAGTTTTATAGCCAATGATATGGAGGTGGTGGTTTGAGTTTGAGCTCTGCCAATAAAACCTGAGGCTTTTTCTTCCATTTGAGCAGACTCTCAGCTACCTTTAAGTGGAGTTTTTTTGCATTACTTTATTTATATTTTCCCACTTCACCTTTTGCAATATTGTATGTATGTTCCAGCATAACTCTGAAACGCATGGAGAGATTTCAACCAAACTTGGTATACATTACATTAAATTAGGGATTTCGATTTTGCCATTACCTTGCGGTTCAAGGCGAATTACAAATGGATTGTCAGGATATTAGAAGTATTAGGGAGTAGTTTGAACATTTCTTTGAGTTGCTAAGGATTACATTTGAATTGTCATGGTATTAGAAGTACATATGGAGTAGTTGCAGATGATGCTTGGGACATTTCTGATTGAGTTAGTTCGGTTTTATGTGCTTTTTG
This sequence comes from Geotrypetes seraphini, assembly GCF_902459505.1. NCBI lineage: Eukaryota > Metazoa > Chordata > Amphibia > Gymnophiona > Dermophiidae > Geotrypetes > Geotrypetes seraphini. The sequence goes on along the minus strand of NC_047088.1, from coordinate 198,952,704 downwards.
AATAGAAGGGTTTTTATTTCTTTTTTGAAGGTTTTTTAGTCTGTGGTCGAGGTCAATAGGTTGTAGAGTTGGAGGTTGAGTGTTGCTGCTCGAATGGCTAGGAGGTTGTCGTACAGTTTTTTTCTTTTGACGTTTTTGGTTGGAGGGTGTATGAATAGTGCATGGGTTCTCCTATGTCTGGTTGAGGTGGATTGAATTAGTCGATTGTTCCAATAAGCTGGGCTGTGTCTGTCTATTGCTTTAAATAGTAGGCAGTAAAATTTGAAGTGTACTCTCGCTTGTATTGGGAGCCAATGTGAGTCATGGTATGCCTCTGTGACGTGGTCGAATTTCTTCAGTGAGTAGACCATTCTTAGGGCTGTGTTTTGTATTGTTTGTAATTGTTACCGTCAGACAACACCTCAGCACAGGCAAAAAAATGCTAATTATCACTTACTATCTGTGAAAAAATACTGTGGGGGTGGGAAGGGGGTAACATTTAAAAATGATCGAAAACCAAAGATTTTACTGTTTAATCCATAGTTTTTGGGCTCGCTGAGATGAATACTCAGCATAACTCTGAAACACATAGAGAGATTTCAACCAAACTTGGTATACATATGACTTTTTCCTTTTTGGTTTTCTTTTGACTGGATTGTGGGTCCTGTGGAGAGGGACCACAACCAATGGTCACTGTGGGAGGAGGTCCCTTCTGCCCTGATCTCTGCAGTCAGAAGAGCTCAGAGGCAAGATCCAGTCTGGTGCTGCCAGTAATAATTTTGAATAAGAAACTGTAAGAAAGCATTTTTGGAACCAGTTGGGAGATGTAAGAAGTTTGAGTAGACCAAGAAGGACACAGGCCAAGGGAAGCCATTTTGGAATCTATTTTTGAAAGCCAAGCTTTCTTTTGAACCATGAATGTTATTTTGTTTTTTTTGTGAAAATTTAAGTTCCTGAAGGAATAAAATACTTTAAGTTAGAATTAATCCAGGTGCTTATAATACTTGATCCACCACTCCAATTGGGAACTGATTAGCCGTTCGGTCAGCACCGTGTGCTCTGGGCTCTCTCAGCCAGACCCGCTTGGGCACGGCACGGCATGGTGACACACGGTGACAATATGCTCAAGCACCCACAAAGCTGGCACCTATTACTGAAGTTCAAATTGTCTCCTATCAAAATTGCACAGTGGTGACCTTCTCTTTTCACTCAAATGTGATGTTCAGACATCTTCAGTTTTGTGAGGAGAGGCACACAGAAAAAAGGAAGTGTAACCCAGGCATTCACTCATATTAGGAAGCCAAATCTAAAAAGAGATTGCAGTAGAGACTGCATGCAAAAGGAGTAAGTCATTGTTATAAATAATCCTTTCCAAACAAGATTATAGCTACTCCAACCAAGCATTGCCAATAACCATAACTGACTTCTTAATGGAGCAGTGTTACTGCTTACAAGTTTCAGACTTGGGCTAATTCAACCATGAAGGCTCCCATTTATGACTTATTAATGGAAATAAGGGTGGCTTTATTGTAAGCACTAAGATGTTGTGCCTAGGTTCAGATGCAGTGGAATGTTTAGAATATTCTAATTTACAAAAACCCTAAGTGATATTCAAGTAAATTCCACCTGAAAAGGATTTTTACATTTTTAGAAGTGAAACGCTTCAGTCAGAGGAGTACACAATTTCTATTTCCCATCAATGGAAATGCTGATACTTTTTAGAAGTTGGAAATCAGGGTGAAAATGAATGTATATAAGTGTCCCTGCCTAATTGTCTTACTTTTTACCATTTTTTTTTTTTTTAAGTTCAATAAGTTTTATTGAGTTTTCATTACCAAAACAAACAAACATAAATTCATGGTACATAATAAATCACAGAGATACAAGCGTAATGATACACGTTAACCAAATAATGCGCCTCCACAGAGGCCAGGATACATAGTACAAAAGGAGATAGGGAACAACGGAAAAAGGAGAAACAAGCAGGACATGATAATACACAATGGTAATGAAGTGTCATCTGTACATTACCCAAGGATGGAAAAGCAAACATGTACAACTAATACAGTCAAAGAATAAATATTTGTGATCGCAATAGGAACAAGTAACATCACTGTTCGTGACCATGTACTTCGGTCAATGATATCGGTCTTCAAACAGATTGAAGTGTTACTCCCCACTCATTGGATGGATACTTTACACGCACCCATATGGCGTAACGGATCTCTTCAAATAAAAAACAATCTGATCACCATTTTTCTAAATAGAATTCACGAAACAGGTAGTTGGGTAATAAAAAAAAAAAGAATTGCTTCTAAATTTTATAAAGTTCTGGGTCATGTGGAAAGTTCATTCTGGAGAGATCTAAAGGCTTTTCACTGCCTCAAAGCCCACTCTCCTTGGCTGATAATGCTAATGAAGGGGTGAAGGGAATAGACTTAGTAGATAAGGACAGGTTGTTCACCCTCTCCAAGGTAGGGAGAACGAGAGGGCACTCTCTAAAGTTGAAAGGGGATAGATTCCGTACGAACGTAAGGAAGTTCTTCTTCACCCAGAGAGTGGTAGAAAACTGGAACACTCTTCCGGAGTCTGTCATAGGGGAAAACACCCTCCAGGGATTCAAGACAAAGTTAGACAAGTTCCTGCTGAACTGGAACATACTCAGGTAGGGCTAGTCTCAGTTAGGGCGCTGGTCTTTGACCAGAGGGCTGCCGCGTGAGCGGAATGCTGGGCAAGATGGACTACCGGTCAGACCCAGCAGCAGCAGTTCTTATGTTCTTATGTGAGGACAAGAAACACTGTAAGATTAAGGGAAGATTGACCTTCCCTAATTCCTCCAGAGGTATACTACAACAAACAACCCCTTTTCTAAAACCTAGACTTACTGGGGAGCAAGTATAATTGGACATAGAAGTGCATTCCCCTTTTGTAACAGGGAATAGATGTGTCTTTTCTGGGCAGCCACAATCCACCCCAAATATTCCCAAACCACACTTCTTCACCATAGATATATTTTTGAGATTTACAAGGGTGGTTTGAAAAGTTTGCTAAAATAGCAAGTTAAACACATATTCTCCATTGAGGGCTATGCACTTAGTCCAGTGAGTTTCCAGTTTTTTCGTAAGCTATTTTTCCCACAAAAGGAAAAAAAAACCCTGGAAACTCACTGGACTAAGTGCATAGCCCTCAATGGAGAATACGTGTTTAACTTGCTAATTTAGCAAACTTTTCAAACTACCTTCATAGACATGTATATCTCGGAATTATAATGTCAGGATTTAAATGTGTATGCAATATACACACCTAAGGGCTCCTATTACGAAGCCGCGGTAGCAGTTTAACGTGTGTAATAGCGCACGCTAAACCGCCGGACGCGCTAGCCGCTACCACCTCCTCTTGAGCAGGCAGTAGTTTTTTGGCTAGCACAGGGGTTAACGCGTGATTAAAAGTCACGCGCGTTAAAGCCGCTACCGCGGCTTTGTAAAAGGAGCCCTAAATGTCAGGTATGCACATCTAAAACAAGCTCATAGGTCCTCTTATTAAGGTGCGCTAACTGATTTAGTGCACGTTAAGGATTATCACACACTAAATGCTAAGGCATCCATTATATTCATATGGGCATCTTAGCATTTAGCGCATGCTAAATTGGTTAGCACACCTTAATAAAAAGGACCCCTGTACAGTGTCTAAAATGAAACTGTTTATGTGCAATAGGTGTTATTTCAAGACAGGAGTTCAGTAGTCAAATAGTCCCTTTGGAATTGTTTTCTCAGTCAAATATGTGAAATAAAATGTTTATTTAGATTTAAAATACCACCTTTACTGTCCTATAAATCAAAGTGGTTCACAATAAGAAATAAGACATTTTAAAGAGAACTACAAGATGGGACAGGAATCAAACAGGGCGAATAGATCTAAATAGGTTTAAAAGAGAGAAAAATAAATGGCAGGGTACTTGCAAAGTGACAGGTCCAATCTGTCCATCTCATCCACTTAGTCCCAAAGGCTTTTTTAAGAGCAGCGCATTTTGGAAGCTGCTTTAACTGTATTAAAAGACAATTCTGGACGTAATAAAGAGGGAAATCATTCCAGAAAATGATGGTGCAAGAAATAAAAAGATGCAATGCCTTGTAGAGTCAAGCTATACCCTCGAGGACAGAAGCAAGCCTAGACAATGCTCACTAAATTATCTTAATACTATATAGCATTTTTATGCTACTTCACTTGTCTGCGGTGTTCTTTGCTCACATGTTTAAAGACAATAGACTGTTTTCAGTTCAATTCTTTATATGTGAGTTTGCAAACCACTGGACCCCTGAGGAAGGCGTGTTCGCCGAAACACGGACCGTGTAGGGTTCAGTTGGATTTTTGTCACTGTATTTTTTATCATTGCACTTTTTTTTTATTGAATTTTCTTGTTTTTATATGTCAGTGTACAATAAATTATCTCCAGAACATCTGTATCCACAGTTTTTTATTTTTGTTTTCATCGGAACAAAAGGCAAAATCACATTCATTAAATAGCTAGGATTCCCCTCACATAGAGCCCTAAATGCTAGAATTAAAACTTTATATTTAATACTGAAATATATCAGCAACCAGTGCAGAAGAATCAATAGTGGTGTAACTGAATGAAACTTACAATTTTCTGAAGTGTCTGCAACATATTACTAATGGAGAAACAGAGACATGACTGCATAGGAACTGTTGTGCCTATGGGTCTTTCTAGAAAGCTCTTGAAGTATTTGGCACGATCACATGATCCACTTAGGTGACTAGTAAACTTCTATTATACAAACATGTATTATTCACTTTCATCCTGCATAAAAGATTTTCAAGCCTGCTTAGGGGATATTTGGCTTTGTACTGTGGGGATTTCGTCCTTTGTACGGTTCACAAAATTTTCAGAATCAAGGCCATATTGTATTTTTATTACAAATATAGCTTTATTTTTGAAAGCAAATTATGAACCCATTACCTGGACAAAGCTCCTCAGGATGCTATTTGGTAATGCCAATCTTGGCTTAATAGTTGGGCCTAATTCTGGGAATATACAAGAGTATGAATCGCTCACAGTCATGCCATGATTTTCTCTGCACAGAGCAGTGTCACACAGGGCAAAGTAGTGGAGGATAATAAGAAAGAACCTATTGGCAGTTCCCGCAGGTTTCATTCTCCAAATCACATAGATTTATATAGAAAAATAAGTTTGCCATGACATTTTCTAATTTAAAACTACATTTCAAGAGTTCTGATGTTTTCTACATATTATCAGTATGTATCTTGTTTAAAATACAACAGATAGTGCTTTCTTATTAAGGTGTGAATAACACATTCATCAGTACCTCAGTAGAGAAATAGCTTAGAAGTTAGAGAAGCAGACTCAGCCAGGTAATAGAGAATGACACGGGGACAAATTTTTCCCCGTCCCACCCCCCTCGAGTTTTGTCGCTGTCCCTACCCCATTCCTGCAAGCTCTGTCCTCATCTGCACAAGCCTCAAACGCTTTAAAATCCTAAGTGTTCGAGGCTTGTGCAGTTAAGGCAGAGCTGACAGGAACAGCGACAGATGAGACGGGGAAATTGAGTTCTGCCAGGTAATCGAGGCCTTGAAATCGTTCTTCCCTGATGATATTCGCTGTGGCCCTGGGCAAGACACTACACCCTCATTGCCAGATTGTGAACCATTTAGGCAGGGAAATAACTCACGTACCTAAACACAACTCGCCTTGAGCTTAGATTTAGAAAAGACAAGTATAAATCTAACAATCAACAAGGAAATTACTACCAATGTGCATCCGCGTTGTTGTAGGTTATACAACTTTGGGATTCCAGATGCAAGCCAGCTGGTAGGGGGCAAGTAAAGGGCAACAGGCTTGGGACTTGTATACCACTTTTTCTGTGTGGTTTACACCTGTGTTTCATACCCCCTTGCCAGTCAGATTTTCAGAATATCCACAATGAATATGCATGAAGGAAATTTGCATATAGTGGAGACAGTGTATGCAAATTCATTGTGGATATCCTGAAAACCTGACTGGCAAGGGGGTACTCCAGGACTGAGTTAAGAAACACTGGTTTACGCAATCAAAGCAATTTACCTATTGTAGACAGGCATTTATTTTGTACCTGGGGCAATGAAGTGTTAAGTGACTTGCCCAGAATCACAAGGAGCTGCAGTGGGAATCAAACTCACAACCACAGGGTGCCGAGGCAGCTGCTCTAACCACTAGGTCACTCTCTAGAACAGCATGCCTATATGTATTGTAGGTGCCTATTCTATACAGTAAAGTAGATGCCATATGAAATGCCTAGCCACAATATTAGAAAGTTGTTGCTATAAAACAATTGTTGCATGGTGAGGATTGGACACCATTTTCTGAAATTGCGAATAAATATAAGCTACCTCAATATCAATTTTACAGATGGATTTAGCTTAAGCACTGTATTACATCGGTCCACCCTCATATTTATTTAGATTTTTATCCCGTCCTCCCAGTAGCTCAGAACAGTTTACAAGTAAACATTCACAATGGAATGTAATTGGACATACAAGATTATACAGTAGATTTAAATGTTTGGACATACACGACTGTGCAGCAGTTTAAATACAGGGACTATACAGCAAATTAAGAGCAGTAGTTTAAATATAAGTAGTTTAAATACAAGTTATTTGAGTACAGGCTGAGAGAGGACTATATAGGAATTAGGGGGAAGATTAGAAAGGAGAAGGAAGAGTAGAGGAGGGGCTTAAGGGGAGGGGTGTAGACTGAGGGTGACCTTTAGTTGAAGAGGAGGGTCTTTACCATTTTCCGGAATGTCATTAAAGAGTTCTGAAGTCTGAGTTGAGGGGGGAGTTGGTTCCAGAGATGGGGAATGTAGTGGCTGCAGGAGCGTTTGCGGGCAGTTTCTGAGAGGAGGGACCTTCCGGGGGGAATTACGATGCAGAAGAGTCAGCTGGATTGTTTGTCACTTTGCTATGCATTATCCTCTGGCCCAGAAGCAGCTGCCCATTAGTTGGGTTTTTTTTTATAAATTTCAAAATTTTAACAAAAGAATTCTCTTGTTACAGTAAATCAGAGAAAATACATACAAGAAAATTATCCATTTGTTACACAACATAATCCAGAAATTCTTAATAACATAAGTAACAAGAGTAAGAATAATTTCAATGTTGTGAATAAGTTATCCTTTCTTAGACCACAATAATCTCCTAACAAAGCAAGATTTTACAGAGAAAAGGAGTTCTCAACCAATGTAACTATTAAAAGGAAAAAAGGCTTAACATGATTCAAACCAGTCTAATAAAATAAAATTACAGCCATCACACTTAGGTAAACTTTGTAGTGTCCAAGAAGTTACGGAGCTGCTCCGGCATCAAGTAAACATATTTAGTCCCAGCATATCTAATCAAGCACTTACAGGGATAACTTGACAAGAAAGTAGCTCCCAATTTTATTGTTTCTTCTCTCATATTTAAAAATAATTTCCTGCGTTCCTGAGTAGATTTTGTAACATCAGGAAAAATCCATATTTTTTCTCCCAAAAATAAATTTTGGGAGAAACGAAAAAAAGTTTTCATAATCATATTTAAGTCTTGTTCAAAGACCAATGAGACTAGGAGAGTACCACGGAACTGAATCTCTTCCTGTGAAGTTTCTAAAATCCCAGTAATATCTTTTAAATCCAATTCCTGTGGTTTATCCAACTGTTTGTCAGTATTATTTTCTTGTCTTCTAGGAAGATAATATATCTTATTTATAGGTGGAATCAGTTCTTGAGGAATTTTAAGATTTTCTGTAAGGTATCTTTTGAAAACTTCAATTGGTGAAGAAACAGAAAGTTTAGGAAAATTTAATACCCTTAAATTTAATCTTCTATTGAAGTTTTCCAGTTGCTCTATTTTGTTCTGAATAACAGTTCTGTCCTTAACCATGTTAGCAGATATAGCTTGTAATGAAGATATTTCTTTATTTACTTGGTCAAATTTCCTTGTTGTTTCTTGCTGGTTATTTTGAACTAGATTAGATAAGTCATCGAGTTTACTCACAACTTTAGAAGTATCATTTGCTGATTTAATAGCTGTAGCTTCGAGCCTCTGAAGCACTTTCCAAATGTTGTTCAGAGTCACTTCTGAGGAGTCGGTTCCCTCCGCTCCTAAGATCGATGTTGACTCGGCGTCCTGGGCTGCGTGGTCACCCCCACCGCTAGAAAGCATCGAACTACTCAGGTTCTCAGCAATCTCGCGCTCCTCGCAGACCTGCGCCGGATTCGGTGGTAATCTGGCTGCTTGGGGGGAGAGTGATGTTTCAAATCCCATGGCTCCGGCGTCTCCATCCGTCGGTGCAACAGCGGGTAAGTTCCCCCCACCAAAAACGACCGGTGAGCTCGTGAGAAACCGGTCCATCTGCAATTGCCCAAGCTTGGCAGGGTCTGCTCGGAGAATGCCCTTGCGCTTACTATGAGGCATATTAAGAATGAATTTTAAAGGAAATGTGCTAGTAGGAAATATGCTAGTAAGAAGCAAGGAAAGACGGAGCTCCAGCTCTCCCAGCGTCATGCCGCCGCCGCCATCTTGCCCTTCAGCTGCCCATTAGTATAAGCGTTTGATGATTAATGTATGTAAACTGCCAAGGGGTTTGCAAGGAATGTGGGAATTTGATTTGAACACCAATGTAGATGAATCACAATGGAAATTAGTATGGAAATCAGTTACCACATCACCACATTCTACGTGTATGATGCAGTCCTCTTTGGTTTTTGTTGCATGTGGCACTATGGACTCCACTTCGTTTATATAGAATTGATGCATCCAAGGGACAACTTTGTTGGTCATGTAAAGATGCAATTGGTTCATTGGAGCATATGCTATTCAAATGTCCATATGTTGCCTCTTATTAGGATAAGATATAGATAACAATTTCACATTTGTTGTCCATAACGGAACCACTGTCTTATCCAATAATTATTATTAGGAGGTTTTGGGTTGCAGACGTCTCTAAGAACCCATAAAGCACAACTGTTAAAAATCTTACTAATGCTAACACTTAAAAGTATTTTCATAAATTGGAAGGATTTTTCTAAATTAGAATATAATACGTGGTGGAATATGTTATGTCTGTATAGTATGAGAAAATATATGTAATTAAATGTGGTAATTTAGAGAAATTTAGGCACGTATGGAAATGTTTATTGAAACTTAATGATTAATGTACAGTATTATGCTTAATTTGGATTCATGTTATAATACCCGACTTTTTCTATTTTATGCTTTTTTGTTTGTATTTTTCTTTTGATTTGATATGTTGTATCTTTATATATTTTTTAAAAATTCAATAAATTATTTAATGAAAAAAGAAAGTTGTTGGAGCTTTCAAAGTATTCAAAGTTGACCTCTTTGATATTGAAACTTTCCATCTTCCATTCATCTTCTCTCCTAATAAGAACAATTTGTAAAATGTTTGGAGATCCAGTTTGCTGAAGATTCAAGCTAATTGCAGACGTGCTAAAACTTTATTAATTATGAACTATGAATAGTGGCTCAGAAGTGCCACACTCTTGAGTATTCAATCAGTACAAGAGCTAACTCCCAACAAAATATGCAGGAATTACTATAATAGAGGTAGGCATCATGATAAATCCCTCACTAAAATTTTCCTTAAATAGGGTGAACTAAACCTATCCTGATGACTCCACTGCCAGTTGCATATACAGGATCTCCAATATATGCATATCTATCTTGTACATATTTAATAAACCTTTGTCCTGTAATTTGTAAGGAGCCACATTTAATTACTGAAGAGCGCTGATAAATGCCGGGTGTCATGGAATCAGGATCTTTGGTATGGAAAGCAACTTACTCTGTGGTGTCCAATGAGATTTCTCTCAATCTCTCAATATACAACCTTCACATTGAGCAAGCCTCCATTTTTCCAGGGGCTTGAGGAGTGACAAGCATTGCTAGATATAAGGGATGCTAGCATAAAACGCCTTGTGAGCTAAGATGAGAATTTTGGGCTGTATTTGGAAGGTAACGGGTAACCACTAGTGATGATGAATTAGTAGTGGACTAGCATGGTCAGACTTTTTTGCGTGAGAAAGAAATTAGACAGCAGTGTTTGAACAGATTGTAACTGACCGCCAAAGCTCCCCACCTGATTCATTATAGAATCTCTACCCCTGACTTTAATCATATTTTTCTGGGATGTAAGCCTAAACCAGGCCTGGCCAAGAAGTCTCCCTCTTGAAACTGTGTATTCGGTAGCTCTACAGATTTGATGGCTGATCCTTGTACAGGAAGAGGATGGAATCAAAGCAAACTTGAATCACCTGAGGAATTATTCTTGTGGGAAATGGAGGAAGAGGGGAGGAGAAAAAGAGACAATAAGGGAGAAATCAAATTATAAACGATAACTGCACAGAAGAACACTAGAGGTCAGATAAAAAGAGAGACTGAGATCCTAGTCAACACACTCTTGCTTAGAAGCCAGGTTCATTTCTTGTACATGCAAACATTACAGCCAAGAGCAATTGTGCATAATTAAACATGCCAAATTCCCCATCAAAGTAAGTCAATAGTTAGTTCTTTTCCACTTCCACTCTCACCCTCCCCCCCCCCCCCAATACGTTCCCCCCTTTTTTCAATCATTTGCAGAGGGTGGGCTTTCATACTGTGATGACTACTGGCTATCGCAGACCTGTGGGCATTGCACTGCTCATTACTAGTGGCTCTCTGAAGCCTGAAGAAATCACACTGTACATAATTGCCGTTACTTTCAAGCCTGCTGGGATCACACCAGTCTAGATTATTGGCTTTCTTAGGCCTGCCTATGGTTTTTCATTTTGCACAGAGCAGACTGCATCTCCTCTCTCCCCTGGCACTAAGCCAGCTATCAAGCTCATGAAGCAAGAAGTCAGAAGCATATGCTGTCCCCTGTGGATCAGGGCACATGTACTTACACTTTCTACTGTAGAAACTGCTGTGCATTGCATCTTGTCCTCATCTTCCTCTAAGAAAGGTAATTTTATAACTGGTTGACCAGATGGAGCGGGCAAAAAGACAACTACACGGGGGTTGATATTCAGACTGCAGGATGCAGCCCGTCTACCTCCCGTGGTTGGTGGCGAACCTGGATATTCAGTGCTGTATGCAGCCACCAGCATTGAATTACTGAGGCATAGATACATAGTATGTATGTTTTGGGGGAATCCGCCCCTAGGTTTAGGCAGGCTACAAGTTTTTTTAAATAAATAAATATTTGTATTTATATCATACCAATATAAAGCCTATACAATGGTATCTAGATTGAAGATGCAAATATGATGCCTGCTTGAGATTAGATGTAAATGATCACGCATACAATCTATGCAGTTGCACGTATTTTTATAAAGCGTGCACACAAATTGCATCTCCACCCATGCTGCAATCAAATTCTGCCCCGGAATACATGTACGCACATGTATACTGAATGGATGCACAGGGATGCATGATATTGCCATCATGCATACTTACTAGAGAATGAAAGGGGACAAATTTTTCCTCATAAGAACATAAGAAATGCCTGCACCGGATCAGACCTGGGATCCATCCAGTCCGGTGGTCCGCACACGCGGAGGCTCAGCCAGGCGTACCTGGGTGAATACCTTAATCATTTGTATCCCTCAATGTGTCCTGCAAGAAGATGTGCGTCCAATTTTACCTTAAATCCTAAAATGGTGGTTTCCTCCACCACATCCTCTGGGAGAGAGTTCCAGGCATTCACCACCCGCTGTGTGAAGCAGAACTTTCTGACATTTGTCAAGGCCTTGACCCCTCTTAGCTTCAGTCCATGACCTCTTGTCCAAGTCACATTTGACAAAGTGAATAACACTCGCTGTTCCTTGCTCTCCATCCTTTCTCCTTGTCGGTGAGCGAGCTTGCTCCATTTTGTCGATTCCTTGTAATATTTTAAAAGTCTCTATTAGATCCCCTCTCAGTCTTCTCTTCTCAAAGGTGAATAATCCCAGATTTCTGAGGCGCAGGAACTTAATTTCCCTGTCCCCATGAGTTTTGTCACTGTCCCTGTTCCATTCCTGTAAGCTCTGCCTTAACTGCACAAGCCTCAAACACTTATGATGTTAAAGTGTCTGAGGCTTGTGCAGATGAGGATGGAACTTGCAGGAATGGGGCAGAGGCAGGGACAAGAAAAGAACTTGTGGGGAGGGGACGTGATGGGAAAATGAGTTCCGACGGAGAAAAATTTGTCCCCGTGTCATTCTCTAATACTCACACATGAGAAGTAATTTTCTAAGAGGCATTATATACACAGATATTGGAATATACAGTAAATTAAAAAATGACTTCATAATATTACTAACTGTCTGTTTATGAAGCCCTTGATCATCCCAAATCAATCTATTTTAATTGCTTCTATTATTTAATTCAGATTCCACCAGCTGCACACAGGGGCAGAGGAAGAACACAACAGCAGGCAAATAAAAAATATAGCCCCAAATTAATTTCCTCACTTTGCCTTGACGAAGCCAGTGAACATTTCCTCTTTTCGATACACTTTTATAAGGCTGAGTATAAGCAATATTCTGTGGTCTACCAAGCTTTTCAAGTTCTAGCATTTCCCACCACAAAGTCAGAATGTGTTACTGCAATAAGCACTTCTAACTGTGTGACTAATTATTATTATTATTAAACATGGCACATAACACAAAGATTTGTCTGGTATCACTGGAAAATTCAAGGTTCTTCCAAAGCTGAGGAATTATCCAGGCATCTTTGTAAACTGTAGCTTGAATCAAACAAAACTGATTACTGTACATCCACTGTTGTCAAATCTGAAATTTCAGTTTTGTAGAAATTCGTTCATCCTTGGTGTAACACTCAGGCTCCCACAACAATAGGGAGAACCTGATATGGCTTGTTCCAGAGCACTACCATTTCTGTTATCAAGTCAAAAACTTTATTAATTTTTCCAATTCCTTTCTAATTCTTTTGTCCCCTGGTACCGCAGTGTCAATGAAAGTAAGAACATAAGAATTGCCGCTGCTGAGTCAGACCAGCAGTCCGCTCACAGGGTGGCACTTAGGTCAAAGACCAGTGCTCTAACTGAGACCAGCCCTACCTGTGTACGTTCCAGTTCAGCAGGAACTTGTCTAATTTTGTCTTGAATCCCTGGAGGGTGTTTTCCCCTATGACAGACTCCGGAAGAGCGTTCCAGTTTTCTACCACTCTCTGGGTGAAGAAGAACTTCCTTATGTTTGTACGGAATCTATCCCCTTTCAACTTTTGAGAGTGCCCTCTCATTCTACCTACCTTGGAGAGGTTGAACAATCTGTCTTATCTACTAAGGCTATTCCCTTCAATATTTTGAACGTTTCAATCATGTCCCCTCTCAGTCTCCTCTTTTCAAGGGAGAAGAGGCCCAGTTTCTCTAATCTTTCGCTGTACAGCAACTCCTCCAGCCCCTTAACCATCTTAGTCGCTCTTCTGTGGACCCTTTCGAGTAGTACCGTGTCCTTCTTCATATATGGTGACCAGTGCTGGATGCAGTACTCAGGTGAGCCCGGTACAGCGGCATGATAACCTTCTCTGATCTGTTCATGATCCCCTTCTTTATCATTCCTAACATTCTGTTCACCCTTTTCGCCACCACCGCACCTTGCGTAGATGACTTCATCGAATTGTCGATCAGAACTCCCAAGTCTCCCAGTATAGTTTTCAGTTACCATGATATCAGGTGTGTTTCAAATGTCAGTCCATTTGAATTCAAAGGTCTGATAAAAATCTTGATTTTTTTTTTTTTCATTTTCTATAATTTTTTCTACATATTAGTTATACCAGTATTTGATGACTCTAAAGTAGAGAATGACATAAGGACAAAGTTTGTCCTCATCCCTGGGGCAGCAGAGTAGGAGCAGGAGGAGTTTCCTCTTGCTCCCAAAGATGTTTGGAGCCTTCAAGGAGCAGGAGGGACCGGGCACCCCTCCTGCTCCCAACTATTTTAAAGCTACTGGGTTGGGTGGATGGGCTGTGCCTGACAGCCTGGGCTGACTAGGGTTGGGTCGGGGGGTGGGAGGCCTAGGAGCAGGAGGGACTGAGCACCCCTCCTGCTCACAACTTTTTACTGCCGGGGGTAGGCTATGCCAGTCAGTGAGGGGGGGTGGGGCGCAAGGGCTGTGCTGAATGCATGCAGCATTTTTTTTTAAAACGCTGATGGCAGGAGGGAATTGGCATTCCTCCTGCTTTTTTCTTCGGTCAGGGGTGGGAGGCGGCCGTGCTTGGGGGGCGCATTTTAGTGAGGGGGTACATATTTTTTTGACAGACCTGCCTGTCTTTTTTATTCATTTTTTTTAATGGAGCAGATATTTTGCGTGTGTAACACACAAAATATCTGTGCCATGGAAAAAAATGAATAAAAAATGACAGGCAGGCCTGACGGTAACTCAGTTACCGACAGGTCTGCAGCAGTCGGGTTTGCCAATATAAAACCCGACTCAAAATAGCCAAGCAATTGTTAGTGAATCAATCGCTTGGCTATTTTGCATAGGGTTTTACTAATTTGCATGGGACGATCGGGATCGGATCGCTACAGGCGTTAGTGAATAATGCAGGAGGGAAATCTAGTCATAAAGGGCTTGCAAACCGATCGGTACACAATCGGTTTGCTTAGTGAATCTAGCCCTAATTCGGTAGGTGCCTATCACGTTCAGCTAGGTGCCTTAGCAGAAAGTGGGTGTGGTTAAGGGCGGATCATGCATGTGTTTTGCATTTAGGTGCCAGTATTTAGGCCAAGAAAACTCTGGGATAAATAGAGGGCGCTGTTAGGCACAATTCTATACACAGCACCTAAGTCATAACTGACATACGCTATGCGCCGTGGTTCCTTGGCACCTAAGTTTTAAGCGCCATTTATAGACCTGGGACATTAATGCACACTAATTAGTTAGTGCACCTTAGTCAAAGGACCCCTTTGTAAGGTGTTAGTGATTTTGTTGTTGCTTGTTGTCATCTGAAGAATTTGGACAGTTTGTACTAGCTGCCTTTATAAAACAGGCACATTTTATTTACACTCTATTATAAAAATTACCCTCCTCATCCAGAAATAGGATTTGATAAGATTGCCTGCTATGCTGAATAACTACACATGCAACTTTTCCTAGACTGTGGTGACATTCCCTGAGTGTAGTTGGTGACAGATTTGCTGTTTTTGCACAGGCTTTTGAAAATGAAATTAATTCAGAAATCACATGCATAAATTCCCTCGAAAATTCGCAAGAACAAGTGTACATGTGTACTTTTCTTGTCACAATTTGGCAAAGCTTGCACAACAAAAACTACAGTATGTATGTACTTTTTGTGTACATAAAACTACAAACACCTAAATTAGTCTAAAATGACTAGTATCAACAACAAGTAGAAGGCCAGCCACCTAATCTAAACCAACTGCTTATTTGGACTTTAGGTAGGAAAATATTTCAAGTGCTCCAGGCAATGGTGTAGTAAAGGGGGAGGGGGCATATTGGTGGGGTGCCAGCACCCCTCCTCCTCTCCACCCCCTGCCTTTTCCCGTGCCACCCTTCACCATGCACGCATCCCTTTCCCTTCTTCCGTACCTCCAGTTGTTCACTGCCATGAGCAA
Source organism: Geotrypetes seraphini (assembly GCF_902459505.1). Taxonomy (NCBI): domain Eukaryota; kingdom Metazoa; phylum Chordata; class Amphibia; order Gymnophiona; family Dermophiidae; genus Geotrypetes; species Geotrypetes seraphini. Next base: position 198,937,094 of record NC_047088.1, on the reverse strand, counting down.
CAACTTCAATGTGCTCCTCGCGACGGTGTTCTCTCTCCTGTTGACATCACTTCCGGGTGCCGCGCTTATGAAGTTACATAAGAGGGAGAGCTGACGGGGCTGCAAGGAGTACGTTGATGTTCTTGTTGCTCACAGCGGTGAACAACTAGAGGTACAGGGGAAGGGAAGGGGTCATGGCAGGGGGAGTGGGGAAGGAGCGGGGGGGGGGTCAGAGACGAGGGCATGGGAGGGGTGTCACCGCCCTGGCCTTTTACTGACTAATGATAGCTCCAAGCCTTGTTGCCTGGAGCACTTGAAGTCTTTTCCTCCCTATAGTCCAAATAAGCAGTTGGTTTAGATTAGGTAGCTGGCCTTCTACTTGCTGTACTTTTTTGTGTATACATGCAGATAAAAAATTTCAACATTATGGACGGTCCCTACTCATTGGAGCTTACTATCATGGCAAGACAAACAAGGACCAACAATGAAAAACCATGTAAATCATCAGTGGTTATGAATGTTAGTGCAACTATCATAGTAAATGACAGCAGATAAATAATAATAATAATAACTTTATTTTTTCTATACCGCCATAATCTTGCGACTTCTAGGCGGTTCAGAGTGAAGAGAGCTGTACAATCAGAGATTTACAGAGTACAAATTGGGAAAATGTCACTGAGCAGTCAGTGATTACAGAGTACAAATTAGTAAGAAATATAATATTAATATGTTACAACATAATATTAACATGTTACAGTGAAGAGGGCTGGACAACCAGCGAATTTCAGAATACAAACGGCGAAGAGTCACTGAACAGTCAGTGAATACAGAATACAATTAGTAGAATACGCAGTATCAACATGTTGAGTAATAGTTTTAAAAGGGGGGGGAGTTATCTGATTAGGAAATAAATCTATTGAACAGAGCAGTCTTAATTTCTTTCCGAAAAGCGCCGTAGGTCAACCTGGCTCTATCAATGAAATTGCCTAGCCATGTTTGCTGTCTGCCAGCTTGAAACTTAAAGGTCCATCCAGTCTTCCCAACAGTCACACTCATTATACATTCATGTTTAAATTGTCTTTTCTTTAATATTTCTGGGCAATAGACCATAGAAGTCCGCCTGGTACAGTCTTTAGGGTCTCTCACTGCTGGATTTGCCATTGAAGCTCACTCCGGCCTATCCTAACCATCCTGTCACTGGAGCTTCTATCAAAACCTTCCCCAGCCCACCCTAAACCAAATCACGATATACAGGATGCCCAGTACTGGCCTTAGTTTGGTTTATATTATTCATTTTCTAATTAGAGAGCTTCTGTACTCATCCCATGCTTTTCTGAATTCTGGCGCCTTCCTCGGGATGATATTCCAGGCATCCACCACCCTCTCCTTGAAAAAGAATTTGTTAACATTACTCCTAAGTCTAACTTCAATTCATGCCCTCTAGTTTTACCATTGTCCTTTCTCTGGAAATGATTTTGTTTCTATATTAATACCTTTTAAATCTTTAAACATTTGAATCATATCTCCCCTGTCCCATTTTTGTTGCTTTTCTCTGGACTGCTTCTTTTTACATCCTTAGCCAGATACGACCTCCAAAACTGAACACAGTACATTACATAAGAACATAAGAAATGCCTCCGCTGGGTCAGACCTGAGGTCCATCGCGCCCAGCAGTCCGCTCATGCGGCGGCCCACCAGGTCCAGGACCTGTGAAGTAATCCTTTATCTATACCCCTCTATCCCCTTTTACATTACATTACATTACAGATTTCTATTCTGCCATTACCTTTCGGTTCAAAGTGGATTACAAAAAGAGTTATGGAAGAAGGGTTACAACGTTAGATCAGAGAAGGTTTCCAAGAGAGGGAAAAGTAGGATCTGGGGTTAGGGAGGGGATGGTAAGAGGGGGGTTAAGCTTTATCATGGTATTAAGCTTTATTAAGGGATTTCTTGAAGAGTATAGTTTTTATTTCCTTTCTGAACATCTTGTAGTCTGGGGTTGTTGTCAATAGGTTGGAGACTTGGTTGTCTATCTTCGCTGCCTGAGAGGCCAGTAGTCCGTTGTATAGTTTTTTCCGTTTTACTTCTTTGATTGGGGGGTAAGTGAATGGTGTGTGTGTGTTTTTCTGTGCCTGGTAGAGGTGGTTTGGATGAGGCGGTACTCACCTGATGTTTAGGGGGCTCTGAAATTAAACAATGGCAGTATGTTTATATTTATTGAGAGCTTCTATACCGCTACTAATGACTGGGGATTCAATTCTGAGCGGTTTACATGAGCTATTGTAAAGGTATTACGCTAAATGAGCTTCTGTAGTGATGTTACCATATAGAGTTACAAAGAGCTTCTGTGAGGTGTTACAATACATGGGCTCTATACTGAAATACACAGAGTTCTGTGGTGGTGGTGTTACAATACAGAGTTATTAATAATAATAATAATAATAATAATAATAATAACTTTATTTTTGTATACTGCCATACCCAGGGAGTTCTAGGCGGTTCACATCAATTAAACAGATTTATAAGAATTACAATTAATCAGATTTACAAGTAATGAAGTCATTGAGGTAAGCATGAAGGGGTTGTATAAGTCATTGGAGTTAGCAGATTGGAAGAGAACAATAAGACGGAGTAAAGGGAGGGTTCATATCGTTGGTGGAGGGGTGAGAGAAGTGGAAGAAGGGGGGATTAGGGATTCTGTCCGTGGAATAAATGAGTTTTGAGTAGTTTTCTGAAGTCGAGGTAGGTGGGGGGGTCTCAAGCATAATTTGGGCTAGCCATGGGTTCTGTTTGGCCGCCTGGAAGGCGAAGGTTTTGTCGAAGAACCTTTTGAGGTGACATAGTTTTAGGGAGGGGAAGGCAAATAGATTGATTCTGCAAGAGTTCTTTTTGTTGCAGTTCAGGTTGAAATGAGGGATGAGGTAGCTCGGAGATAAGCCAAATAAAGTTTTGTAGCAAAAGCATGCAAACTTGAATAGGATTCTAGATTCAAAAGGTAGCCGTAGTACCGGTATAATTATGCCACAATCAGTCATCCTACTTATGTTACTGACACATTGATCATCCTTATATGCACATGTTTATACCAAATCAATTGCTCTATGTATATACACATATAATATTAGGTTTACTATTGCAGCTAAATACACTATATATACACACCTAAGGAGGTTGGACATTTCAACTAAATATAATCTATTTACATGCATCCCTGAAAGTTCTAGTGTACCTTGTTAAGATGCAGTTAAAAATTTTGCAGACACACATAGAGAAAAGATGTTTTCACATAACATAGCTATGCTTTCAGCCCAGTTAGCTGTTTTGCATAATTTGGCATCGCAATTACTCATTCTCTGTGAATCTGAATAACATTTTGTGAGTGTAAAACTAGGCTTGAAAATTAGCTACATGCAAATAGTAAAAGGCTGACCCCCTTCCCTGTTCTGCCCATTTTATGACATAGTCTGTTTAAACTATCCCCAATAGATCATAATTTCTCATGCACAAATTTGCACCTCCCCTCAAAAAATGGCAAAATGTGTACATGTTCTCTATACATGGACACATGCATGAGATATACACATAAATCACTCCAGTCAAACATCTATGCTACTGCTACTACTATTAATTTCTATAGTGCTATTAGTCATATGCAGCTGTACATCAAAACATAGAAGAGACAGTCCCTGCTCAAAAGAGCTTACAATCTAGTCAAGACAGACAAATTGGACAAAAAGGTGCATCAATACACGGTGCTCAGGTGGGGGAATTACAGAGGGAATGATAAGACAGATATTGGTGCTTAGCAGGTGGGTTGAAGTTTGTTCCAGGCATACGGTGCTTATGTAGCCAAAAATGGTCAGCATTTTGCTGATCACTGCTGGTGTTATACCCAGAAATTCAATACCAGGCTGGACTCTGACATTGAATTTCCGGGTACGGAGCCGGCAAAAAAAAAAAACATAGCCAGTTAAGTGCTATGAAAATCCACATAAAGATAGGACTGTGTTTCATGCGGTCCTATTTATGTGATTATCTTAGTAAAGTGCTAAAAATGGGCTCTTAACTGGCTTCGTGTTGACTCCACCCCATAACACCTCCAAAATAGGCAGTTTCAGCTTGGGCACTAACCAGGCATTTTCCATTGAAAATTTAAATTGTTTTGAATATCAGGTCCAATCTTGGATATGTGTATTTCACCGCACAATTTTCTAAGAGCCATTTTCATATTTCATGTGGAAAATGCTTCATAAAATAATGCTCCTACTGGATAACAGCAGGCAAAATGATAATGCTTATCATTTTATGGCACTACTGGATATACACAGTATTGATAAATATTGAGGTCCAATATGTCCCTATGTCAAAGGGTTTGCCATCAAGGTGGGTATTGGGACAATGGAAGAAACTGACTTTACCCAATAATACTTAAGGACAGAAACAGGATTTCAGTCTTGGCTTCCCTGGGTCTCAGCTCCTTGATCTCACTCCCCTAAGTTTTCTGTGTCAATGTTTATGTGTGTATACTTTGGGTCAGTCTTATAAAGCATCTGCTTGACTGTGTGAAACATTGTTCCTATACATTCAAACTGCTTATAACTCCGTAAGCATAGAATGTATACAATAATATGCACATTGATACATCAAACTCAATGGGGGGGGTAATTCTGTAAGAAACCACCTAGATTTAGCAGAAGTGCTGTATACATGTGCTGTACATCGACACATACATGTATAGATGAGCATTTTCTCATTACGCACTATTCTGTAAGGGCGCGCCAATACGTAGGAGTTTCGTCAGCCGTAAGCCTGAAGTCATTATGCCATTATATAGATCCATGGTGAGGCCCCATCTGGAATACTGCGTACAATTCTGGAGGCCTCATTACCGCAAGGATGTACTGAGGCTTGAGTCGGTCCAGCGAATGGCCACCCGGATGGTCTCGGGACTCAAGGATCTCCCGTACGAGGAACGGCTGGATAAATTGCGGCTATACTCACTCGAGGAACGCAGAGAGAGGGGAGACATGATTGAGACGTTCAAGTACCTCACGGGCCGTATCGAGGTAGAAGAAGATATCTTCTTTTTCAAAGGTCCGACGGCGACAAGAGGACATCCATGGAAAATCAGGGGTGGGAAATTGCAAGGCAACACCAGGAAATACTTTTTCACCGAAAGAGTGGTTGATCACTGGAATAAACTTCCACTTCAGGTGATCGAAGCAAGCAGCGTGCCTGATTTTAAGAAGAAATGGGATCGTCACGTGGAATCTCTGCACAGAGTTAAATAGGGGAGGGTCATTAGGGTGGGCAGACTAGATGGGCCGCGGCCCATAGATCTTTTTCTATGTTTCTATTCAATGGCATGTTCACATAGACGGAGTGACCCTGATTCTATAAATGGCACCGAAGAATGCACATAGCGCATAGCAATCATGAGCTAGGCTCCATTTATAGAATTGTGCCTAGTGGTACCTACATTGGACCTAGGCACCGATAGGCATCAAAACCTTAGGCACCCCGTATTTATGTCAGGGTTTTCTTGATCTAAATACTGGCACCTAAGTTAGGCACATACAATCGCCTAAGTCCAATTTAGGCACCCACATTCAAAACCAAACCCATTTTCTGATCACCCCCATATCCCAAAATGGTAGGCACCTACTGAGTTAAACACCTACCACCCAATTAATTTTCATTTTTGCCAATGAGCTCATTATTGGCACCTATTAAGCTTTTTAAACAATGAATCCCCTCTTTTACAAAGCTGCACTAGCAGCTGCTGTGCAGCAAAAGCTCCGAAACCTTTTCAGTCCCTATGGGCTTCAGGGCAGTTACTATAGCAGCAGTCGCTAAATGGCTTTGTAAAAGAGGAGGTAAGTTAGGTGCCTAGGTCAGCTAGGCACTCTGATCTAAGCACATAACTTCAGGCACCTTTTGGAGAATCTGGGCAATATAGCTGGGTCATACTTTCACGTACATAGATTCGACTGCAAACTACCGTTATTGTGCATGCATTCTTTAAAAATCTAGAAGTGAATATTTATACCAGCTCCATGGGTGGTGTAAGTGATTGCACCAAAAATATAGGAGCATGCTCGATCTATCCCTCTGCCAGAAGGATGCTGGGCTGTATAAAGAGAGGCATAGTCAGTAGAAGGAAGAAGGTGTTGATGCCCCTGTACAGGTCATTGGTTAGGCCCCACTTGGAGTATTGTGTTCAATTTTGGAGACCATATCTGGCGAAGGACGTAAGAAGACTTGAGGCGGTCCAGAGGAGGGCGACGAAAATGATAGGAGGCTTGCGCCAGAAGACGTATGAGGAGAGACTGGAAGCCCTGAATATGTATACCCTAGAGGAAAGGAGAGACAGGGGAGATATGATTCAGACGTTCAAATACTTGAAGGGTATTAACGTAGAACAAAATCTTTTCCAGAGAAAGGAGAATGGTAAAACCAGAGGACATAATTTGAGGTTGAGGGGTGGTAGATTCAGGGGCAATGTTAGGAAATTCTACTTTACGGAGAGGGTAGTGGATGCCTGGAATGCGCTCCCGAGAGAGGTGGTGGAGAGTAAAACTGTGACTGAGTTCAAAGAAGCGTGGGATGAACACAGAGGATTTAGAATCAGAAAATAAGATTAAATATTGAACTAAGGCCAGTACTGGGCAGACTTGCACGGTCTGTGTATGGCCGTTTGGTGGAGGATGGGCAGGGGAGGGCTTCAATGGCTGGGAGGGTGTAGATGGGATGGAGTAAGTCTTAACAGAGATTTTGGCAGTTGGAACCCAAGCACAGTACAGGGTAAAGCTTTGGATTCTTGCCCAGAAATAGCTAAGAAGAAAAAATTAAAAAATTTAAATTGAATCAGGTTGGGCAGACTGGATGGACCATTCGGGTCTTTATCTGCCATCATCTACTATGTTACTATGTTACTATGTAGTATTCTATAATGAAAAATAGACGGCTACATTTCCTTATAGAATAGACTCTGATCAGGCGCACATTTGGTACCTAAAAATAGACGCACTGATGCAGAATTACCTGCCACATGATTTCTATGCAACTGACTTTAAACTTGATCTTTCTTTGGTGCGATTTCTTTTCATCATATCCACTGCAAGCGCTTCGTCTGCTTGTTATTTCAAAAGCTAAATCAAAAGGAAATTCATAAAACGAGTTCCTTTACCAAACAAGAGTATTATAATGTACTTAAATAGCCTAGTGGCACAGACTGTTTTTGTTTATTGCCTAAGCTGTAAAAGAACTAGCCAGAAGTCAGATCCTTCCAAGCATTAAACAACAGGGATTATTATAATCATCACTGAGCATTTACAATAAACTGAGCAGAAAGTCATTATTTCCACCTTCTGTATAAAGTTCTGCTCAGGCTGCAGGTGGAGTTCTGCAATGGACTGACACGCCATCTGTTCCAAGTTCAGATCCCTCTTGCGTGGTCCTTCAAGCGACAGGCACAAGTCATTGACAAGACGCAGGAATACAGTGACATCATTGGTTACGATCTTTGGAAGGTTGAAATCCCTCAGGGCACTCATCAAAAGCCTAAAACATGGGTGGCACCACAATTAAATGAAATAATAAACCATAATATAAGGCATAAAATTAAGAAATGTTATGAATTAATCATACTTAGACAATTATAGCCCATATGGTTTGTTAAACTCAATCTGCTACCTGTAGTGACTTTGACTGCCTTCTGTATATTCAATGGCAGTTCATTTTTTCCCCCTTAGGATGTAATTACAGAGTTCTGTGATTAAGAATGTTATACATGATGAGAGGAATGCATGATCTGCTATTCTTTTTAATACAACAGGGTAAGAAAAAAAGCATTACGATAATTTATTATATAAGGTATATTTTCTATGACCCTGTTCAGATTAGGCCATTTCTTGATAATAAGTTTCCGTTACAAACTGGTCATAGACTTGCTGCCTAGATTGAAATGTGATAGTTCTGGCATATAATTGTATAGACTGTAGCAATGGCCTATATCTATTTCTTATGTTGATTGATTTTCTTTTATTAGATGCCGTCTCTGAAATTTTCTGAGGGCTAAGAGAGGTTTGCTACAAGTTTCCTAAAAGAAGCTTCTCCTTGCATGGTAATATTGCCTTTGTATATCCTGTTTCGGAACAGGTTTTTACTTGTAAAATTTTGTTTAAATTCAATTAAATAAAAGACAGAACTTAATCAGCACTTAGGCTCTCTTTTACTAAGCCATGACAGAGGTTTTTACCGCGCCTGGTGTGCTAAATGATACGACGCTCATAGGAATTCTATAAGTGTCGGAACATTAAAATGTCTATGTATATGTATGCATATGCATTACAGTGTATCTAGTTTATGCACAAATTCAGTAGTTTAAATTACCAGATGGCCGGACATCACACTGGCATTTTAGTACTGAAATTAGAGAAGTTTGATCAGTTGCTGAGATTTTGTAGAAATTTGACTTGAATCCAGTGAGCACTCTGACAAATTGGCAGGGAACTGCGAGCAAGCAAAATTTGTTGCAACATAGAGTGGGATTGAAGCAAGAATACAGTATATATTACAGAAAACTCTTATTTTGCAGAGGGGCTCAGCACGAGAAACAGGACATCCAGATTGGGATGTTCACGTTTTTCTTGTATTTTACAAAAGGCTTAGCCAAACATGGCACAGTGGTGGGCCATATCCCACGCTAACTGGTACAGTTGTGGTGGAAAGCATGAGCCCACCAAAACCCTATGTACTGGCATGTAGGTGACACCTGCATGTATAGGGGCTATTGGGATGGTATACAGTGGGATACAGTACCTTTTGGGTGAGTTTTGGAGGGCTCCCCTTACAGTGTAAAGGGGATATGGTTATGGTGAGAGGTGTTCTCCAGAGCAAAAATGCAAGCTGGCAAAAACTAATAGTTTCCACGCAAAAAAAATACTCAGCTACTTGAAACATGCAAGACCATACAAAACCTCTTTTTTTGGGGGGGGAAGGAAAAAAGGATCTCAAACATCCATACCACCAACCAATGATAGGTCTTTTGGTAATATTTGAATAGGGGTAACTTTCATTGATCCTTAAAAACCTTATTTTTTAATTTTTTGAAAAGTGTTAATGTGCAACTACTTGTTAAATATCTCTATATCTTAAATTATTCTTAGTGATTTCTTTCATAAAACATTATCAATGTTTTAAAACCTTTGACAGATAAGTCATATAATACTGCATATCTTGATAGACTTCAAAAACAGCTAACAAGCAAATCAGCCAAGATAAAATCCTAGTGGATTTTAAATAACAATAACATTGTTGTTTGGAAATAGATAAGCAGGCATCATTCGGAAGCAAAGTAACAGTTAGGGCTCCTTTTACGAAGCCGCTTTAGCGGTTTAACGCACGTAATAGCACGCGCTATTTTGCCAGCCACGCTAGCTGCTACCGCCTTCTCTTGAGCAGGCGGTAGTTTTTCAGCTAGCGCGCACTAAAAAGATGCATGCTATAAAGCCGCTAATGTGGCTTCGTAAAAGGAGCCCTTAGACTCACTAATGTACCAACAACTACACTGTTATTAAAAAAATATATATAATGCCACTTAGCTCAAGTTTACGGAGATTGTTGTTGAACTGATTCCAAAAGAAGATAGAAAAATCTTTGCCATGCCGTTTGAAACTCTGCTGGGGCAAAGTTAGCCCTTCCTGAAATGTCTGAACTTGAACTTAGATGTCATATCAAAAATAGCCCTCCAAAGCACTGTGCTGTTTGTGGAGCATCGTTGGCTACCCGTTAGCTATAGTATAAAATCACGTTTAAAGTTCTTGCTTTCACTTTCAAGGCTATGTATGTGGATTTGCTTGCATCCATGTTTAAACACACTTCTCCCTCAGGTTCTATCACACTCCTTGCATTCTTACAATGCGTTCTTATAAACTACTTGTGATTCCTTCTCCCTCCCACGTATGATTGAAGTCAACATGCAACTCTGGCTTCAATATCCTTGTTCTTCTGTGGAACAACTTCCCTATATATCTGTGTCCTGAGATATCTTTATCAAGTTCAAGGCAACCCGTAAAGGTTCATTTTTCAGCTGGGCATTTGGAAATTTACTGTTGCCCTTTGAGCTCAGGGAAAATAGTGGACTTTAACTTTTGCACCTCTTTTCCTGGGGGAGGGGGGTCTTCTATTTTATGACTGTAACTGTAAACTGCTTTGATAAGCTATGAATTGCTGTACATAAGAACATAAGAATTGTCGCTGCTGGGTCAGACCAGTGGTCCATCATGCCCAGCAGTCCGCTCACGCAGCGGTCCTCTGGTCAAAGACCAGCACCCTGACTGAGACTAGCCCTATCAGCGTACGTCCTTGTTCAGCAGGAACTTGTCTAACTTTGTCTTGAATCCCTGGAGGGTGTTTTCCCCTATGACAGACTCCGGAAGAGCGTTCCAGTTTTCTACCACTCTCTGGGTGAAGAAGAACTTCCTTACGTTTGTCCGGAATCTATTCCCTTTCAACTTTAGAGAGTGCCCTCTTGTTCTCCTTACCTTGGAGAGGGTGATCAACCTGCCCTTATCTACTAAGTCTATCCCCTTCAGTACCTTGAATGTTTCGATCATGTCCCCTCTCAGTCTCCTCTGGTTGAGGGAGAAGAGGCCCAGTTTCTCTAATCTTTCGCTGTACGGCAGCTCTTCCAACCCTTTAACCATCTTAATCGCTCTTCTCTGGACCCTTTCGAGAAGTACCATGTCCTTCTTCATGTACAGTGACCAGTGCTGTACGCAGTACTCCAGGTGAGGGCGCACCATGGCCCGGTACAATGGCACGATAACCTTCTCTGATCTATTTATGATCCCCTTCTTTATCATTCCTAGCATTCTGTTCGCCCTTTTTGCCGTCGACACACAATGCGTGGACGGCTTCATCGACTTGTCGATCAGAACTCATAAGTCCCTTTCCTGGGAGGTCTCTCCAGGTATCGCCCCGGACATCCTGTATTCATGCATGAGATTTTTGTTACCAACATGCAGTGGAATACCTACCATATGTGACACCCAGGGCCCATTGTTTTTTAACACCCCCCCATCTGTACGAAAAACATGATTTTTAGTAACAAGCCACATGTCACACATGAGTACCTAGGAAAAGGCATCATCCTACATACTGCAGTGAGCAGTACAACATCAATACACCCATTGTAAAACTAAACAAGCCAGATTAGTACAGATCAATCCTGCAGTCAAGCCTAACAAAAAACCATGTCTTTCGAATACACAGAACACAGAAAACACCTTCGCCTAGTATGGAATATGTAATCACAAACTAACCCCTCCCTCTTTTACAAAACTGTAGTGTGTATTTTAGCCACGGTGGTAACAGCTCTGACGCTCATAGAATTCTGAGCATCAGAGCTGCTACCACCACGGCTGGTGCTAAAAAACGATCCACAGTTTTGTAAAAGGGGGGATAAAATAGAAATGCATAGACAAAGGTTAAATTGAACCAGTAAGAAGCTGGACTCTGCATACAGTGCACCACAGAAACAGTGACACATGTCTCCTAAAGCAAAAAAATATATAATTATTTTTTCTACCTTTGTCTTCTGTGGTTTCTGCTTTCCTCATCTTCTTGTAACTCTCTTCCTTCCATCCACTGTCTGCTGTCTCTCTTCCCCTTTATGGCATCTTCTCTCCTTCTATGCCCCTTCCAGAAACTGTATGCCTCCCCTTCCATCTCGCCTTTCACCCCCATTGGTCTGGCATCTCTCTCCTCTCCTTCCCTCTCCCACACCTTTCTTCTGCAATCCCTTTCCCTTTTTTCCCTCATTTTCCTTTTCAATTTATTTTCTGCATCTGTCTAGATTACGTTCTTACTACCCTCTCATCAATGTCCTTTTTTACTGTCTACCTAAAGCTTGCCACCTCTTTCCCTCACCCCTCCAGTGTTTCCCCAACTCAATCCTTTTCTCCCCATTATGTGCCCTCCTTTTATTTATCCCCTCCTTCCATCATGTACCCTCTTTCTCCAACCCTTCCATCTAGTACCTTCTCCTCGCTCTGTCCACTTCCATCCAGCGTCTGCTCCCCTCTTTCTCTCCTCCCATTTCCTTCCTGCATTTGCTCCCTTATCTCTCCCATCTGCACTTCCATCCAGCATAGGCTCCCCACTACTATCCAATGTCTGCCCTTTCTCTCGCCATCCACCCCTCTTCAATCAGCATCTGCCCCCTTTCTTTCCCTCCAATATCCTTCCCCTTATGTCTCTCCCCTTTCTCTGTACATCAATTCTATCAGCACCACCCTTCCATACCACCCTGCCCCCTTTCTTTCCCTCCACCACTTCCATTCCAGCAATCCTGCTCCTTTCTCTCCCTTCATGCAACAAGGTCCCACGATGAGTGTAGCTGCCGGCTGCCAGTCCATCCCACCCCGACGTACTTGCTCTGGAGCGGACTCAGCAGCTGCATGCTGGAAGGTCCCACGATGACTCATCTGCTGGCTCTGCTCCGGCAGAAGCAGGGAGTTGTGGCAAAGTCTCGCAATGACTGCGTCTGCCAGGTCCACCCCCTCCGATGTAACTTCTTCCGGAGCAGAGCTAGCAGAAGAGTCATCACGGGACCTTCCTGCACCTCAGTGCTGCCGACTCTGCTGCAGGGAAAGTAAGTCAGAGGTAACGTGACCATTTATTTTTTTCATCAAAAGGGGAATGTGTATCCTTTCTATCATTTCATTCTTTCTGCACTCAGGCCCAACAATTGTCCCTTTCTATTCCCTCCCTCCTTCCTTCCCATGTCCTTAGTGTCCCCAGTGCCTCCTTCCCGTGTCCATGGTGCCCCCAGTGCCTCCTTACTGTGTCCTTGGTGCCCCCAGTGCCTCCTTCCCGTGTCCATGGTGCCCCCAGTGCCTCCTTCCCATGTCCATAGTGCTCCCAGTGCCTCCTTCTCGTGTCCTTGGTGCCCCCAGTGCCTCCTTCCTGTGTCCATAGTGCCCCCAGTGCCTCCTTCGCGTGTCCATGGTGCCCCCAGTGCCTCTTTCCCATGTCTATGGTGCCCCCAGTGCCTCCTTCCTGTGTTCTTGGTGCCCCTAGTGCCTCCTTCCTGTGTCCATAGTGCCCCCAGTACCTCCTTCCCTTGTCCATGGTGCCTTACAGTGCCTCCTACCCATGTCCATAGTGCCCCCAGTGCCTCCTTCCTGTGTCCTTAGTGCCCCCAGTGCCTCCTTCCTGTGTTCATGGTGCCCCCAGTGCCTCCTTCCTGTGTCCTTAGTGCCCCCAGTGCCTCCTTCCCATGTCCATGGTGCCCCAAGTGCCTCCTTCCTGTGTGCATGGTGCCCCCAGTGCCTCCTTCCCGTGTCCTTAGTGTCCCCAGTGCCTCCTTATGTCCCCCCCACTGCCTTCCAGATTTTCTCCACCCCCAAAGCCAGCCTGCTTGTCTACCTACCTATCTCCCTCCCTCCCTGCTGCGCTAGAGCCAGCCAACTTGCCTGCCTACATCCTGCCCTCCCTGCTGCGGAAAAAAATAAATAAAAGCGCCTCTCCCCTTCCTTTCCCCCTGCCCGCACCTGCAATCTTACCTACCCCGCTGACAAGAAGTCTTTCCAACATCAATTCTGACGTCGGGGAGGACGTTCCGGGCCAGCCAATCACTGCCTGGCTGGCCCGGAATGTCCTCTTCAACATCAGAATTAACATCAGAAAGACTTCTTGTCTGCGGGGGGAGGTAAGATTGCAGCGGCGCGGGCCAGAGGATAGGAAGGGCAGGAGGACACGGACCTGGCCGGCTGTGCACCTCCCTAAGCCGTGCACCTGGGGCGCAACGCCCCCCATTGGTACGCCACTGCCAACATGCATCACTTTACACTTGTCCACATTGATCCTCATCAGCCATGTCGATGCCCATTCCTCAAGCAATAATCAATCAAAAATGTCTCTAATAAATAATCTCAAATATCTTGCACACCAAATAAATCACAGTCATGAAATCACAGCAATCTAGTTCAACTACTCATGAAGTATATCATTATTGAGGACCGTATGGGGTTTCAGACAACCCGATAAACAACTTAGTTTGAAGGGAGAGATTCTTCATTTGCCCCCCGGAACCTCACCTACCCAAACGCAACAGTGTCACTACCAGCTCACAGCAGAGATAATCACCGGGAGTGCTCCTTTGAATACTGATGAGCCCATTTCACTAGCATTTTAATATTAATGACCTTATTGTGCTACGTTTGCATGGAAGAGTCAGAGACTGCGGTGAGCCGTTTTGATAACTGGCTGCTAAAATACATGCATTCTAAGCCAGCTGGAACAGGTTTGGCAACCATCATTAAGGGCACATGCAGTTTTGAGAATCTCCCTCTATGTCTTCCTGCTGGTTTGAGTTTGGAGGAGGAGAATAGGGGTGTATTTACTTTTTAATTGGATGGGAACTGGATTAGGCCGTGGAGGCATTTGTTCTTGTCTTTGGGTGGGTAGGTGGATATATTTATTTATTTAAAAATTTTATATACCGCCTTTAAACAAAGCGGTTTTCATAAAAATAAATATACATAATTGCAGAGTATAAAACAAAACTAAATTACAGTGCCATAAAATACATTTTCTTTAAAAAGAAAGAAAAAGAGAAAATAAAATAAACAATACCGAGGCAATTAATAACAATGGCACATAAGTATCCACTTATTGACTCAAACATCTACCAGGAAATATGTTCATATGAAGGCTGAGTAGCTCTACAAATAGGTATCCACAAATAGCTTGGTTTTCAACAGCTTTGTGAAACTAAAATGGTCTCTGCTTAATCTTAGATGTCCCGACAGCTTATTCCAAAGTGACATTCCAGCCACTGAAAACATCTTAGATTTTGTAGCTACAGATCTCACATTTTCTTCAGTAGTCACCAACAGTCTCATGGCACCATCTGAACGCAATGCTCTGGTCTAGAATCCTTGCAGAGGGATTGAAACCAGAAGGGGGCCGCTTGGGACAAAATCTGGTATACTAAAGATAGCACCTTTATAATGAACCCGTTGTTTAATAGGTAGCCAGTGGAGCCGTTTCAAGATCGGGGTAATGAGCACTGTTCTAGAAATGCCGCTAATCAATCTAGCTGCAGCGTTCATAAGAGCCTGCAAGGCTTTCAACTTGACCTTAGTTAAACCCAAAAAAAGAGTTACAGTTAGAAGGCTCCAGAATAGTGCGTGCTAAATTGCTAACGCCAGCATCGAGCTGGTGTTAGGTCTAGCCGCGTAGCGCAGGTTTAGCTTGCGCTACAAACTCTAACGCAGCTTAGTAAAAGTAGCCCAGAGTGTGCAGATGGGAGCACTGCTGTTTGTCATCAGGTAGGGGAGGTTTGACAGTCTTCATTCTTGCAGTCATGCAAACTTCTGAAAGTCTGCTGCTTGCGTGACTTTCTATTTATGGAGCACAGCAGGCAAATCAGTGAGACAGGGGAAAGAGTCGATGTGCAAAAGTGCAACCGAAGAACAAAGCTGCTCTTTTCTCATTTTGCTATGAATTGTAACTCCTTTATGAAATAAAAGCAATTAATAAGACTCTAGAATGTTGAATGCAATTAATTATGACATTTCTGGTATTTAATCAGTTTCAACAAAATAAGACAAAGACACTTATTACAGTGAATCAGAAGCAAAAGCAATAGAGGTTTCCCTCCCACAGTTATTCCATAACCACTTCGTCTCATCAGCAGTACTGACTATAACATTAAGAGAGGACAATTAGTCAATCAACCTACTACTGAATTAATAGAATGAGAGAATCAGCAAGAAAGACTGCCTCTAATGAACATTAGTGTCCTATAGCAATCTTCTGACTCTCTCAACTTCAGCTGGTATTCTATTGTTGCATATCATAAAATGGGAATTTTTCTAGTCAGAGCTGTAAATTGAGTAGGAAAGTGGTGGGGAGGCAGAGCCAGATTAAGGAGTTTTAGGCCCTGGCACAGAAAAGTTTTAGGTCCTTCTCTCACTGCTGTCTATCTATATAACAATCAAACTATCTACAGTACAGTACTGTATCTATCTATCTGTATGTATGTGCATGCATACATATATTATTAAGAGACAATGAGCAATGTATAAGAGAGAAAGAAAAACATAGATGATTATAGATTATAGAATATACTAGTATTTTAGCCCGTTAAATTAACAGGTGCTAGAATATTTGTCTGTCTGTCTGTCTGTCTTTATTTCCATCTCTGTCTCTCTGTCCTGCTGTCTTTCTTTCTGGACCCCTTTGTCTGTCTGTCTTTCTGTATCTCTCCCTGTGTCTTTCTTCTTTTCTTTCTGTCTCCCTTCCTCCCGCTGGTGGTAGAATATATGTCTGTGTTTCTTTCTGTTTCTCTCCATACTCTCACTCATCTTAATATTTTGCCCCCAGGAATTGTCGCGCACAGTCAACATGGATTCAGACTTCTGTGGTCAATGTGAAAATTCCCCCCCCCCCAAAAAAAAAGTCTTATAAAGGAATCAGGCGGCTCAAGTCTGTAAAAGACATATGGATGAAAATGAAAAACGATAAATACCTCCCCCATTACCAAAAGACGCCAGAGACTGCCGGAATTTAGATGACAATGGCTCAGCAGGCAAGGGGAGGGGGGAGTGCAGGTAGGCAGACACACGGGCAACTCCGAAGGTGAAAGTGCCCCGCTATTGTCTTTTTTCTCAAAACTGACAATGTTTGCATTTTTCTTCAACCTCCATATCCATAAATTATTCAATCAGTACTATTGTCTCTCGATTTACAGTGGCTGACCTTTCTCACTCGATTGTAGTGACTATGTCCTCTGATGTCAGCGTCTCTGAAGTTGAAAAAAACTTTGGCCCGTCTCCGTGCTCGGCCGCCGCGGCGGGCTACAGCTGCCGCGGCCTGCAGCCGCGAAAACAGCCGCCGCGGCCGACATCCGCCTTGCTGTATTTTTTTTGTTGTTGAAAGACGCGGCGGTGGCTCCTCTCATGATCCCCACCTGCGTTAGAAGTCCGAAGCAGGCGGGGATCGTGAGAGTAGCCACCGCTGCGTCTTTCAAAGAACCATAAGCCGCGCATGCGCACTTCCTATGGGTCGCTACAGCTCACGGAAAATGGACACACGCATAGGAAGTGCGCATGCGCGGCCTAGCATTTTATTATATTAGATGCTTATTATCTAGCTTTTACATACCACAATTAACTGTCCAGCAGATCAATAGGATTTGCTAAAGGATATATTAGTGGCGTGCTGCCCAAAAATGTCTATTTTATGAGAATTGGGGGGGGAGTTAAACTTTTTCTTTTTTCAGAGCACTGCCATTGTTTTCCCAATCGCGACATTTGACTGCAAGACATGGCCACTCACAAAAGCAGATAGAAGAAAAATCAACGCCTTCAAGCTGTGGTGCTGGAGAAGACTTCTACGAATCCCATGGACAGCTAGGATCACCAAAACATGTTCTTGATCATATAAACCCAGAGTTGTCCCTGGAAGGCAAGATTACCAGACAGAAACTGACTTATTTTGGACATGTGTTGAAGGCGAATTCACTAGAAAAGGAGGTGCTACTCGGAAAGATCAGTGGTAAAAGGAAACAGGAGAGACCAAAGGCCCATTGGCTGGATACCATCAAGAATGACATGGGAATGAACATCAAGCAATTGAAAGAAGCCATGGAAAACAGGGAAACATGGCAAGGACTGGCCTACAGAGTATCCAAGGGTTAGACAAGACTGAATGGATAATAGTAGTAGTAGTAGTCATAAATAGTACACAATTTTCCTAAAGAGAACACACCTTCAAGAAAAGTGTACATTCATTTTTCAATAGGGTGCATATGTACAAATAGCGAACACATAGGGCTCCTTTTACTAAGCGTTTTTAATGCATGCAGGATATTACCACGTGCTACACCGTGTGTTACGCGACTAGAACTAACGCCAGCTTCAGGCCGGTGTTAGCAACTAGCGCGCACGGCAATGTAGCGCACGCTATTCCACGCGTTAATGCCCTAATGCAGCTTCGTAAAAGGAGCCCATAGAATTAGTACACACTAAACGTGCACTAAAATGCTTAGCGCACCTTGGTAAAACAGGGGGTTAGAGAAAAGAGTACATGCATGCATGCTCTATGGAAAAATAGTTCATACTTTTCACAAAAAGTATACACTATTTATGACAAGAAAAAAAAATACATTTTGCTTTTTTCTTGTTATTTCAGTCTTAAAAATGACACAAAAGAACATGGAAATTGCTAGGAACAGTTTCCATAACATTAACACTCACATCATTAGCCAGCAATACACATTTCGGATGGACAAAGATTATTTAATTTTTAGATCCTTCAAAAGCGCCACCACAGCGGATAAAACTTTCCAGTTGTGATTTGATTTCAGCCCCTAGCTCCCTCACTGCCTTTTTCCCCGAAATCTTCATCGATGTTTGGCAACTTCAATTAATTTACTGTAATTGAACATTTATCTTAAAATGTCCAAAAACACACTGCAGACATGCATGTGTCACGTAATTCTGCATCAGGGCAAAGTTTTCAGAAAAAATAAAATAAACATGATAGCTAGGGGCAGCAGTGGCATATGTGACACCCGGGGCCCATCATTTTTAACCCTCCCCCCCATCTGTATGAAAAACATGATTTTTAGTAACAATCCACACGTCACACATGAGAGGCAGCATCTTACATACTTACATACATACATCAATACACCCATTGTAAAACTAAACAAGCCAGACTAGTACAGATCAATCCTAACAAAAAACCATGTCTTTCGAACACACAGAACACAGAAAACACCTTCGCCTAGTATGGAATATGAAATCACAAGCTAACCCCTCCCTCTTTTACAAAACTGTAGTGTGTATTTTAGCCACAGTGGTAACAGCTCTGACACTCATAGAATTCTAAGCATCAGAGCTGCTACCACCAAGGCTGGCGCTAAAAAACGCTCCACAGTTTTGTAAAAGGGGAGATGAAATAGAAATACATAGACAAAGGTTAAATTGAACCAGCAAGAAGCTAGACTCTGCATACAATGCAACACCACAGAAACAATGACACATGTCTCCTACAGCAATAAATAAATAGAAAAAATTTTTTCTACCTTTGTCTTCTCTGGTTTCTGCTTTCCTCATCTTCTTGTTACTCTCTTCCTTCCATCCACTGTCTGCTGTCTCTCTGCCCCTGTATGGCATCTTCTCTCCTTCTTCCAGAAACTGTATGCCTCCCCCTTCCATCTCTCCTTTCACTCTCATTAGTCTGGCATCTCTCCCTCCTCTCTTTCGCTCTCCCATACCTCTCCTCTTCATTTTCCTTTTCAATTTATTTTCTGCATCCGTCTACATTACGTTCTTACTACCCTCTCATTAATTTCCTTTTTTACTGTCTACCACCTTTTCCCCTCACCCCCTCCAGTATTTTCCTAACTCAATCCTTTTCTCCCCCATCATGTGCCCTCCTTTTATTTATCCCCTCCTTCCATCATGTGTCCTCTTTCTCTACCCCTTCCATCTAGTACCTCTTTCTGTACACTTCCATTGTCTGCTCCCCTCTTTCTCTCCTCCCATTTCCCTCCTGCATTTTGCTCCCTTATCTCTCCCATCCGCACTTCCATCCAGCACAGGCTCCCCCTCTACCCTCCCCACTACCATCCAATGTCTGCTGTTTCTCTCTCATCCACCCCTCTTCATTCAGCATCTGCCACCTTTCTTTCCCTCCAATATCCTTCCCCCTTATGTCTCTCTCCCCTTTCCCTGTACATCAATTCCATCAGCACCACCTGTAAAGTTTGTAGTGGCCCCACAATGTTAGGTGGGGTTATGTGAGGTGCCCTTATAAACGCCAGGTCCCGAGTTCAATACCTTCACAGAAGATTCACCAGGAAGCAGACTCAAATAGGAAGCACAGCCAGAAGTGATGGCATAAACAATATATTATAGAAATAGGCTTACAGAAAAGTAATATTCATAAGCATTACAATTAAGGAGAGAGCAAAGCAGTTTCCCTGCCTTACAGAGTCCGGAGAGAAGCGTGAAGTTCCAGGGAGAGGCAGAGAGAGAGAGAAAGGAGGATGGGGGTGATGGTCTAAGCTTCGGGTTCCAGAGATAGGCAAGAGAGGGGGTGATGTTGCAAGGGGGCTTTTATATCTTGGAATCTTATTCTAAATATAGAATCTATTAAATTTCCCAGTATCTTTCTGCTTATAATTTGTAAACTGTTTGAAACAATGGTTAGTTTAATTGATAAGGAAGGTGTGATACTTGCAGGCATGGTAGATGGGATTAGTCTCTGGCTTCTTTGTCCCATTCAAGCAGCCTATCTTCTTGATAAACAATCCAGTCTGGCTGGATGCTTAATGTATGTGAACTGTGCAGGAGCACAGAATTCTGTATCAACATTCCAGAGTCAGATTGATATAATTTCCCATAGGCCTTTGCTGACATTGATTAGGGCAACCAAAAATGCTGATTGCTAGCAATAGCTATGCTGACACCACCCTTCCATAGCACCCTGCCCCCTTTCTCTCCCTCCATCACTCTTCCATTCCAGCAGTCCTGCTCCTTTCCCGCGATGACTGTAGCTGCCAGATGCCAGTCCACCCCACTCCGAGGTACTTGCTCTGGAGCAGAGTCGACAGCTGCATGCTGGAAGGTCCCGCGATGACTCGTCTGCAGGCTTTGCTCCGGAAGTATGTTACGTCGGAGGGGGTGGACCCAGCAGATGCAGGGAGTTGCGGCAAGGTCCCGTGATGACTGCGTCTGCCGGGTCCACCCCCTCCGATGGAAATTATTTCTTCCAGAGCAAAGCCAGTAGATGAGTCATCGGGGGACCTTCCTGCACCTCAGCACAACTGCCGACTCTGCTCCAGAGCAAGTAAGTCAGAGGGTTTTCACCGGCAGCCATGCTGAGGTGCAGGTCCTGTTGCACAGTAGGGCAGGACGACCCGGATCTGGCCAGCTGTGCACCCCCAAGGCGTGCACCCAGGGCGGACCACCCTCCCCCCTTGGTACGTCACTGAGGGGAAGTTTCCATGGCATTTCAAATTTAAGAACTTAAGAATAGCCTTACTGGGTCAGACCATCTAGCACAGTATCCCATCTTCACAGAGGCCAATCCAGGTCACAAGTACGTGGCAAAAATGCAAATAGTGGCAACATTCCATGCCACCGATCCAGGGCAAGCAGTGGTTTCCCCCATGTCCATCTCAACAGCAAACTATGGACTTTTCCTCCAGGAACTTGTCCCAACCTTTTTTTAAAACCCAGCTACATTAACCGCTCTTACTACAAATTCATGGAGGAATTAAATACATTTGATTCCAATATTAAGTTCACTTATAATCAAAGTACTAATGTTTGCTAATGATTTAGGAAGAATGTTACATGAAAGTTGGTGGTAAGAGACAGTGAATGGCAATGATGGTCTCAATGGCAACCAACGCTGTGTTTTTATCACTAGGCATTTTGATTGTGGGTCTGAGCTTTTCACACAAAGCACCCTGAAGTATTGTATATTTAGATGTTTATTTGAAAAGGTGATTGTTTATTGATGTTATCTACATTATCACCTTATTCTAATAGAGTTTCCCATCTGGTATTTTCCTTCCCTTCCATTGTCATATCCAACATTTCTGTTTCTTTCACACTGTCTACCATCTCTCTCTCTCTCTCTTCCTGCCTTGTGCCCTGAGTCAAACCTCTCTATTCCCCTCCATGCAGCATCTCTCCCTCCTCTCCTCCATTATCATGTGCAACATTTCTTTTCCTCTCCCCATGCACCATCTCTCCCTGCCCTCCATCCTATAGCCAACATTTATCCTTCTCTCTTCTCCATGCATGTCTCCCTCCTCTCCACCATATGCAGGATTTCTCCTTCTCATACCTTTCTACCTCTTTGTTGCACCTTTCTTCCTCTTCTCCGGCCCATGTCCAACAATTCTTCCTGCCTTCTCTCTCCCCTCATGTGTAGTAGTTTTCCCTCCCTCCCACAAGAACATAAGAATAGCCTTACTGGGTCAGACCATGGTTCTCATGGTGGCCAATCCAGGTCACTAGTACCTGGCCAAAACCCAATGCAGCACCTCCGGACCTGACTGATACCTCCATCGTCAGATTTGGCATTCCTTCGGGCCTCCAAAGGCAGCAGCAGTGGCTGACCTTTAGAAACAGCGCCAAATGGATTGTTTGTGTCCTGCTCCGCTAGGGCTTCTCTCTGCTGTGTCATCAGTGACTTGGCAGAGGGAAGGCCCCAGCAGCCATGCCACAAGAAGCCTGTTTAGAGTTCTGCCTGCAATAGCCAGCCACCGCCACCACTGCTGCTGCTGTAGAAGGCAGGCCCAGAGATTTGTGAGTTCTCTCTTTGTCAGCAGCCTTAACTCACTGTTATGCCAGTGTTGGGCCTTCCTCTCTGCCAGTCACGCCTACTTCCTGCTTCGCAAAGGCAGGACCTGACAAAGAGGAAAGCCCAACTCTGACAGAGCACCGAAGTTTCCAGACCATGACGCCAACCCTGGGAGCAACCCTTCATGGTCTGCACCAGGGACAGATCGTTCCACTGGCTTCCGATAATCTCCAGAGTCCACTTCAAATGTGCCTGCCTCACTTTCAAGATCCTACACGGCATCCTCCCTCCCTTCATTCCTCTTTCTTGGAACTCCTCTAACCCCAATTCCACCAGATCCACCCAAAAACTGAAACTTTCCTTTCCCTCTCTTGTAGGAAAACTAGGTTCTTCCCTCCCTTTCAGAATCTCTGAGCTCTGGAACAACCTTACCTCCCCTCTTAGGAATCTGAGCTCCCTCCAACTCTTCCGTAAACATCTGAAAACCTGGTTATTCTCAAAAATGTAACTCTTCCTCCCTCTCTGGTTATTCTAGTCCTCTAAATTTTCTCTTCATTTTGCCTATTCCCTCCACTGGAGTTCCTTTCTACCCTAACTCTTGTTAACCGTGTTGAGCTTTACGAATGTAGAGATGATGCGGTATACAAACCTAAGGTTTAGTTTAGTTTAGTCCCCCCCCTCCCCCACCCTTAGTGCGCCACTACATGTGATGTGGGTCAATGAGTGAGCTATGATTGCATTTACAATTTGTGTCACATCAGACATAATGTTGTTGAGAGCTTTTGATGAAATATTTGCATATAATCTCCAACATTTCACTGATGATTCTCCCCTCTCCCAAAGGAACGAAGTACAAATGTATTTTCAACTTTCTGTTCACCTACATTGCCATCAAAACGTGGAACAACTTACCCACCAACATCAGGAAAGAAATGAACTACTTAATATTCAGAAGAAAACTAAAAACATTTCTATATAATCAATTGTCTAGACGGATCTCTCAACATAAGCCTCAAATTACCTAACTCTCTATATGGATCAATAACCTCTCTACTACTATTACAGTATTGTGTAATCACCTGTTCTGTAGACTGTAATTTGCTAGTACCTCAGTTCTTTAGGCTTCCTTCTAAAATATTGTATTAGTTCATTGTTCCACTGCCAACCTTTTCTTTGTATTCTCCCCATGATTTGTATGGGTCTCTTCACATTGTAAATCACCAAAATCCTTTTAAAGCTTAGAGCGATCCACAAATTGCAGATTCGATTAGAAATATTTGCATATAGGCTCTCCTGGAGAATAATGCAGTGGAAAACTAAGAAGGGTCTGCCTACTGTAAATGTTTCTGTAGAAGGCTGGATTCTGTAGAATCCAGAGTTCTTACCACCATTGCACGTGCTCCATAAGTTGTAATAGAAAAAAATTTTGGTTTTAATATCGGTGTCAGGTCAAAAGTGCGCCGGGACAAAGGCGCGCGCAGACAATTGAGCGCAGCGCGGAAATGCACGCCGCACAAAATTACTGTTTTTACAGCTCCGATGGGGGGGGCATGGGGGAGAGATCGCGCCGGCGTTGTGGGGGGTTGTAACCCCCCACATTTTACTGAAAACTTCACTTTTTCCCTGTTTTTAGGGAAAAAGTTAAGTTTACAGTAAAATGTGGAGGGTTACAACCCCCCAAACCCTTCACAACGCCGGCGCGATCTCTATTAAGTAAACTGGGGGGGCTCCCCAATAAAACCCCCCATCGGAGCCCCTAAAAACTGTAATTTATTTCGGCACGCGCCTCCATCTTGCGCTCAGTTGTCGGCGCGCGCCTTTGTCTTTTGCCGACTTGTCTATGAACCTTAATATCAGTGCCTCCTTCATCATTTTCCAGACCGATAAACTGAGTGATGGCCTTCATAATACCTTGGCTTGTTGTGGTTCCAGTCATGGGTGAAACAGCACACACCTTTTCCATAACTGTGTTTGTTGAGGAATAAAACCATTGAATTAGCATTAAACATGACATATCATTTATATCAGTACTCTCATCTAAATTCAAACGTACACTTTGTGAAATCAGCTTTAATTGCCTGTTGAGATTATCAACAATGTCACACGTGTGCCTCTGAACAGTTCTGGCTGAGAGAGGTACAGTACATCACAAATTCTAGACAAAATCTTATTTTTGTCTGTCAAACTTACAAACAGATATTCAGAACTTAGAAAAAGCCCTCTTTAAAATACTCATCATAAGTGAACGGTATCCCCTTTTGTATAATAAAGAGCATTGCAGTGCTGGTAGAACTTTCACATCTCCGTAAGCTTCAGTAGAGTGTCTTTTAGTTTTCTTTATCATTTCACATATTTTTAATATACTCAGCCATGTCATCAGGATTCATGTGTAACAAACACTTGATATGCACGACACAATGGTTTCACTGCACAGTATGCATATAATCTTCTCTCCTTGAAGAACAAAGCCATACCTCACTCTCCATTCTTATTGAAAACGGGGTTGCCTATGATAGAATATTGAAGGTTAACTAATGAGAAATTTGGGTTCTTCTTCATAGCTCTGGGGCAGTGATTGCCCAGTAGCTTCTGAGGTAAATTCCCCTGCAAACGTGTTTCTATTGAATGCTTTAGACATAAAATAGTTAAGTCTTGAGCTTTAGCTTCAGCGTTTAAACTGGAGGATATAGGTGTTGTGTCTATATATTTTACTTCATACATATTGTAAACCATTTAGCTTATTCCATGATAAGCGGTATATCAAAGATGAAATAAACTTGGAAACTTGGATCTGTCCACTTGGGCCAATTAACAATCAGCTAGTTAGGAACACAGGGCATGGGGCACATGGAAATGGATACCAATGTAGTGGGGGATGGCACAGCTGTGCACAATGTGTGCAATTATCAAATATCTGGGAGGTCATACATACAGCTTTTGCATGCCATTTAAAACTCCTTAGCACGCCACCTTGTGGTACGCGTGCTATAGGTTGCTAACCCCAAGAACAGCACTTAGCATCTTCCTTGCTGTTTAGATGTCTAGACACTGCTTTGGGAGAATGCTTGGCACCTAATTTTTATAGACTTGCCCCCTTAAAAGGTATCATCCATATTCTATTTATTAACACCAAGTTTCCAAGTTTATTTATAGTTTAATATACCAACCATCTACGTGTATCTGACCGATTTACAATGCTAAAAGTAAAATAAATAAATGAATAATGGGTCAAATAAAAATTGTACAATAAAAAGACTAAGGGCTCCTTTTGCAAAGGTGCGTTGGAGCCTTAACATGCGGAATAGCGCCCACTAAATTGCTGCGCACGCTAGCCGCTACCGCCTCCTCTTGAGCAGGCGGTAGTTTTTTTTGGTGCTAAAAACGCTAGCGCACCAAGACAATGACGTGACTGGATACAAGAGGAGTAGGGGGAGAGGAAAGTTAATAATTACATCATCAAAAATAAAAGGAGGTACGAGGGGATGGGATAAAACATGGAATGGGTGTCGCTTCAGAGAAGCGGTTGATCTATATGCAATGTACTGCCATTTTTAAAAAAAGGTTCTTATTTTGTACTATGGAATGCGTCTTGGAATGAAAAGTTTTGAATTTATTGAGAATTTTCATGATGGAGATGAGATGGCATAGCATTCCAGAGCTGTGGCAGAAAAGATTGCATTTCTAGTGTAAGTTATGGTCTGCTCATCTGAATGCCCTAGATGAGGAGTAGGAAATAATGTGTTTATCAAGAAATACTGGACCACGAATTAATAATATTTTGAAAATGAGCAAGAGGATTTTGTATGTGGTGTGATGTGAGACGGGTAACAAGTTCGCTCTTCAGAGCATTGTGTTCACGAGGAGCTCATTAAACTAAAGGTGAATAAAGCGATAGGGCTGGATGGTGTACACATCCAAAGGTACTAAAGGAACTTAGGGAAGTTCTGGCAGCTCTGCTGGCTGACCTTTTCAATGCTTCTCTCGAGTCGAGAGTCATACCAGAGGACTGAAGAAGGGTGGATGTGGTCCCTCTCCGCAAAAGTGGAAGGAAGAAGTAGGGAACAGGCCGGTAAGTCTGACTTCTGTGGTTTATAAATTAATGGAAACACTTTTAAAACAAACACTAGTGACATTTCTGGAATCCAGGGAATTACAGGACCTGAGACAACATGGATTTACTAAAGGCAGGTCTTGTCTGACAAATCTGATCAATTTCTTTGACTGGGTGACCAGAGAATTGGATAGAGGATGTGCGCTAGATGTGGTGTATTTAGATTTTAGCAAAGCCTTTGACAGTGTTCCACACAGACGTCTAATAAATAAACTGAGTTCCCTTGGGATGGTTCCCAAAGTGACGGGCTAGGTCAGGAACCGGTTGAGTGGAAGGTGACAAAGGGTAGTGGTCAATAGAGATCACTCTAAGAAAAGGGATGTTACCAGTGGTATGCCTCAAGGTTCAGTTCTTGGGCCTGTTCTTTTTAACATTTTTTGCAAGCGATATTGCTGAAGGGCTGTCTGGCAAGATTTGCCTCTTGTGGATGATATCAAAATCTACAATAGAGTAGACACCCCTGATGGTATGGAAAACATAAGGAAGGACCTACCGTGTTTCCCTGAAAATAAGACAGTGTCTTATATTAATTTTGGGCCCAATATTTTCAGGGAATGCACATGATCATCTCTCCCTTCCTCTCCTTCATCCCAATTCTTCCTCTTTCCTTTCTCTCCCCCACATGTGCAGCATCTTTCCTCCTCTCCCATCCCATTATGCAGCAGAGGTTTGCCCAGATTCTATCCTTCCTTCCCTCCCTCCCATCCCTCGTGCAGCATAACCCTTGCCCAGCTTCTATCCTTCCCTCCTTCCCATCCCTTGTGCAGCAGAACCCTTGAGCACACACACCCCCACCGCGCAGCTGAACCCCTGCTGATTCTACATCCTTCCCTCACGCCAACCGCAAGCGAACCCTACCTTCAACCAAAGCAGCGTCAGGCCGGCAGCAATCTAAAAAGGCTGCTTGGCCTTGTCTGTCGGGGATTTCACTCTGCTGTGTTACGGATCAGTAAAGCGGCAGAGTTAAATCCCTGACGGACAAAGCTGAATCAGCCTGTTTAGCGTGCTACCAGCCTGATGCTGCTTGGGATCAAGTTAGGGCTTGCTCGCAGTCGGCGAGAAGGGAAGGATGGAGGGTCAGCAGGGGACAGCAGCGGTGGGGGGGGGTTTGAAGTTGCTGCCGGCGAAACCCAGGACTAAGGCTTATTTTTGGGGTAGGGCTTATATTAAGACCTACCCCAAAAATGATGCTAGGTCTTATTTTCGGGGAAACACGGTAGTGAAAAATCAAAGCCTTCAGGCAGAATGGAGGACCTTAATATGATGCTCACATTTTTGTCTAACGTATCTGACGCGCGAGAGAGGATATGAATAGGGGTTAAGTTTTCAAAGACTTAGATGGCTCTTACATGGGCAAAAATAGAGCAACCATCCCTAAATTAGACTCATCTGGTAAAATGAAATC
The DNA here is from genome assembly GCF_902459505.1 of Geotrypetes seraphini. NCBI lineage: Eukaryota > Metazoa > Chordata > Amphibia > Gymnophiona > Dermophiidae > Geotrypetes > Geotrypetes seraphini. Next base: position 198,909,258 of record NC_047088.1, on the reverse strand, counting down.
TTTTTTAACCTAATAACAAAAGATTTTCAGCATTCATATGCATTGTGTTTGGAAATCAAGTTGTTAGTGTGGCTAAAACAGAGGAGAGGGAGAAAGATGGTGGACAATGGGATTTAGGGAAGGAACAGAAAGGGAGAGAAGTTAGACTCAAGGGATGGTGTAGAGGGGGGAGGATAGAGATACTGGATAGGAGGGTAGTTGGGAAGAGAGTAAAAGTCTTTTTTTATTTATTTTGTTTACATCACAGAGCCGGTGTGGGGTTGGAGAGGTTGTAATCCTATACTTCTACTAAGACTAATAATAATAATAGCTTTATTTATATCCCGTCATACCTTTTTTTATTAAGGTGCGCATTTAGCGCACGCTAAATTGGTTAGCGTACCTTAATAAAAGGACCCCTAAGCATCTTAATAAAAAAATTCAGCTTGCGACTTACCCTATGTTTTAGATTTTGGCCCCTTATGTGACTGAGTTTGACACCCCTGGATTATAAGGTGATGGATGTTCCCATGATATTTGTGAGAATGCTAAAATTGATCATTGCAAATATTTACAAAACAATCTTTGTGGTCTTCATCTCCTCTGTGGCCCAGTTGTGACAACAAGCCCATTGAAGAAATGCAGCAAAAAGCAAGGAAAATTCATAAACAAGAACATCAATAGTTATCTGAGGAACAATGAGATTAGAAGTGGGGGAAAGGTAGAGAATCTTGAACCTGTCATAAGCATACATTGTGGTTTAACCTCTTCTCTCTTAAATGCTGAAATATTATTAAAGTGCTACACAAACCCAAGGAAGCTTTGATGTTCAACTAGCTTGTATGTACTAGGGGGAGGGGGTTTGTCATCAAAAATCTAAACATGTAATGAAAAGAGATGCTCTCTCGAGATTTAGACATTTTAAAAATTCTAGTTATTATAAAACGGAAACATTTGTGTGAGGACTTTTTTTTACATTTAACCTGATAACTTGAATTAAAGTAATGAAAAACCTGCTGACATGTCATCAGTATGAATTTTGTAATAGTCACAATCTTTAAGCATTCAGACAAAAATATTTTCAGAATTGCTGGTTCCTTAGCTAGTAAATGTAATTATCTAACTTTAAAGTCAAAAAGGGAAAAAATTGACTGAATCAAAACATTCTGTCACTTTTATACATAAGCAACAAAAAAAGTCTCTTCAACAAATGAAATTATTCTTTATTTTATGCTGTTAGAAATGCATTAGGGTAATTGCTCTGTAACAAATTACCTTCTGTGCTATAAGCTTGGCTACATCGTTTCTTGCATGTACATCAACGGTGCACATTGTCATGATCTTCTGATGATCGCCAGGCGTGAGTTCCCCTAACAGCATGTTTATAAGGGCATTCAGCTGAACAATCTACAAAATAATTATATTTCAATGGAGATATTACACTGGGAAAAATTCTATTATATGTCAAGTGCTAAATGGAGCAGTTATGGTACTGCGAAGCACATTTTATTGGTGCTTTTAATCAAACTGAATAACTTTTTTCCTGCTAATCATGGGATTGTTTCCCTGCTTTGCCTTCAATCAGTTGAAAATACACTTCTTTAACAATGAAAATGCCTTTTTTTTTTTGTTAATATTTATTACTTGAGTACACTGAGAATGCTTCGCATTATGTAATTCTATTTTATTTATAGGTTTTAATGGGATATGAAATGATGCAATTATGGTATTAAAATAGCACATATTTATTCACATCTTGTTTCAGAACAATAGCGTGAAAAAACTAAAATACAATGAGCAATATATGGATTATCTATCCTTTTGATGTCTAAGATATTTTGAGCAGAAGTTAAGGACTAGACATCTCTTCATAGCATCCCTTTGATAAAAACAAATGTTTCCATCAACTGGGTCCTTGCAATCTTATAAGCAAAATGATTGAAAATCAAATCCTCTGCATGTACTTAACCTTTATGGACCTTCACCTACTCCTTTGGTTTTTTTCTTGTGAAACTCAGCAGCTAGATTTAGCCACTAGATATGAATGGGAAAGTCATTTGAAAATGGACATTATGCTTTTGAAAGTCTCCAAAATATAGTATGCAAAAATTAAAACAAGTCAGTGTGTTTATGAGCCATGGATCATACATTTCTGAAGAGGAAAGGAATATATATAACGTATATACTCAAATATAAACCGATCCGAATATAAACCGAGGTAACCTTTTCCCCTCATAAAGGTAAACTTGAATATAAACCGGGTATGTGAGTGTCATTTGTCATCTCCACCAGAACACCTAACCTTTGTCACACATGCAGAAAACAGAAAAAAAACACCTTTTCAAATACAAACCCACATACTAAAAGTACTATTGTACACAAGCAAAACCCTAATATGCCAGACTGCTCATAGTACACAACAAGAGAAATAGAAAGAAATGTATTTCTTCCTGAACAGTCCAAAATATAAAAACAACAGATCTAAATTTTCAAAGTTGACATATTTCAACCACTAAATTGAAAATAAAACCATTTTCCTACCTTTGTTATCTGGCAATTTTATTTTTCTGGTCATCTTGTTCCATCTTTGCTCTTAACTCTGTTTCCAAGGCCTCCTTATGCATCTGCTGAACTCTGTTTCCAAGGCCTCCTTATGCATCTGCTGTTTCTTTCCTCACCTTCACTTTTTGCACTACATTCTTCTTTGGCACTGATTTTCATATTCAGTTTTCTTCCATTTTTCTGCCTTCATCTCAAACCTATCTTTCCAACTCTTTCCCTTCCCTCCGTCCATGTGCACCATCTCTTCCCTCCTTCTCCACTTCCCTTCATCCATGTGCCCCATCTCTTCCCCTTCCCTCCATCCATGTGTCCCATCCCTTCTCTCTCTTCCCCTTCCCTCCATCCATGTGTCCCATCCCTTCTCTCTCTTCCCCTTCCCGCCATCCATACCCCATCTCTTCCCCTTCCCGCCATCCATGTGCCACCATCTCCTTCCTCTTGCTGTCTGCGGCCTCCCCTGCACCATTGCTTTGCTGCGGTCTACCAAAGCAGAAACAGGAAGTTGCTTCAGAAGGGGTGGTCCGTGGCAAAAGTAAAGAGGAAGCCACCATCTTAAGTACTCCTGTTCTCCACTACTTGCTCCTCTCTGCCCCAGACAGACATCACACTTACAGTCCCAATGTTCTAATAGTCGATGCTGATGCGTTGTGCTGGGCTGAAGGGCCTTGAGCGTCTGCGCATGCTCAAGGCTTACTGGACTCCCTTCGAGAATCCCGGAAATGTCAGGAGCCAGCAGGCCTTGAGCATGCGCAGATGCTCAAAACCTTTCAGCCTAACATGGAACATCAGCGTTGGCTTCCAGAGCATTGGGACTGTAAGTGCGATATCGGTCTGGGGTGGGGGAGCGGGTAGTGGAGGATAGGAGTGCCAGTCAACAAGGGGGGAGAGAGGAGTAATGGTCATCGAGGGGAGATAGCAGTGCTGGTCATCAGGAGGGGGGGGAGAGATAGCCATGCCAGTCATGGTAAGGGGTAGAGGATAGCAGTGCCAGGCATCTGGAGGGGTGAAAAATAGCATTGTTGGTCATCCAGTGGGGAGGGGAGGAAAAAAAGCACCATCATCCAAAAGAGGCTCGAATATAAACAGAAAACCCCATTTTTGGGCCCCAAAATCTCAGTTTATATTTGAGTAAATACGGTACTGCATATATTGTGGTGAGCAGCTGCCTGTCATGACTAGAAATCCTTCATTTGTCCCTGCCAAGGTTAAAACTGCCCCAGGTCCTATGAATAGGGACAGTCCTTTGAATGCAGGAGAGGGAGGTATAAGGTAGACAGAGGTGCAGCCCACAAAGAAGATTTCTACCAGGAATAGACAGCCCTGTACTCCTGCCCATTATTCCTTTTGTAGAAATCCTGAACAGAATCTCTGTAAGCCCCACAGAATAAGTTTGGACACAAAAGGGGTTAACAGAGGAGGTGTGTCTCAGGGAGCTGAGCCACATATTGTGCAGCCAATCAGAGTGAAAGTTCACCAAGCAAGAAGAGAGCAGGTGGAAGGTAAATTAGCCCAGCTGTGGTGTGCCGTGAGGAGCAGCTTAGAACACCAGAGAAACCAGGTTATAGAGAACAGCATGGGAGAAAAGTCCCTACTCCTTCAAACCAAAGGAACTCTGCTTTTAGGGAGAACCAAGCTGGGAAAGTGCAGGTTCTTAAGCCTAAGTTAGCAGAGAGAGAAAAACTGGGCAACTGTTTATCCCCACAGTCAGAATGCAGTGAGAAACGGGTGGAAACTGATTACTCAATGAAGTTGGAAGCCGGTGAGCCTGTTTTCAGTGACCTAGAGACTGGCATGGAGTGGATGTCTGCTGAGAAGGACATCCAGGGCAGGATTAATTCTTCGAGGGCCCCCAGGCACACAAGTACACTGGGCCCTCTAGCTATGCCCCGCCCACACCCCACACCCTGCCCCACCTACATCCCGCCCCCATTTATTTATCTGTTTTATTATTTACTTCTTTATTTCCACTTGTATTTCTTTTTTTCTTTTATTATAAAATTCAAAACAAACAACAAAGATTACCATACCAGTGCCAGTGTACAGTTTTAGTTCTATGCAAGCCCCAAACATCTCTGAACAAATTCCCCCTTCCTTTCCTTCCCTTGCTCAGGATTGTAACTCTGAGCCCTTTCCATACGTATATAAAAGTATTCAAATGCATTTTAAAGCAGTAATACTTTCCAAAACATAAGTCTATATTAATAACCAAGTTTGCAACTCATCTCAACTGCCTCACTCTGTCATCCAACTTTAACCCATATGTATAAACAACCAAATCTATAACTCCTCTGGTACGTTCCACTCCATGTATGCTAATTTGTAACAAAACAACAAGGCACGCAGTCCACCAAAGAATCCAATGTGGAACAAAAGAAGATCAGCAGACAATAAGGAGATTCAAATCACTTTTCAAATTAACAAATACAATAAAAAATAGAAAATAAGATATCATTTTATTGGACTAATACATTTTTTAATTAGGTTTCAGAGGTCAAACCCTCTTTCCTTAGGTCAGTAAAGTATACTGCTGTTACAGTATCCTGTCCTGACCTGAGGAAAGAGAATTTGGCCTCTAAAAGTTAGTCAAAAATGTATTAAAATTAATCCAATAAAACAATCACCGTATTTCCATTTTCTATTAATAAACATTTATCAACACAGCTACAATACTATTTTATCCTATAACAAAAAATTAAAAATAGAATTTTTTTTTCTACCTTTGTCGTCTTGATTTTTATATAGGCTCTCTATCAGCTGAATTATGTGTTTGGGTATTCCCATTTGAACTAGAGTTCTCCATATTTTATTGTAATCCACACAGTCAATAGCTTTGCTGTAGTCGAAGAAGCAAAGGTATAGAAGGTTTTGGTTTTTCTTTGCTCTTCTCCAATATTCATCTAACTCGAGCACGAGTTAATGGCACCTAACAACCTTTGTCTCCCAGTTTCTGCTTTCCTCATCTTGTCATTTTTTTCCTTCCATCCACTGTCTGCCCCTTCCAGAAACTGTCTGCCAACCACCTTCCATCTTTCAATTTCTCCTCTTGCCCTCCCCCTGCCCCCTTGGTCTGGCATCCATTTTCTTCCCTCTGTTCCCCTCAAGGTCTGGCATATCTCTCCTTCCATTTCCCTCTCTCTTCTCATTTCCTACACTCAGATCTGATATTTCTGTCTCTTTCCCCCTTTCCCCCCATGCTCTGGCATCTCTCTCTTCTCTATTTTCTTCTTCTGTCTAAATTAACATTTAACCTGGTAACTATTCAGTCCTAATTTTCCCTCTTTTCATTGTACCTACCCACAGATTGCCACCCCTTTCCTTCACCCCTCCACTATCTCACTAACTCTCTTCTTCCCCCCATCCAGGATATGCCTTTTTCTTTCTACCCTCCTTCCATCCAGTATGTATTCTCTTTCTCCACTTCCATTCAGCATCTGCTCTCCCCTCTCAACTGACATCCATCTGTCCTCTTCTCTCTCTCCCTTCTCCCCACTTCCATCATCTGCCCAACTGCCCCTTTCTTTCTCTCTCCCACTCCAAGCCTCCACCCCAGGCCCATCTCCCTCTCTTCCCCTCACCTTCGCGTGAGTCACCACTTACATTATTCATTATTCTTTGGAGGGTTTGCGGCCTGTAACCCTCCCCACCACCACCTTCTCCTGTTCCTCTGAGGGATTCTGACCTGTGCTCCTCCATTTCTCACCCTCAGCTCCTCGGGGTGCCTGCAGCCCACACGCCTCTCTAGCTCCTTCTTCCCCACTGCATCCAGGCCCTGCACCCCCCTCTACGGATTTCTCAGAGGGGCTGCAGTTTGTGGCACCCTTCGTGCCACCAGCTACTCCTCTCCCTCCTTCTCCACTATGCCCAACACCTGCAGCAAACACCCCCCACCCGGAACTCCATCTTCATGCATCCCAGAGCCACCCCTCTCACGGCGCTCGCCTGCTGCGGAGGCTCCCGCTTCCATCCCATAGATGCGGTGAAGAACACTCGTACAGCCAGCGGGTAGCAATATCAGCCACAGCACCTGCAAGCAGTGCTCAGCCCAAAGCTTCCCTCTGATGCAAACTGCCCAGGCAGAAACAGGAACCTGCATCAGAGGGGAAGCTTTGGGCTGGTGCTGTGGCTGATCTTGCTGTCGATGCAGTGGTGTGGCCCGATCTTGCTGTCATCAGGGGGGGGGCTAATTTTGCTGTCATCGGGGGGCCCAATCTTGCTGTCATCGGAGGAGGGGGGAGGCCCGATCTTGCTGTCATGGCCGTTTAAAAAAAATAAAATTGGAAAGGTGATGGTGAGTGGGCCCACCTCACAATTTCGGGCCCTAGGCACGTGCTTCCTGGGCCTATCCATTAATCCAGCCCTGAGGACATCATATATGAAGGTACAAGTGAATAAGGTTCTGTAACGTGAGAATGATTGTTTGAAAGTGAAAGCAGTTGATTCTAGGTTATACTGTGTGCTGTGAATATGAATTAACATAATTCCCTGAGAGACCAAGGGATTTGGTGGTGGTTTGCTGCTTAAAGGGAAAGCAGAACCAGAGGAAAAGGGGAGTGTAAAGCCGGGAAGCCTGTCCTTATCACACATTACCCATTGCACTTGATAAGGGGATTTGGGAAGGGGTTAAGAACCTATATTCGGTAACAATAATCTTATACATGAATACAGGATGTCCGGGACGATACTTGGAGAGACCCCCCAGGAAAGAGACTTGGGAGTACTGGTCGACAAGTCAATGAAGCCATCCGCAATGTGTGGCGATGACGAAAAGGGCAAACCGAATGCTAGGAATGATTAAGAAGGGGATCATGAACAGATCAGAGAAGGTTATCATGCCGCTGTACTAGGCCATGGTAGCCCTTACCTGGAATACTGCGTCCAGCACTGGTCACCATACATGAAGAAGGACACAGTGCTACTCGAAAGGGTCCAGAGAAGAGCAACTAAAATGGTAAAGGGTCTGGAGGAGTTGCCGTACAGTGAGAGATTAGAGAAACTGGGACTCTTCTCCCTTGAAAAGAGGAGACTGAGAGGGGACATGATAGAAACATTCAAACATAGAAACATAGAAATATAGAGTATGACTGCAGAAAAGGGCCGTCGACCCAAGTCTGCCCACTCGAACAACCCATCCCCCTAAGCACTTCCTTGAAATGAACCCACATGTTTATCCCATTTATGCTTAAAATCGAGCAAGTTGTTGGCCTCTACTACCTGAAGTGGAAGATCATTCCATTGATCAACCACCCTTTCGGTGAAGAAATACTTCCTAGTGTCACCATGAAATCTCCCACCCCTGATTTTTAACGGATGCCCTCTTGTCGCCGTCTTTACATGCGAGGCACCAGGGCACGGGCCACGTCTGGAAGCAAAGCAAAGCATGGAAGACCCATTTCAGAATTTTGAGTTCACACCAGCTGATGTTTACAGAGAACTGTCAAGACTCAAGGTGAACAAAGCCATGGGACCGGACAATTTGCACCCAAGAGTGCTCAGAGAGCTATGCGATATTCTGGCAAAACCGTTAGCCATGCTCTTCAATCTCTCCCTAAGTACGGGGAGAGTCCCCCTGGACAGGAAAACAGCCAACGTTGTTCCTCTGCACAAAAAGGGTTGCAGAGCAGAGGCTGCGAATTACAGACCAGTAAGTCTCACATCAATAGTGTGTAAACTCATGGAAACTTTACTTAAAGGTAAATTGGACACGATATTGGATGAGGGAAATCTGAGGGACCCCTGTCAACATAGATTCACTAGGGGCAGGTCAGCCAATCCAATCTTTGACTGGGTGACAGGAAAGTTAGACTCGGGAGAGTCTCTGGACGTGGTGTACTTGGATTTCAGTAAAGCTTTTGACAGTGTCCTGCACCGTAGACTATTATACAAGATGAAATCGATGGGGTTAGGTGAGAAACTAACTGCATGGGTCAATGATTGGCTGAGTGGAAGACTTCAGAGGGTGGTGGTCAACGGCACCCTCTCTGAGACATCGGAGGTGACTAGCGGAGTGCCGCAAGGATCAGTCCTGGGACCATCTCTTTTCAACATATTCATAAGGGACTTGACTCGGGGGCTTCAGGGTAAAGTAGCACTGTTCGCCGACGACGCCAAACTGTGTAATATAGTAAGTGAAAGCAGTCTCAAGGGTAGTATGACGCAGGATCTGATCATGTTGGAAAACTGGTCCTCAACATGGCAGCTGGGCTTCAACACTAAAAAGTGTAAGGTCACGCATCTCGGCAGCAGAAATCCATGCAGAACATACACCTTGAATGGAGAAGCACTAGCTAGGACTTCAGAAGAACGGGACTTGGGAGTAATCATCAATGCAGACATGAAGGCTGCCAAACAAGTAGAGAAGGCCTCATCCAAGGCAAGGCAAATGATGGGATGTATCAAGAGAAGCTTCATCAGCCGCAAGCCTGAAGTCATAATGCCACTTTACAGAACCATGGTGAGACCTCATCTGGAGTACTGTGTGCAATTCTGGAGGCCACATTACCGTAAAGATGTGCTTCGAGCCGAGTCGGTCCAGCGGATGGCCACTAGAATGGTCTCCGGACTCAAGGGTCTCTCATACGAAGAAAGACTGGGCAAATTGCAGCTCTATACTCTAGAGGAGCGCAGGGAAAGGGGTGACATGATTGAGACATTTAAATACGTCACAGGACGTGTCGAGGTGGAAGACGACATCTTCTTTCTCAAAGGACCCTCGGTCACAAGGGGGCACCCGCTCAAACTCAGAGGAGGGAAATTTAATGGTGACACCAGGAAGTACTTCTTCACAGAAAGGGTGGTGGATCACTGGAACAAACTTCCGGTGCAGGTGATCAAGGCCACCAGTGTGCTCGACTTTAAGAATAAATGGGACATCCACGTGGGATCCCTACGAGGGTCGAGCTAAGGAACTAAGTCATCAGCACTCAGACTTAATGGGGTGGGTCAGTAGAGTGGGCAGACTTGATGGACTGTAGCCCTTTTCTGCCGTCATCTTTCTATGTTTCTATGTTTCTATGTAGGTCCTGTGAGGAAAAAGATGTCTTCTTCCACCTCAATTTGGCCAGTAACATATTTGAACGTCTCTATCATGTCTCCCCTCTCTCTGCGTTCCTTGAGAGTGTATAGCTGCAACTTACCTAAGCGTTCTTCATATGGGAGATTCTTGAGTCCTGAGACCATCCTAGTGGCCATTCGCTGAATCAATTCCATTCTCAGCACATCCTTTTGATAGTGTGGCCTCCAAAATTGAACACAATATTCCAGATGTGTTCTCACCATGGACCTGTACAGCGGCATTACCACTTCGGGCTTTTGGCTGACGAAACTTCTCCAGATGCAACCCAGCATTTGTCTAGCCTTGGATGAAGCTTTCTCCACTTGATTTGCCATCTTCATATCTTCACTAATGATTACTTCCAGGTCCCGTTCTGTAACAGTTCTAGTTAAGGTCTCACCGTTCAGAGTGTAGGTTCTGCATGGGTTTCTGCTACCAAGGTGCATAACTTTATACTTCTTAGCATTAAAACTTAGTTGCCAAATAGTAGACCATTGCTCCAGTAAAAGTAGGTCCTGTGTCATAGTGTCGGGCACGGTACCTCCACCCACTACATTGCATAATTTAGCATCATCGGCAAATAATGCAATTTTACCCTAAAGTCCCTGAGGCAGATCTCGTATGAAGATATTAAATAGGATTGGACCCAGGACCGATCCCTGTGGTACTCCACTAAACACCTCCGATGTTTCGGAAGGAGTACCGTTTACCACTACCCTTTGAAGTCTGCCACTGAGCCAGTCTTTAACCCATGCAGTTAATGTTTCTCCTAGTCCCAGCGAGCTCATCTTGTTCAATAATCTACGGTGTGGGACACTATCAAAAGCCTTACTGAAGTCCAGATACACTACATCCAGGGACTCTCCCTTATCTAGTTTTTTCGTTACCCAGTCAAAGAAGCTGATTAGATTGGATTGGCAGGACCTTCCCTTTGTAAATCCATGCTGATGGGGGTCCCTCAGCCTCTCATCGTCCAGAACCATATCTAATTTGTGTTTAATCAACATTTCCATAAGTTTACACACTATTGATGTAAGACTTACCAGCTTGTAATTTGCAGTCTCTGACCTGCATCCCTTTTTGTGAAGCGGAATGACGTTGGCTGTTTTCCAGTCTAATGGGACTTTTCCCGTACTCAGGGAAAGATTAAAGAGCTTGGCTAACGGTTCTGCTAGGACATCTCTCAATTCCCTAAGCACTCTGGGGTGCAACTTATCTGGTCCCATGGCTTTATTCACTTTGAGCCTTGACAATTCTTGGTAGATGCTGCTAGTGGAAAATTCAAAATTCCTGAATGGGTCTTCTGAGCTCTCCCTTGTTTGCAGCTGTGGACAAGATCCCGGCATCTCACAGGTAAATACTAAGCAGAAGTATTTGTTCAGTAGTTCAGCTTTATCGGAGTCCGATTCTGCAAAGTTGCCGTCGGGTTTCCTCAGGCGCACTATCCCGTCAGTATTCCTCTTTCTATCACTAACATACCTGAAAAATGATTTATCCCCTTTTTTAATATTCCTAGCTAAATTTTCTTCCATCCGGAGTTTAGCATTTCTGACCTCTGTTTTAACAGTTCTAGATTTCTCTAGATAAGCTTCTTTGGCTTCTGGTCGTTGTGATTGTTTGTAGGATACAAATGCTCTTTACTTCTGTTATACGAGTTCCAAGATCTCCGTAGAGAACCATTGGGGTTTGTTATTTCTCCACCGTTTACTCACAGTAAATAGATAGTAGATAAAGACAGATTGTTCACACTCTCCAAGTTAGGGAGAACGAGAGGGCACTCTCTAAAGTTAAAAGAGGATAGATTCCCTACAAATGTAAGGAAGTTCTTCTTCTCCCAGAGAGTGGTGGAAAATTGGAACACTCTTCTGGAGGCTGTTATAGCGGAAAACACCCTCCAGGGATTTAAGACAAACTTGGACGGGTTCCTGTTGAACTGGAACGTATGCAGATAGGGCTGGTCTCAGGGTACTGGTCTTTGACCTGGGGGCCACCGCGGGAGCGGACTGCTGATGGATATGATGGACCACTGGTCTGACCCAGCAGCGGCAAATTCTTATGTTCTTATGTTCCCTACACCCTGACCAGGTATTAAAGCAGGTCAGGAGTGCTATAGCCTGGAGAGGCTCAAGTGCTATTAGGAATCACAGTGCTGTATTGGACTGAGCAGTGACCGATTTATATGACTATTTGAAATGGTTTTAGTCCTGGGCGGCCTTGTGGCCAACCCAGAAGCCTGGGCATGGAGTCCAGCCCAAAGCAGAGGTGCTGCCAGGACTGAGATAACTGGGCCAGGCTCGCTATAGGCAGCCACCTCATTCAAATGTTAAAAAGTTTATTTTTTCTTTCTTGGGGCATGTGGCCCAGGTAAAGACAGTGCAAGAACTGAGCAATATTGCCTGGAATGTAATACTGTGAAGAGAAGACTTGTGGCTGAAATAAAGCACCTTTTTCTTTTACAACTTATGGTGTTAAGAGTGTTATTAAACTTAACTAGAAAAGTTCAATAATACTGGCATTCCAGGGAGATGCAGGATCCAGTGCCTGTGGCAAGAGACAGGGAGCGCCTAATGGCTTCTCTCAGCCCTGCCACAATATATATAATACAGCAGTCTCAAACTCAAACCCTATGCAGGGCCACATTTTGGATTTGTAAGTACTTAGAGGGCCTCAGAGAAAATAGTTAATGTCTTAATAAAGAAATGACAATTTTGCTTGAGGTAAAACTCTTTATAGTTTATAAATCTTTCCTTTTGGCTAAGTCTCAATAATAATATTGTAATTTATAGCTGAAGAGACTTATGATCAAGAAACTGTTTTATTTTACTTATGATAAACATACCGAGGGCCTCAAAATAGTACCTGGTGGGCCGCACGAGTTTGAGACTACTGATATAATAGATGTTAATTTGAGGAATGCACTACCTGTTTATAATGATTTAGCTCTGTGTGATACTCAAGAACAGAAACTTAAAACATTTATGGAAAACTAGAATATTATTTTTACAGAGAAATTTTATTTATAAGATTAGGCAGGCAATGCAGTAATTTTAGTTACAATTTGGGGATCTTCAAACAAAGGAAATGTGCCACAAGATAAAACATTGTTAAAGAAAGAGAATGATTAATTTAAGCTGGATTAAAAGTATCTCACTATGATAAAGGCCTTGATGGAAGAACAGTTCTTCAGGAGTACTTGGCAGAGTGGTTATAAAAGAGAGAGCCTCCTCCCATCCCAAAGAGTCCGTCTACCCCTTCTGCCAAAATTTCTACCTTTAATTGTTACTAGTTTTCCCACTGGTGCCCGTCCTTCGTTCAAATGTACCAAGTTAACAACTTACTTCTCATCAACATCTTATGTTATCTTTTTCACCTTCGCAGTCTTGCACCTTTGTAACTCAAAGCGCAATCTCCTTTCTCTTCTCCTACTTATGCTCTGAATACTGTCGACTGTATAATGCTACTCATTGTGAAACCCTGTAACTCTCCTGTTACTATCACTAGATGTTCAATGCTATACTCTGTAATTCGCTGTCTGTACAGTTTCTCTTCATTGTAAACCGCCTAGAAGTCGCAAGATTGTGGCGGTATATAAGAATAAAGTTATTATTATTATTAGATAACTTCAAGGTTGTTGGCATATGTCCAGTGATGATCCAAAGAGAAAGAAGCTTAGGTGAATCTCCCCTTTTTATGGGCTCTAGGGACTTGAAGTCTGATTCAATCACCAAGGCAGGAGCTCAGAAGTATTGGTCAATCACAATTCAGGCATAGTGGCCAATCACAATGCATGAGTTCAACTCAAACTTGTTTTCTGTTCTGGCTGGATGAGGTCAGCTGATTTGCTTTCTGGCTGGGCAGGGCCTGATTGAATTTTGATAAGGTCTTTGGCATGGCATGACATTATATGTCCGGCTGTGCAACGTCATCTGGATCTGGTGAAACTTTCTCTTAACTCAGCATGCTAGACAAATCATAAGAATAAGAGTGAGGTGCTGTCCAATTAATATTGCCAATGTCATCCAATGGGGTGATACAGTCTACCAGATTACCATTCCCAGTATATGTGATTTTTCAGAGAAAATATCCCACTATGGATGTTTAAATTCAGCTCTTCAATTGCAACAAACACTTACTACTATGGGCATATACTATAGTTCTAATAGATAAACAAGAATGGGAATATAAGATAAAAAGCACAGGCTTTTAATATAATATAATATAAGGATGCTTTTAATATAATAAATTCCTAATTACTATTATATACAACATACTTATTATAAGAACACTTCTAATTGGCCTGGTAGGTACCAGGACGTATCCTCCAAGTGAAATAACTCTTGAGAATGAGGGAAAAAGAGAAAGAGACACCATGTTTTCTATATGGAGTGTGGTAACGTGACAATATTGATATATTTAAGGTAGTATATGCATCACATTTCTTTTATCTGAATATTCTAGTGTACCATTTTAATATGTGCATTTCTGATACCATATCATGTCATTGCTATTACTAGGATTTAATAAACCTTTATCCAAGTTTATTTCATTGATTATATTTTATGCTTATGTTAGATCATTTTTCTATTATTACACTGTTAATACAATGCTAGTTGTTTATGTCAAACTATATCTGTTTTACTCTGCTTTGATTGAATCTCCTAATCCCAATAAATAAAATATATTGTACATATGCAATGGCTTAGCGAGGGAAGTTTGTGCCTGGCATTGCCAAACCTTGTGCTCCTCCTAGCACTGCTGAGCAATGAGCCCCCCCCACCGATGAACTGTTCCCCTTATCTCTCCCTCCTTGTACCTCTTCAAATCTTCACTGCGCGCAAGCAGCATCTTTTACGCGCTGCTCCCACCAGCCTCATCCTTCCGTCTGACATCATTTCCTGGTTCCTGTGAACAGGAAGTAATATCAGAGGGAGGGATAAGACTGGCGCAAGTAGCAAATAAGAGATGCTGCTCATGGCTGGCAAAGATCTGAAGAGGTGCGGGAAAAAGGGGAGAAGTGCTGCTGCCCCCTTTAGGGCAGTCTGTCCCCTTACTACGCTAAAGTCCTTATCAAGACCCCCTTTTATCAAGCCGCATTAGGGTTTTTTATCGCTGGCTGCTGCGGTAAAAGCTCTGACACTCAAACAATTCATATGAGCAGCGGAGCTTTTACTACAGTGACCCACAATAAAAATCCCTAATGCAGCTTGATAAAAGGGGGCCTAATTAGGCACTTCATAGTTTCCTATATATATGTGCCCTAGGCATCCTATTTTAACATCACCCTGTTTCTGTGCATTTTGCTTGGGTGCCGAAATTTCATTGGTTTGACTGCAATCAGAAAATAAACCCTATCTTTTAAATTTAATATAACATTGACTTCATAGGAAGAACAGATCTTGATTTTAAAGATCTATCAGCAAAACACAGAAACAAGACAAATATTATATGCTTCTATTTTAAATCTTTGCTTTCAGGTCATCAGGGGTTTACTAATGTATGGGACGAAGTAAGAGACCAATTTTCCCACTCCCATTAAGGAGCCGGCAACATTGGTTACCTTGTAATTCTGAGTTTTATAATTTATGTTTTTCATTTAATTTATCAATAGATTCAGTATCTTTGGAGGGGGGAAGGGAGGTTTGATTAGTTATCTCAAGAAACGACATCAAGCCAAATACAGGATAAAGAAACATTCCACTTTCTGTTTCAGAGGGGGCTGGAACTAACTAGCAAGCTCACAGACCTATAGTGGCCATGATACAACTTTTATTAGTTGTTCCCTCTCTCAAAATTATAAATACCAGAAGACAGTATATTTTCTCAGTTACAGCACCACAAATATGGAATTCTCTCCCACTTTATTTAAGGGAGGAGAAAAACCTCGACAAATTTAAAAGCCAACTTAAAAGTTTTCTTTTTATAGACGCTTTTAATCCTTAATTGAATTGCTATTTACTCTGTACAACTCCCTTTTACTTCAGTCAGCTACATATTTATTTTGTTTTCCCATCCATTCTGTGTATTTACCCTTATTTACCCCTTCTTTCCTATTATAAATTGTATTTCTTCCTCCTCTTTCCCAATGTTTCCTGTCTAGATTTGTCTGGTTTGTTTTAAATTGATTTTAATATTTTATTATATTATGGTTAATTTTTATTATGTATTTTCTGTAAATGTAAATCGCTTAGTAGTTACGATAGGCGATTAATCAAATATTGAATAAACCTTGAAACCTTGAAACCTTTTGTCACATTGGCACTACTCCCCACTAAATTGCAATCTTAGGCATATGCCAGGGTGGCACAGTTTTGTCTACATCTACACTGGGATTAGATTTAGAGGCACCCAAGGTTGACTTTTATTTTCGCAATAGTGTATTACAGAGAGTTATAAGTTCCAGATTAACAATTATTTACAATGTCATGTTCTAGGTATATGCGGATTGGTTTGGGGCAGGGGGCAGAATAATAGCTGGTTTGATATCATGCACTGTATTCTATGAATTATTCATACTGAGGCCGATATTCAGCACTATTTAGCCAGCTGAAAACAGCTCCCAACCAACTAAATAGCATATAGCCAGCTATCCTGCGATATTCAGTGGGAGAATGACTATCTCCTGCTGAATATGTGACTCAGCAGACCCATGAAGTCAAAGTGAAAACATCTCAGGAAAGCAAAGGCCTAAGAATTCACATTTAGACAGTGTTATCAAGTTAGACAAATTAAACCTTAATAACTTAGCTGAAAGCAGTCCAAACTCAGTCTCAGAATGTTCTGCTGATACTGATGCTCGCCTCTGAGGTTACATTAATGAAATAATAAAGGGCTCACATACCTTAAACCTTTCATTTGCAGAATAGGGCAGTTATTCTTCTCATAAAATCACAAGCCAAAACCACTTTCGGCAGACACTAGAAGCCAAAGAAAAAAAAAAAATCTGAGGAAATTGAATCATAAAAGCCTGCTTCTACTGAACTTAATTTAAGCTGTTTTCCTGGCCTCTAGTCTCCTGTTAATGCTGCTTTTTATATCACTATTTTGAGCAGTGAGCATGACATATCTATCCTTCATAATCTCCCTTTGCTACTTTCCATCAGAGTTAAATAGACAGGACCAGCTAATGATATTTGACACTCTAGGTCAGCGGTCTTAAACTCGCGACCCAGGGGCACCTAGAGCAGTGGTCTCAAACTCAAACCCTTTGCAGGGCCACATTTTGGATTTGTAGGTACTTGGAGGACCTCAGAAAAAAATAGCCTTATTAAAGAAATGACAATTTTGCATGAGGTAAAACTCTTTATCCTATATAATAATACCTTTAGTGCGCATGCGCACTTCAATCATCGTGGCTCCGTGCGTCCGTAGCCGGCAGAGAAGTTGGTAAAGCGTGCAATGCGTTCAGCACGTGTGTGCATGTTCAATTTGCTGCGAGTGGCAGTTTGCTTTATCCATCAGCGGTTACTCTGTGATGGTTGCCGTTTCAAACACAATGCGTGATTTTAAAAAAAGGTAGGTTGGAGAAGGGGCACGATAATTGACATCCCCCCTAATATCACCAATATTCCCCCAACATCCCGGACCTTCCCCTGATATCTCCAAACACATACAGAAGGATGAGGGGGGAGGGGGGCAAACAGACGGGACATTGACAGACTGATAGAAATAGAGAGACACACACTGAAAGACAGGTAGCTGGCAGTGAAAGACACACACAGAAGGGGGTTAGGGAGAGAGATTGAAAGAAAAAAAACCAGACAGCGGACAAGGAGAGAGAGAGAGAGAGACATAAAAAAAGACAGACATACAGCAGCCAAGGAGAGAGAGAGCAAAAAAATAAAGGCAGACAGACAGCGGCCAAGGAGAGAGAGACATAAAGAAAGAAAGACAGACAGACAGAAAGCGGCCAAGGAGAGCGAAAGAAAGACAGTGGCCAAGGAGAGACAGAAAGAAAGAAAGCGGCCAAGGAGAGAGAGAGAAAGAAAGACTAGGTGCCCCCACCCCATTAAAGGGCATGTCAAGGCCCTTCCACCCCCCATGTCCAGCATCTCCCCTTTTCTTCCCTAGTCCAGCATTAACCCTCAATTTCCCTCCTTTGGTGTCCAGCAACTCTGTCCTTCCTACATATCCTTTCTCATGGGTTCCAGCATGAATTTCTTCCCTACCATCCCACCATGTAGTTCAGCATCTTACTTACTTTATCCCCCTCCCCCCTCCCATGGTATCTAACATCTGTTTCTTGCCCTATCTCCCCTCTGTGAGGGCAATATCTACTACTCCCCCACCACTAGCAATTCAGCAGCTTCTCTCCCTTCCCTATCACCTCTGATGTGGCATTGTTGCAGCAGTTAGGGTCACTACAGAAGTTTCATCAAGGCCAGTGTGGGACTTTGAAAATCCATGCATGTTCAAGGCTCGCTATAAGCTGTCTCTCTGAACATCCAAAGCCTATGTTAAAAAGAAGGTATGGTTGACAGGCGTCGTTAGGCATCTGACATAGGTGCTGCCAAATTAGACAAGCGAAAAGCTGACCTAATGGAGTGGCACCTATGTCTAGGATGCCTAGAAACGCCTGTCTGTTTAGGCACCGCTAGGCATGATTTTATAAACAACCCTGTGTTTTTGATTAGCAACCACATTGAGCGGTGCCATTTATAGAATCTGGCCCTTAGTACACTATATGCCAATGCATTTACATTCTAGTAAGTGTACATCTTGTGTGGTAAATGCAGGGAAGATGCTGGGCTTACACCCAACATATATCACACAGGCTTTGCACATACCGTGCATTAATTTTTTCATTTCTAGGGCAAAATCTTTGGAAATCTGATGTGTGGGGGATTTAGAAATGGTTTTAGAACTATATTACATATTTTATGATAAGGGCAAGGGTAAGGATAACACATTTTATCTACCATCTTAATATGGTACCAAAGCCGTTTTCATATTATACACAGATACGTTGTCTGTCTCTAGTTGACTCACAATCATAGGTTATATTTAGTGGAAATAGGTAAAAGGATTAATGCTAGTGAGACAGAGAGATGCTAGGGCAGGGGTGCCCACACTTTTTGGGCTTGCGAGCTACTTTTAAAATGACCAAGTCAAAATGATCTACCAACAATAAAAATTTAAAAAACACAAAGCACACTGTACGCAGAGAAAATGTTAATTATCATTTATATTCCGTGAGTTTTCAAAGAGGTCAAGGCAGATGACTTTACGCACTGTCACCTCAGGAATAACTATACAAAAATAGACAAATATACCCCCCTCCCTTTTTACTAAACCGCAATAGCGGTTTTTAGTGCAGGGAGCTGCGCTGAATGCCCCGCGATGCTCTCGATGCTCATAGGCTCCCTGCGCTAAAAACCGCTATCGCGGTTTAGTAAAAGGGGACCATAGTGCAAAATATAGACAGCAGATATAAATTCTCAAAACGGACACATTTTGATCACTAAATTGAAAATAAAATAATTTTTCCTACCTTTGTTGTCTAG